>NC_053391.1:115381082-115684112 GCF_905171765.1 Bufo bufo
AATCTAAGGTTAGTTGCCTGCCAGTGTGTGTCAGGCCGACTTCAACTGACTGTAGTGTGCCCACTGCCAGTGCCCACCCCTGTCATCCCGAGTGGCACAGGACTTTGCTTAAAAAATAGGCACTTAATTTTTACACTTTAATCTAAGGTTAGTTGCCTGCCAGTGTGTGTCAGGCTGACTTCCACTGACTGTAGTGTGCCCACTGCCAGTGCCCACCACTCATACCGGCTGGCACAGGACTTTGCTTAAAAAAGGCATTTAATTTTTACACTTTAATGTAATTTCAGCTGCTTGCCTGCTGCTAGTGTGTGTCAGGCCGACTTCAACTGACTGTAGTGTGCCCACTGCCAGTGCCCACCCCTGTCATACCGAGTGGCACAGGACTTTGCTTAAAAAATAGGCACTTAATTTTTACACTTTAATCTAAGGTTAGTTGCCTGCCAGTGTGTGTCAGGCTGACTTCCACTGACTGTAGTGTGCCCACTGCCAGTGCCCACCACTCATACCGGCTGGCACAGGACTTTGCATAAAAAAGGCATTTAATTTTTACACTTTAGTGTAATTTCAGCTGCTTGCCTGCTGCTAGTGTGTGTCAGGCCGACTTCAACTGACTGTAGTGTGCCCACTGCCAGTGCCAACCACTGATACCGGGTGGCACAGTAGCTTGCCGATAAATAAGGCATTTAATTTTTAGACAGTAGTCTAAATTCAGTTGCTTGCCTGCTGCCAGTGTGTGTCAGGCCCGCTTCCACTGACTGTAGTGTGCCCACTGCCAGTGCCAACCACTGATACCGGGTGGCACAGTAGCTTGCCGATAAATAAGGCATTTAATTTTTAGACAGTAGTCTAAATTCAGTTGCTTGCCTGCTGCCAGTGTGTGTCAGGCCCTCTTCCACTGACTGTAGTGTGCCCACTGCCAGTGCCAACCACTCATACCGGGTGGCACAGTAGCTTGCCGATAAATAAGGCATTTAATTTTTACACTTTAGTGTAATTTCAGTTGCTTGCCTGCTGCCAGTGTGTGTCAGGCCCGCTTCCACTGACTGTAGTGTGCCCACTGCCAGTGCCAACCACTGATACCGGGTGGCACAGTAGCTTGCCGATAAATAAGGCATTTAATTTTTAGACAGTAGTCTAAATTCAGTTGCTTGCCTGCTGCCAGTCAGTGTGTCAGGCCCTCTTCCACTGACTGTAGTGTGCCCACTGCCAGTGCCAACCACTCATACCGGGTGGCACAGTAGCTTGCCGATAAATAAGGCATTTAATTTTTACACTTTAGTGTAATTTCAGTTGCTTGCCTGCTGCCAGTGTGTGTCAGGCCCGCTTCTACTGACTGTAGTGTGCCCACTGCCAGTGCCAACCACTGATACCGGGTGGCACAGTAGCTTGCCGATAAATAAGGCATTTAATTTTTACACTTTAGTGTAATTTCAGTTGCTTGCCTGCTGCCAGTGTGTGTCAGGCCCGCTTCCACTGACTGTAGTGTGCCCACTGCCAGTGCCAACCACTGATACCGGGTGGCACAGTAGCTTGCCGATAAATAAGGCATTTAATTTTTAGACAGTAGTCTAAATTCAGTTGCTTGCCTGCTGCCAGTCAGTGTGTCAGGCCCTCTTCCACTGACTGTAGTGTGCCCACTGCCAGTGCCAACCACTCATACCGGGTGGCACAGTAGCTTGCCGATAAATAAGGCATTTAATTTTTACACTTTAGTGTAATTTCAGTTGCTTGCCTGCTGCCAGTGTGTGTCAGGCCCGCTTCTACTGACTGTAGTGTGCCCACTGCCAGTGCCAACCACTGATACCGGGTGGCACAGTAGCTTGCCGATAAATAAGGCATTTAATTTTTAGACAGTAGTCTAAATTCAGTTGCTTGCCTGCTGCCAGTGTGTGTCAGGCCCGCTTCCACTGACTGTAGTGTGCCCACTGCCAGTGCCAACCACTGATACCGGGTGGCACAGTAGCTTGTCGATAAATAAGGCATTTAATTTTTACACTTTAGTGTAATTTCAGTTGCTTGCCTGCTGCCAGTGTGTGTCAGGCCCGCTTCCACTGACTGTAGTGTGCCCACTGCCAGTGCCAACCACTGATACCGGGTGGCACAGTAGCTTGCCGATAAATAAGGCATTTAATTTTTAGACAGTAGTCTAAATTCAGTTGCTTGCCTGCTGCCAGTGTGTGTCAGGCCCTCTTCCACTGACTGTAGTGTGCCCACTGCCAGTGCCAACCATTCATACCGGGTGGCACAGTAGCTTGCCGATAAATAAGGCATTTAATTTTTACACTTTAGTGTAATTTCAGTTGCTTGCCTGCTGCCAGTGTGTGTCAGGCCCTCTTCCACTGACTGTAGTGTGCCCACTGCCAGTGCCAACCACTGATACCGGGTGGCACAGTAGCTTGCCGATAAATAAGGCATTTAATTTTTAGACAGTAGTCTAAATTCAGTTGCTTGCCTGCTGCCAGTGTGTGTCAGGCCCACTTCCACAGACTGTAGTGTGCCCACTGCCAGTGCCAACCACTCATACCGGGTGGCACAGTACCTAGCACGCGTAGTACCACTTATCTAAAAAAAAAATGACAGGCAGAGGCAGGCCACCCCGCAGGGGCCGTCGTGGTCGTGGTGCTGTGATTTCCACTGTCCCTGGAATAATGCCCAGTTTTCAGAGGCCACGTACCCTGAACCCGAAAAATTCAGAGGACGTAGTTGACTGGCTTAGACAGGACACCCAATCTTCAACAGCTTCCGCTAAGAACCTTGACGCACCATCCTCCTCCAACTCAGCTTCGGTCACCTGCTCTCAAGTTACCACGCACCCGCCCGTCGCCACTACCACCACAGCCACCACAGCCGCTTCACTTGATCCGTCAGAGGAGTTATTTACACATCAGTTGGATGCAATTAGTGATGCGCAACCATTATTGCCAGATGATGTAGATTACGGGGATATGTCTCAGTCAGGCAGGATTACACACATGGACGTACAGTGTGATGATGATGATGTTGTACCCGCTGCTGCTTCCTTTGCTGAGGTGTCAGATACAAGTGAAGCGGTTGATGATGACGATGTGTCCACGGATGCCACGTGGGTGCCTGCTCGAAGAGAAGAAGAGGGGGAAAGTTCTGAAGGGGAGACAGAGAGAATGAGGAGACGAGTTGGAAGCAGGGGGAGGTCGTCGCAAGGAGTTAGTGGCACAGTCAGACAGCATGTATCGGCACCTGGGGTCAGCCAGACAGCACGCCAGTCAACGCATGCTGTTGCCACCACTAGAATGCCGTCATTGCAAAGCTCAGCAGTGTGGCATTTTTTTTGTGTGTCTGCCTCTGATAAAAGCAATGCCATTTGCAACCTGTGCCAAAAGAAACTGAGTCGTGGGAAGTCCAACACCCACCTTGGTACAACTGCTTTGCGAAGGCACATGATCTCACATCACAAACGCCTATGGGATCAACACATGAGTACAAGCAGCACACAAACTCAAAGCCACCATGCTCCTCCTGGTCCTGCATCTTCAGCCACGTCAACCACTGCTGTCCTCCCTGCCCCCTCTCAACCACCCGCCACTCCATCTCTCACCTTCAGCAGTTCCTGCTCATCTGCCCACAGTCAGGTGTCTGTCAAGGACATGTTTGAGCATAAGAAGCCAATGTCACAAAGTCACCCCCTTGCCCGGCGACTGACAGCTGGCTTGACGGAACTCTTAGCCCGCCAGCTTTTACCATACCAGCTGGTAGAGTCTGAGGCCTTCAAAAAATTTGTCGCTATTGGGACACCACAGTGGAAGGTACCCGGACGAAATTTTTTTTCAAAAAAGGCAATCCCAAACCTCTACCATGTCATTGAAAAGGAAGTCATGGCATCTCTGGCATACAGTGTTGGGGCAAGGGTCCATCTGACCACTGATACCTGGTCTGCAAAGCACGGTCAGGGCAGGTATATCACGTATACTGCGCATTGGGTCAACCTGCTGACGGCTGACAAGCATGGAATGCGTGGCTCTGCAGCGGAGTTGGTGACACCACCACGACTTGCAGGCAGACCTACTGCCACCTCCTCTACTCCTACTCCATCCTCTTTAATTTCCTCCTCGGCTGAGTCCTCTTCTGCTGCGGCGTCTGGCTGCACATCAACTGATTCCCCCCAGCTCCCCAGGGGCTATTCCACATCCCGGATACGACAGTGTAACGCTATCTTGGGGTTGACTTGCCTGAAAGCAGAGAGCCACACAGGACCAGCACTCCTGTCCGCCCTGAACGCACAGGTGGATCAGTGGCTGACCCCGCACCAACTGGAGATCGGCAAAGTGGTGTGTGACAATGGAAGCAATCTGTTGGCGGCATTAAATTTGGGCAAGTTGTCACATGTGCCGTGCATGGCACATGTGTTGAATCTCATCGTACAACGTTTTGTGTCTAAGTACCCAGGCTTACAGGACGTCCTCAAGCAGGCCAGGAAGGTGTGTGGCCATTTCAGGCGTTCCTACACGGCCATGGCGCACTTTTCCGATATTCAGCGGCGAAACAACATGCCAGTGAGGCGCTTGATATGCGACAGCCCGACACGTTGGAATTCAACACTCCTAATGTTCGACCGCCTGCTCCAACAAGAAAAAGCCGTCAACGAGTATTTGTATGACCGGGGTGCTAGGACAGCCTCTGCGGAGCTGGGAATCTTTTTGCCACGTTACTGGACACTCATGCGCAATGCCTGTAGGCTTATGCGTCCTTTTGAGGAGGTGACAAACCTAGTCAGTCGCACCGAAGCCACCATCAGCGACCTCATCCCATTTGTTTTCTTCCTGGAGCGTGCCCTGCGAAGAGTTCTGGATCAGGCTGTAGATGAGCGTGAAGAGGAAGAGGAAGAGTTGTGGTCACCATCACCACCAGAAACAGCCTTGTCATCATCGCTTGCCGGACCTGCAGCAACGCTGGAAGAGGAGTATGAGGAAGAGGAGTCAGAGGAGGAATGTGGCGGCTTTGAGGAGGAGGAAGACCAACCACAGCAGGCACCCCAGGGTGCTCGTTGTTGTCACCTATCTGGGACCCATGGTGTTGTACGTGGCTGGGGGGAAGAACAGACCGTCAATGACATCAGTGAGGACGAGGAACGGGAAATGAGAAGCTCTGCATCCAACCTTGTTCAAATGGGGTCTTTCATGCTGTCATGTCTGTTGAGGGACCCACGTATAAAAAGGATAAAGGAGAACGATCTGTACTGGGTGACCACGCTACTAGACCCCCGGTATAAGCAGAAAGTGGCAGAAATGTTACAAAATTACCGAAAGTCGGAAAGGATGCAGCAGTTCAAAACCAAACTAAAAAATATGCTTTACACAACTTATAAGGGAGATGTCACAGCACAACGGGAATCTAACAGGGGAAGAGGTGAGTGTAATCCTCCTCCTACCACGGCGGCAAGGACTGGACGATTTACAGATGTGTTGTTGATGGAGGACATGCGGAGCTTTTTCAGTCCTACTCATCGCCACAGCCCTTCGGGATCCAGCCTTAGAGAACGACTCGACCGACAGGTAGCAGACTACCTCGCCTTAACAGCAGATATCGACACTCTGAGGAGCAATGAACCCCTTCACTACTGGGTGTGCAGGCTTGACCTGTGGCCTGAGCTATCCCAGTTTGCGATAGAACTTCTGGCCTGCCCTGCTTCAAGTGTCCTGTCAGAAAGGAGCTTCAGTGCAGCAGGAGGCATTGTCACTGACAAGAGAAGTCGCCTCGGTCAAAAAAGTGTTGATTACCTCACCTTCATAAAGATGAATGAGGCATGGATCCCGAAGGGACTGACAGTGGGGGATACGTTTGACTAACAAAAGGCCTGATTACATGCCTTGGCCTCAAAATGGTCCCCACGCTGCTGTATTTAATGTCTGCATACCGGATGACTTTCGTGAATTCTCCACCACCAACTAGGGTTCAAGCCGTAATGTTTTAGTCACTTTTCTGCCTGGAAAACATAAATTTTTCCGGCCGCTGCTACAATAGCGTCTGCAACAGTGCCATTATTTTTCAGGCATGTGTACATGCCTAATTTTTCTGTCCTATGGTGCAGCACTGTGGCTGCAAAAACAAACCAAAAAAAAAAGGCACATACAAGTGTCAATTCCCCTTCGTGATCGTTACCTTGTTGTGGTGAAGGGGCTTGCGTATCACAATGAAGCAATCATCATCACCTCTATAAAAGTGTGTTGGCAATGTTGCCACACCCCAGATGATAAGGCCGTTGCTTCATTATGGTCAGACCAAAAGCGATCGGGTGGCCACGCTACTAGACCCCCGGTATAAGCAGAAAGTGGCAGAAATGTTACCAAATTACCAAAAGTCGGAAAGGATGCAGCAGTTCAAAACCAAACTAAAAAATATGCTTTACACAGCTTATAAGGGGGATGTCAATGGGGGATTCGACAATGGTTAATCAATTCGACCGGATAGGGTCCGTAACAGGGATTAAACTGATAGCAATAGTACTAGTTAAGACACCACTCATATAGGGTGTCACAGCACATTGCTCTGTGCACGCGCAGTGCCCCAATTTGGGAGTAAGAGGACCGACCAAGCTGCTTTTTCCATCTCCCGGTTCCTGAAATCAATTCAGTTTAGTGTATGAGAGTTTGGTCTGTCACTGTGAAGGCAGTCGAAGGTACCCGGCCTAAATTTTTTTTCATAAAAGGCAATTCCTGATATGGGACGTAACAGGGATTAAACTGATGAGAATAATACTACAGAAAATACCACTCATATCGGTGGAGGGAGCCAGCGTTTTTTTAACCATCTCCCCGTTCAAAAAATCTATTTAATAAATGGCCCCCAGATTGGGGATGTTAGAGGGATTAAACTGATGAGAATAGTACTACAGAAAATACCACTCATATCGGGTGTGACAGTAAATTGCACGGCGCAGATGCAGTCACCGTGGTTTAAAACAGAGTGGAGGGAGCCAGCGTTTTTTTAACCATCTCCCCGTTCGAAAAATCTATTCAATAAATGGCACCCAGATTGGGGACGTTAGAGGGATTAAACTGATGAGAATAGTACTACAGAAAATACCACTCATATCGGGTGTGACAGTAAATTGCACGGCGCAGACGCAGTCACCGTGGTTTAAAACAGAGTGGAGGGAGCCAGGTTTTTTTTAACCATCTCCCCGTTCGAAAAATCTATTCAATAAATGGCACCCAGATTGGGGACGTTAGAGGGATTAAACTGATGAGAATAGTACTACAGAAAATACCACTCATATCGGGTGTGACAGTAAATTGCACGGCGCAGACGCAGTCACCGTGGATTAAAACAGAGTGGAGGGAGCCAGCGTTTTTTTAACCATCTCCCCGTCCGAAAAATCTGTTTAATAAATGGCCCCCAGATTGGGGAGTCGGGGACGTTAGAGGGATTAAACTGATGAGAATAGTACTACAGAAAATACCACTCATATCGGGTGTGACAGTAAATTGCACGGCGCAGACGCAGTCACCGTGGATAAAAACAAAGGGGAGGGAGCCAGCGTTTTTTTAACCATCTCCCCGTTCGAAAAATCAATTCAATTGACCTTTCGGGGACCCTTGGTGTTGTACGTGGCTGGGTGGAGGAAGAAACCTTCAATGACATCACCGGGACGTGGCTAGCTTGGTATCCAACCTTGTGCAAATGGGGAGTTTGCGGTTGTGCAAATGAACTGTTTGCGGTGCATTAAAAGGGGAGTTTGGTCTGTCAATGTCTGTGATGCGGGCGTAACCCTTACACTACCTGATCGATACAACATCATACCTGATCGTATACACACACTGGATGTTTTAAAGCACGTTATTCCAAACAATTTAGGAATGTTAGTTGATTTATGCCCTTTATGGATTAAAACCCGACTCTGCGTCCACTACGTAATTTTCCATGGGAGTTTTGCCATAGATCCCCCTCCGGCATGCCACAGTCCAGGTGTTAGACCCCTTGAAACAACTTTCTCATCACTATTGTGGCCAGAAAGAGTCCCTGTGGGTTTTAAAATTCGCCTGTCTATTGAAGTCTATGGCGGTTCGCCCGGTTCGCCAGTTCGCGAACATTTGCGGAAGTTCGCGTTCGCTGTTCGCGAACTGAAAATTTTATGTTCGCGACATCACTACCTCCCATACATCTACCCCATAGAGTGCTTGCTCAGTGAGTAGCAAACTCTGTTCCAAATTGCCAAGGCTTCTCAGTGTTGAAACTAGCCCATTTAGATACACGGTGTGCAATTCCAAATGAGTAATTTGCTCACAAATGGCTGTTCCAGCACTGCATACATTAGACAAGATGTGCACTGGACTGCGCTGTCAATTATGGAACACATACTTAATATTGGAGATTATGCAAGAAAAAAGAGGAAAAAATACAATACTGTACATTGCAGTGATAAGAAACTGATTTACTGTAGTCCCCTCCTAAAGTTCCTGAATCTCAAGTCACGTAATCTAAAGTCATACACTTAATACAAACACATACTTGAAATCAAACACGCGAACGCTCACAAAGTCGCATTATCTGTCTGCTTTTATAAGTGCTGCTCCCAAACAACTTTAAACCAAACATAAATCCAACAGTCTGTCCCTGTCACTTTAAGATTATGAATGTGTTTTGTGATAAAGAGCTAGAAAGTAGTTGTATACAGTCCTAGGAGACCCCAGAATGTTTTAAACTACTTTTCAGGGTCAACTTTATGCGTACCCCAGTCAAATGTGCCAACCAATTTGTTAGACCCAAAACCAATTTCAACAAATTCACTCATATTAAAATAACTATAATTTCGATAACCTTTTTGAGTACTTTAGTCCATCCATTTATCACTTTGGTTGGCTTTTTCGAATTTGCTCAAACACTACTGTTACTGTCTTGTACAGGTGCCCAAGACTGCGCAGACAACTCCATATCTGACTGCATACCTATCCTTCCAGGTTAAGAACAAGAAGTTGTGTACTAGTCACTGTTACAGATGTAGTGAAGCAGCAGCCCGGTCGCTGGTGACTGTTTCGACAAATCTGCTAGCTCACAGTACATTTGCAACGCCTCAAGAAAAAAAGTGAAGTGTTTTCACTTATCTCCTTGTACTCTGCCCTATAATAAAACAAATTTGTGCTGCCTTAATGAAACTAATAAATAGTGTAAAGCAGTCATTTTTATTTCTAGAAAATTAGAGGCCTGAATTTGCACACTGAGGTGCATATCCTAGGATACTTTAAGTAGGTGATTGGTGGTACACTTAAAAAAACAAATAACAAAAAAAAACATCATAATCTGTTATTCTGAATCCTTTTGAAAATTCCAAAAGTACAGTATATTAGTAACCAAACTCATTAACTCTGGTATCTATCATTAGTGCAGTTTTATCAGCTATTATAATCAACCCAGTGATCCAGCCTTCTGCAGGGGAATTTAGCTTTTTTCGCCTTTGCAAACATATTCCTTACATTAAAGACATGAGAATGCCAGGAGATGGCATAAAACCAACCCAAGATAACAAGGATAGATAGCTATAAACAAGTAAACCATTATTAAGAAAGTAAGGTTATTAGATAACTACCATAGATATAATAAGGCAATTTACAAGGAAAATACTGGACATAAACTTTAAAGATATAGATTGACATGGATACTTTTCAGAAACAGTATCACACCTACAATTTATGTGTAGTTTTGTAGTTCAGCTTTTGCAGAATGGGAGGATCACTCGATAAATAAGTGTTTGCTCGTCCATTGGGTGATCGACGGCACCGTTTATGCACGTCAGTTATCGGGAACGACGATATCTACAAATGCTCATCCCTGATTTTCGGCTTGATTATTGGTCTGTATAAAATAACCTTAAGTGTAGTAAAGCTTTTGTAATCTAGCTGCAGTGTACTGCAGTGTACAGAACTTCAACAGTGTAGGTTATTTCTTGAAAATAGTTTTGAATTTTAAAATAAAAACTAAAGTTCTGATATAAAATAAAGTTTTGAGTTTGCATCAACAGTTAAATATCCTGATAAACTCCTAATAATTGTGCACACAGATTGGCTGATGTTGTCTTTCTTTGTGTTAAGTGGTCTCCCAAAAATTGTTTCAATACCATTATGTAGATTAGTGCAATAAAATTTTCATTACTAAGTGTTATCCAAAAATCTACAGGGACTACTTTGAACAAAGAAGCTATACTTTTAAAGGGAAGCTGATTCAAATTTTAAATTCCATTTGCACGCTAGACACTGCACCATTAATAATGCTGTGATTTATTGGCTCTTTTAAAAGGAAGCATTACTTATTGAGTGATTTTTAACATTTTTTGTATAGGTGTGAAGTAATTTATGTATTCTTCCTGGCTCTGTGTGATAAGCACATCTTCTTTCTAACATTTTAACTTATTTAAGCTTATTTTACTTCATAAGAAAACTACAGGACCACATCTGTCAGCAGATTTGTACCTATAAAACTGGCTGACCTGTAGCGTGTGCGCTTGGCAGCTGAAGGTATCTGTGTTGGTCCCATGTTCATATGTGCCCGCATTGCTGATAAAAAGTTATGAGCCTCTAGGAACAATGGGGGTGTTGCCATTATACCTAGAGGCTCTGCTCTCTCTGCAACTGCAGCTCCTTCTGCCCTTGGAATGACATGGCCAGGCAGTGAAAGCATCATCTCACCTAGCTCTGTCAAACAAAGTTGCCAATAAGCAGTTAGAGAGAGAGAGAGCAGAGCCTCTAGGTGTAACAGTAATGCCCCAGTTGCTCATTTGCATAAATTAAAATATATGCGGGCACATATGAACATGGGACCAACACAGATGCCTTCAGCTGCCAAGTGCATATGCAACAGGTCAGTCAGTTTCATAGGTAAAATCCTGCTGACGGATGCCCATTAAAATGTATTTAGTGCTGTATACATATTTGGGTAGATATACTAAGCCTGCAACATAGAAACATAGTTCAATATTTAGAAAGGCTCCACCAGCAAACTACTGGAGCTCAGCCTTTCAGTTACCAGCTGAAAGAAAAGAATAAATCATTAATAATATAGGCTGGCTCACAGTATTTTTGCATATAAATTTATTAATGCACTAAATAAAACAAAATAAAACAAAACTAACTTGGTGTCGACATATCAGCATAAATACATAAATGTGTAAGATAGGTATATAAAGTGCGGAGCTCACGCACAAACCTAAACAGCTGGAGTACTCCAAAAAAATAAGACCTGATGTCTAGAGTGTGGCTGCAAGAGTTGTTCAATTAGACCGCTCAAATGTCCGTAACATTATATGCCGGTTTACCGGTTAGTTGGAACCGGAGAGGTTCAGAAAGCGTCCTTGCTGCAATCTCCTACCAAGGAAACGCTGTACTCAGGTGTCGTTTAGCAATAGTAATTGCACCGCTTCCGATCAATGATGCTCCACTTACTTTTTCTTGCGGAGCAAACTTCCAACCCGTTCTCACAGCGACCCACGTGACCAGCTGGATAGTGGATTGCTGGTTAGTGACGTAGAATGCATTCTACAATTATCTACTGAGGAAGGAACTTGGTTCCGAAACGCGTCTAGTGTGTACGAAGACCTGGCTTTTGGTGCGGTTTTTATAAATGCGCAAGAAGAGGACTTTTGGCAATTCAACTTTTTCAATTTTCTTCAATTATTGGAAGACGTCCCATACCACTTCAAAAGTTTCCATCTGCTAACTATTGACAAGGTGGACTAAACCTATGTTGATATATTCAACTTTGCCAAATATTACCAAGTAAACTCTGCTGTATCTACTTCCACTAATCCGACAGGTTCAAGCAACTACCAACTCAGCTGCATCAACTTCCGTCAACCCGACGGCTCCAAGCGCTCCAAGCGCCTATGTCACTAACCAGCAATCCACTATCCAGCTGGTCACGTAGGTCGCTGTGAGAACGGGTCGGAAGTTTGCTCCGCAAGAAAAAGTAAGTGGAGCATCATTGATCGGAAGCGGTGCAATTACTATTGCTAAATGACACCTGAGTACAGAGTTTCCTTGGTAGGAGATGGCAGCAAGGACGCTTTCTGAACCTCTCCGGTTCCAACTAACCGGTAAACCGGCATATAATGTTACGGACATTTGAGCGGTCTAATTGAACAACTCTTGCAGCCACACTTTAGCCATAAGGTCTTATTTTTTTGGAGTACTCCAGCTGTTTAGGTTTGTGCGTGAGCTCCGCACTTTATATACCTATCTTACACATTGATGTATTTATGCTGACATGTCGACACCAAGTTAGTTTTGTTTTATTTTGTTTTATTTAGTGCATTAATAAATTTATATGCAAAAATACTGTGAGCCAGCCTATATTATTATTAACATAGAAACATAGTTTATAAGGATGAAAAAAGACCTCTGTCTATCCAGTTCAGCCTGTTATCCTCAAAGTTGAAAATAATTTTTTGACTGTAAATAGTGAATATTTAGGCCTCATGCACACGACCGTTGTGTGCACCCGTGGCCGTTGTGCCGTTTTCCATTTTTTTTCGCGGACCCATTGACTTTCAATCGGTCCGTGGAAAAATCGGAAAATGCACCGTTTTGCAGCCGCATCCGTGATCCGTGTTTCCTGGCAGTGAAAAAAATATGACCTGTCCTATTTTTTTCACGGACAACGGTTCACGGACCCATTCAAGTCAATGGGTCCGTGAAAGAACACGGATGCACACAAGATTGGCATCCGTGTCCGTGATCCGTGGCCGTAGGTTAGTTTTTATACAGACGGATCCGAAGATCCGTCTGCATAAAGCTTTTTCGAAACTGCTGAGTTTTCACTTCGTGAAAACTCAGAACCGACAGTATATTCTAACACAGAAGCGTTCCCATGGTGATGGGGACGCTTCTAGTTAGAATACACTACAAACTGTGTACAAGACTGCCCCCTGCTGCCTGGCAGCACCCGATCTCTTACAGGGTACCGTGATCAGCACAATTAACCCCTTCAGGTGCGGCACCTGAAAGGGTTAATTGTACTATCATATCCCCCTGTAAGAGATCAGGGCTGCCAGGCAGCAGGGGGCAGACCCCCCCCTCCCCAGTTTAAATATCATTGATGGCCAGTGCGGCCCCCCCCCCTCTATTGTAATAATTCGTTGGTGGCACAGTGTGCGCCCCCCCCCTCCCTCCCTCTATTGTAATAATTCGTTGGTGGCACAGTGTGCGCCCCCCATCGGCCCCCCCTCCCTCTATAGCATTAACAACATTGGTGGCCAGTGTGCGGCCTCCCATCTCCCCCCCCATCATTGGTGGCAGCGGAGTTCCGATCGGAGTCCCAGTTTAATCGCTGGGGCTCCGATCGGTAACCATGGCAACCAGGACGCTACTACAGTCCTGGTTGCCATGGTTACTTAGCAATAGTACAATAGTAGAAGATTCATACTTACCTGCTGCTACGATGTTCGTGTCCGGCGGGGAGCTCCACCTACTGGTAAGTGACAGCCTCAGGTCTGTGCGGCGCATTGCTAAATGAACTGTCACTTACCAGTAGGAGGAGCTCCCGGCCGGACACGAGCAGCTCCCAGGTAAGTATGAATCTTTTATTATTGTACTATTGCTAGTAACCCGCTGCCACCAATGATCAGGGGGGGGTGGGGGGGAGATGGGAGGCCGCACACTGGCCACCAATGTTGTTAATGCTATAGAGGGAGGGGGGGCCGATGGGGGGCGCACACTGTGCCACCAACGATTTATTACAATAGAGGGAGGAAGGGGGGGGCGGGGGGGCGCACATTGTGCCACCAACGAATTATTACAATAGAGGGAGGAAGGGGGGGGGGCGCACTGGCCATCAATGATATTTAAACTGGGGAGGGGGGGGGGGTCTGCCCCCTGCTGCCTGGCAGCCCTGATCTCTTACAGGGGGATATGATAGTACAATTAACCCCTTCAGGTGCGGCACTTGAGGGGTTAATTGTGCTGATCACGGCCCCCTGTAAGAGATCGGATGCTGCTAGGCAGCAGGGGGCAGTCATGTACACAGTTTGTAGTATATTCTAACTAGAAGCGTCCCCATCACCATGGGAACGCCTCTGTGTTAGAATATACTGTCGGAAATGAGGTTTCACGATCTAACTCATATCCGACAGTATATTCTAACATAGAGGCGTTCCCATGGTGATGGGGACGCTTCAAGTTAAAATATACCATCGGATTGGAGAAAACTCCGATCCGATGGTATAAAAGGGACTCCAGACTTTACATTGAAAGTCAATGGGGACGGATCCGTTTGAAATGGCACCATATTGTGTCAACGTCAAACGGATCCGTCCCCATTGACTTGCATTGTAATTCAGGACGGATCCGTTTGGCTCCGCACGGCCAGGCGGACACCAAAACGACTTTTTTTTCATGTCCGTGGATCCTCCAAAAATCAAGGAAGACCCACGGACGAAAAAACGGTCACGGATCACGGAAAAACGGGACCCGTTTTTGCGGACCGCAAAAAAATACGTTCGTGGGCATGAGGCCTTAGACTGAGGATAGACAATTTTGTCTAGCTCCATATCAACTATTGGTTGGCTCACTTTGAGACAGAATTTCATGCCAAATTATGGCACAATTTTTGCGCCAAACATTGAATCTTGGGCCATGCCTACTTTTTTTGAAAAAAGTTGGGAAACCCTTTTTGTGCCAAACGGCACCAAAAGTGCTCCAATTTATCTAACTTCTTAGACAGCTTAGATTAGTAAATCTGGGCCATTGAGCTAAGACAATGTCCCAGGGCCAACACAAGTGGTTGAGCAGAGAATCTGTCTAAAAAGTAGCCTAGGTTAATTGGCAGGTTAGATGATTTCTATCTCACAACAGGAATGGTGGGTACAATTTTGGTAACAAAAAAAACAATATTGTTTTGTAGTTTTGTGCCACTTGTAGTCATCTATTATCACAAAAAAATAAACTTGGTGCTTTAGACAAGCAGGCATCGGAGCAGTGTAAAGGGACTATGCCATGTAGCAGTACTTTATCATTGCACAATGTGCATTTCCATCAGTCTGAGAAGGGAAGCAGTCCTTGGGGAATCAGGCAGCGTAATCGGCGGTGAACATGGCTCACACGACATAGAGACAAACTCTCCACTGATCCATCTAATTAGCTGCAGGTTTGATACAGCTAGTCAGTCAGCCATTGACTTCTATTAAAAAATAAATTAAAAAAATTTAAGATCACAGTAAATGCTTTTCAGCATTCAAAAATGTAGCTGTTACTTATCTCAGTACAGTTCAGGCAAAGGGATACCAACTTATACTAGTCAAAATGAATCCAGTAGAACTGGATTTTCAAAAAGCTGTCAAATATGAAAGGTGGAATCTGATTTGTTGCTATGGGCAACTAAGCCAGTTCTACTTTACACCAGTTTGATAAATTACCCCAAATGTCCCTATAGTGTCCACAGCAGCTATAATGTCTCCTAGAATGCCCCCTAGAGTGCCCCCAGTTCTACTTTACACCAGTTTGATAAATTACCCCAATTATGTCACTATTTTTTCAGCAGTATAGTACCTGGCGAATTGGGGGGCACAACGGGCACAGTTTTGGGGGTGGCAGCAGGATGACACTGTGGGGACACCAGGATGGGGAGGTTGACGGAAAAATTTAAAAAAATTTAACGTGTCTGTGTTGCAAACTCTGTAAAGACGAGATGCGGCTGAAAGAATTTGTCATGACGGTCTAACGGAGGAGAAGAGGAAGGAGAAGGTCTACATGACAGGAGATGTCCGTGGATGTAAGAGGTATGTGGTCAAGTATTGGGGGGGGGGGTGCCGAACACCCTGGTCACGCCACTATCCCTGGATAAGTGTTTATCATGGGTTAATCCTTTTTTTCCTTAGGTGCTCTTTGAGCATATTTTCAAGAAGTTAGAATGAAGAAATCTTTAGCTGTAACACAGATTTTCCAAACTTTTTCTATACAATTCTACGATAGTTCAAAGGTATATCCATTTGTAAAATTGTTACAATGTGGTGAAAGAAGAGCATCCTTTTCAGCGGAAGCTTATTCAACAAATTCAAAGTTAACCTGCTATGAAAGGAATAGTACATTGAAATGCCGTAGGAAAAATTCTGTATCCAATGCTGATGAAAAACAAGCGGCCATTTGTATAACAAGAGCAATGGAAGGCAGAGCTAATGGGGCACTGAAGTGCTATACTTTAGAGAGGAAATAAGCATAAATTTAGATTGATATAGCTCCCCTAAGAATGCTGTACGATACTTAAGGGTAAAGTATAACATCAAAGCAGGCAAAACTTGATAGTTTGAAGATACAGTATGTACATATCAGGAATCTTGCAAACAATAAGCAAGAGCCAAAATAACTGGCCGATATTGTGATGGTCACAGTATAACAATGGTATAGCACTGACACAGTATGCATATACAAAGCGTAAATCAATCTCTGATACAATACTTTGTAGTCAGTTAGGTTACTGGCATTGTCCAGGCATTGTGCAGGTACTGCAACTCAGCATCATTCATGTCAATAGGGCTGAGCTGAAACACTCTGCACTGGGCTGCTCCAATCCTTTTAGGTTTTTGGGTTTTTCTGGGGGGTGGGCAACCCTGCAACCTTATTATCAGCAAGTGAAGGCATATCCTAGCTGCATGCTAGCTATGAATTCAACACCTCTTTAAAGCAAATCTTGTATGGCGGACTCTTCTTTCTCTATCACTGCATGTTTCATTTTGATGTAAGCCAGCTCAGGGGCGTAACTACCATAGCGGCAGACCATGCAACTGCTATGGGGCCAAGGGCAAGAGGGGGCCCAGTCTTAGTTGGATTATCTCCTCTTCTACTGGAGATGAAAACTTGTTCTGGACTCTACATTCTAAAGGAACAACTTTTAGCAAATGAGGCAGTAGAAAAATGGCCCAAGGGTCATTGAAAGGGTTTTAGGCAGAAACCCTTCTGTCCTATGTGGGGGGCCTGGTTTGATCCTTGCTATGGGGCCCTTAATCCTATGTATGCCACTGCACCAGCTTATGACCTTTTCATCTTTTCTACAGACAACTGAGAGCCAGTGTGCAAAAACATTTTGTAAGCCCCTTCTATCTTGGCATGCCTGCAAAGATTAATTCAATTCATTCATTAATTTCATTCATTCAGATAATTAATTAATTTAATCATATGAAATGTCTAGAGATGAGTGAATTTTTGAAAGGCTCGATTAGGCTGATTTGCCGAATTTTACAAAAAAAATTTACTTAATGACGAATCGCATTTTTTTGTAAGTAGCAGGTGCAATGACAGGAAGCTGCCATAGTGCCGCCCCCATCATTGTACCCCTCAGATGCCGCATTCATACATGATAGCGGCATCTGAGTGAGAAAACGGTGTAAAATTAACATAAAAAAAAAATTTGATCATACTTACCACCTCCATTTGCTCATGACAGGCTGGCCGCCACTAGCATGCTTGAAGATCAGGCGCAAAATCTCGCATGAAGTGAGATTACGTCATCACTCCAGCCGACGTGGCGACGTCATACGTCACTGCGTACGGGGTTTCGGACGAGATGTTCAATCAAGATGGCGGCTGGTGGCCCGTTGCGACAAAATGGAGGAGGTAAGTATGATTTTTTTTTGGTTTTTTACACTACTTCAGGCTAAATCGATTCGCTAACATGAAGCACAAGGAAATTCGGCTTCGAGGCAAAACTAATTTAACATGAAATTCGGATCAAATTCCACTTCGTGGGATTCGATTCGCTCATCTCTAGAAATGTCCTACTGCTGAGAACGCTGCTATAAGCTACTATCGCTAGGAGAAATGGTCACTTAACTATCATTTTCCCTACAGCAAAACTTCAAAATAATTAAAGTGCAGGTGTTTCAATCTTCATCTTTTCTTGAATATGGTTATCAGGATAGGTTGTCAGTATGTGATCAGTGGGTGTCCGACTCCCAGCCAGCACCCAAACCGATGAGCTGTTTCAAGAGGCTGAGGTGCTCATGAAGAGGTCGCAGCGCTCATGTGGGCACCTCAGCCTCCCTTGCAGCTTACCCTAGGCCAGTGACTTTATGTTCATCAATCACATGGCCTAGGTGCTGCTTAGTCCCATTCAAGTGAATGGGGCTGAGCTGCGAAACCCAGCATAGCCATTATCCAATGGATAAACAAAACAATGGCTGATCTTAAGGAGACCAGCTACAGAAAACACTGTGGAGCCTCATTTAAGAGTCTTGACACAGCAATCCAAAGTGCAAAGCTCCCTGGGAAACAGTAATATGTCAAGATCCCGCTCTTTTACAAGCTTGTAAAAGAGCGGGATCTTGACATAGGGGCCACTTAATATGGTGGATTTGGTGATCTCTGTAATGGGGACACCCCTTTGCTCGGTTTTCTTTCCTTTGAGGGATATCTGTCTTTCACTGTGTTGAAGACCCATAACTAGGGCTCCACAATTATTTAGCATATTACTGTTTCCCGGGGAGCTTTGTACTTTGGATTGCTGTGTCGAGACTCTTAAATGAGGCTCCACAGTGTTTTCTGTAGCTGGTCTCTCTAAGATCAGCCATTGTTTTGTTTAAGTAGTCTCCAAGGCATTGCTCCTGGTTAGCCAGAATCCTACTCCACACTGATGAGGGCAACACCCCGAAACAGCTGTCTGTGGATGGATAACTGGCTTAGGTCTTCCCCGTCACATCCTTAAAGCTTGTAAAAGAGCGGGATCTTGACATAGGGGCCACTTAATATGGTGGATTTGGTGATCTCTGTAATGGGGACACCCCTTTGCTCGGTTTTCCTTCCTTTGAGGGATCTCTGACTTTCACTGTGTTGAAGACCCATAACTGGGGCTCCACAATTATTTTGCATATTATCCAATGGATGGCACTGCGCTTTCTAGGCTGTAAGGAGCGCGCAACTATCATAGGAGTGCCAAGACCTTTCAAACAGTTGATTGAAGGGGGTTGCTGGGAATCAGCCCCTCGCATATCACATAGTGATGACCTATCAAGAGGATAGGTCATTAGTATAAAACACTCGGATAACCCTTTAAGGACTCCAATTTCTCAAGAGTAAAAATTCTATGCATACAAGTAACACCCTTAGGCCCCTTTCACACGGGCGAGAATTCCGCGCGGGTGCAATGCGTGAGGTGAACGCATTGCACTCGCACTGAGTCCAGACCCATTCACTTAAATGGGGCTGTGTACATGAGCGGTGATTTTCACGCATCACTTGTGCATTGCGTTAAAAACCTCAGCAAGTTCTATATTGTGCGTTTTTCATACAACACAGGCCCCATAGAAGTAAATGGGGCTGCGTGAAAATCGCATGCATCCGCAAGCAAGTGCGGATGTGGTACAATTTTCACGCATGTTTGCTAGGAGACGATCGGGATGGGGACCCAATCTTTATTATTTTCCCTTATAACATGGTTATAAGGGAAAATAAAAGCATTCTTAATACAGAATGCTTAGTAAAATAGTGATGGAGGGGTTAAAAAATAAAAAAAACTATTAAACTCACCTTAATCCACTTGACTGCTCAGCCTGGCATGTCTTCTTTCTTTTTTGATGAAAAGGACCTGTGGTGATGGACCATGTGATGGACCATGTGATGAGTGCAGTGGCATCATCAAATGTCCTTTAGCCAGGTCCTGAAGAAAGTAGAAAGAAGAGGAGTTCCGCTACGCGATCAAGTGGATGGGGTGAGTTAAATTTGTTTATTATTTTTAACCTCTAAAGCCACATTTTAGTAAGCATTCTGTATTAAGAATGCTATTATTTTCCCTTATAACCATATTATAAGGAAAAATAATAAAATCTACAGAACACCTAACCCAAACCCGAACTTCTGTGAAGAAGTCCGGGTTCAGGTCTGGCTACTAAACGTGCTGATTTTTCTCACGCGCGTGCAAAACGCATTAAAATGCTTTGCACTTGCACGGAAAAATCATGTATTTTCCCGCAACACACCCGCATCTTGTCCAGCCCTCACATGCGACGTCCATGTGAAAGAGGCCTTAGGCTGAAATTCAAATCACAACCACATACACTCACCTAAAGAATTATTAGGAACCCCATACTAATACGGTGTTGGACCCCCTTTTGCCTTCAGAACTGCCTTAATTCTACGTGGCATTGATTCCACAAGGTGCTGATAGCATTCTTTAGAAATGTTGGCCCATATTGATAGGATAGCATCTTGCAGTTGATGGAGATTTGAGGGATGCACATCCAGGGCACGAAGCTCCCGTTCCACCACATCCCAAAGATGCTCTATTGGGTTAAGATCTGGTGACTGTGGGGGCCATTTTAGTACAGTGAACTCATTGTCATGTTCAAGAAACCATTTTGAAATGATTCGAGCTTTGTGACATGGTGCATTATCCTGCTGGAAGTAGCCATCAGAGGATGGACACATGTTCTCATTCTGTTTACGCCAAATTCGGACTCTACCATTTGAATGTCTCAACAGAAATCGAGACTCATCAGACCAGGCAACATTTTTCCAGTCTTCAACAGTCCAATTTTGGTGAGCTCGTGCAAATTGTAGCCTCTTTTTACTTTTTGTAGTGGAGATGAATGGTACCCGGTGGGGTCTTCTGCTGTTGTAGCCCATCCGCCTCAAGGTTGTGCATGTTGTGGCTTCACAAATGCTTTGCTGCATACCTCGGTTGTAACGAGTGGTTATTTCAGTCAACGTTGCTCTTCTATCAGCTTGAATCAGTCGGCCCATTCTCCTCTGACCTCTAGCATCCACAAGGCATTTCTGCCCACAGGACTGCCACATACTGGATGTTTTTCCCTTTTCACACCATTCTTTGTAAACCCTACAAATGGTTGTGCGTGAAAATCCCAGTAACTGAGCAGATTGTGAAATACGCAGACCGGCCCGTCTGGCACCAACAACCATGCCACGCTCAAAATTGCTTAAATCACCTTTCTTTCCCATTCTGACATTCAGTTTGGAGTTCAGGAGATTGTCTTGACCAGGACCACGCCCCTAAATGCATTGAAGCAACTGCCATGTGATTGGTTGACTAGATAATTGCATTAATGAGAAATAGAACAGGTGTTCCTAATAATTCTTTAGATGAGTGTATATATGCAATATATCTCATGAAACAATATTACAAAAAGCATTTTTGTTCTAAATCAGCGGTCCCCAACCGCCGGGCCGCGGCCCAGACCCGGGGCCTGGAAGATTGTTTGCCGGGCCGCGGCAATGTGGCCCGTCTTTAACGCGTTACTAGTGAAGAACTTCCATTATGGAAGCGTTTCATTAGTACAGGAGGACCAGGAAGCGGTAAAGGATCTGTACTCACCGCTTCCTGGTCCTCGGCTCAGGTGTCGGCTGTGCAGGGCTGCGCACAGTGTGAGGGTGCACTGTGACCTCACACTATGTGCCGCGATACACAGCCAACAGCAGGATAAAGAGGATTGCGATGGTGAGGAGCGGTGGCGTCCAGGAGCAGGAAAGGTAAGTGTTTTATTTTATTTTATTTGCACTGGGGGCTGACATAAGGGCTAATGGCTGACATGGGGCTGACATATGGCTGACATAAGGACTGGGGGCTGACATGGGTGGGCTTATGGCTGACATGGGGGCTGATGGCTGACATGAAGGTTGATGGCTGACATAAGGGCTAATGGCTGACATGGGGCTGACATATGGCTGACATAAGGACTGGGGACTGACATGGGGGGCTTATGGCTGACATGGGGGCTGATGGATGACATGAAGGTTGATGGCTGACATAAGGGCTGGGGGCTGACATGGGGGGCTAATGGCTGACATGGGGGGGGCTGATGGAAGACATGGGGGCTGATGGCTGACATGAGGGCTTGGGGCTGACATATGACTGTCATATGGCTGATGACTAATGAGGGCTGATGGCTGACATAGGGCTGAGGGCTGACATATGGCTGACGGCTGACATATGGTTGGTGGCTGACATGAGGGCTGATGGCTGACATGAGGGCTGATGGCTGACATGAGGGCTGATGGCTGACATAAGGGCTGGGGCCTTCATGGGGGGCTGATGGCTGAAATGGGGGGCTGATGGCTGACATGGGGGCTGATGGCTGACACTAGGCACTGATGGCTGACATGGGGGCTGATAGATGGCTAAAGGTTGGGGGTTGATCTGAGGCATTGGGGGTCTGATCTGAGGTCTGATTGACATTGGGGTATGATTAGGGCTGTCAGCAGAGGTCTGATTAATATTTGGGATCTGATTGCGTGTCTGACCTGGGGTGTAATGGAAAATATTTTTTTCTTATTGTTCTCCTCTAAAACCTAGGTGCATCTTATAGGGTGAAAAATATGGTACAGTGCAGCAGAGACCAGTGCAGCAGAGACCCTAGTCAGTTTATTTAGTTGTTATATATACACTGCTCAAAAAAATAAAGGGAACACAAAAATAACACATCCTAGATCTGAGTTAATTAAATATTCTTCTGAAATACTTTGTACTTTACATAGTTGAATGTGCTGACAACAAAATCACACAAAAAAAAAAAAAAAATGGAAATCAAATTTTTCAACCCATGGAGGTCTGGATTTGGAGTCACACTCAAAATTAAAGTGGAAAAACACACTACAGGCTGATCCAACTTTGATGTAATGTCCTTAAAACAAGTCAAAATGAGGCTCAGTAGTGTGTGTGGCCTCCACGTGCCTGTATGACCTCCCTACAACGCCTGTGCATGCTCCTGATGAGGTGGCGGACGGTCTCCTGAGGGATCTCCTCCCAGACCTGGACTAAAGCATCTGCCAACTCCTGGACAGTCTGTGGTGCAACGTGACATTGGTGGATAGAGCGAGACATGATGTCCCAGATGTGCTCAATTGGATTCAGGTCTGGGGAACGGGCGGGCCAGTCCATAGCATCAATGCCTTCATCTTGCAGGAACTGCTGACACACTCCAGCCACATGAGGTCTAGCATTGTCTTGCATTAGGAGGAACCCAGGGCCAACCGCACCAGCATATGGTCTCACAAGGGGTCTGAGGATCTCATCTCGGTACCTAATGGCAGTCAGGCTACCTCTGGCGAGCACATGGAGGGATGTGCGGCCCTCCAAAGAAATGCCACCCCACACCATTACTGACCCAATGCCAAACCGGTTATGCTGGAGGATGTTGCAGGCAGCAGAATGTTCTCCACGGCGTCTTAAGACTCTGTCACGTCTGTCACATGTGCTCAGTGTGAACCTGCTTTCATCTGTGAAGAGCACAGGGTGCCAGTGGCGAATTTGCCAATCTTGGTGTTCTCTGGCAAATGCCAAACGTCCTGCATGGTGTTGGGCTGTAAGCACAACCCCCACCTGTTCGGGCCCTCAAATCATCCTCATGGAGTCTGTTTCTGACCGTTTGAGCAGACACATGCACATTTGTGGCCTGCTGGAGGTCATTTTGCAGGGCTCTGGCAGTGCTCCTCCTGTTCCTCCTTGCACAAAGGCGGAGGTAGCGGTCCTGCTGCTGGGTTGTTGCCCTCCTACGGCCTCCTCCACGTCTCCTGATGTACTGGCCTGTCTCCTGGTAGCGCCTCCATGCTCTGGACACTACGCTGACAGACACAGCAAACCTTCTTGCCACAGCTCGCATTGATGTGCCATCCTGGATAAGCTGCACTACCTGAGCCACTTGTGTGGGTTGTAGACTCCGTCTCATGCTACCACTCGAGTGAAAGCACCGCCAGCATTCAAAAGTGACCAAAACATCAGCCAGGAAGCATAGGAACTGAGAAGTGGTCTGTGGTCACCACCTGCAGAACCACTCCTTTATTGGAGGTGTCTTGCTAATTGCCTATAATTTCCACCTGTTGTCTATCCCATTTGCACAACAGCATGTGAAATTGATTGTCACTCAGTGTTGCTTCCTAAGTGGACAGTTTGATTTCACAGAAGTGTGATTGACTTGGAGTTACATTGTGTTGTTTAAGTGTTCCCTTTATTTTTTTGAGCAGTGTATTTTAATATGCAACTTGTGTTTTGTTATGCGCGTGAATCAGTCAGCGTCGACTAGAACCCCATAAGCCCCCCCTAAGCCCCGCCACAGAACCCCCGCTGCCTCCCCCCCCCTCACACCCGACCCCTGGGACAATTGTCTTTAATGAAACTGGTCCCTGGTGCAAAAAAGGTTGGGGACCACTGTTCTAAATGCTGGTCATCTCATGCAATACATCTTAAGATATGTTGTACCAAGGACAAATATAAGGAAGAACACATCAGTATTACATGACTCCCGTTAAAATAAATGAGTCGCTTGTAAAATGAACCTATAGGTTAGGTCCTTCAGAGGGAGAGTTGCTTTTGCAGTGGTTCTATCTAACAGAGTGGAATTCTAGTAGGATGTTTTCATAGATGTTTAGAATGTTTTTTTGCACAGCATTTACGCACGTGATAAAACTTGATCACCAGTAAAGGATTGATGTAGCTACTACCAGCAAACACTGTTATATCGGGTACTTAAAAGGTTAATGTCAATATTCCTAATTATATTTGGTAGTGAATGGGTAATGGAGACATGTTTGGTGGTCTTTGACAGGGTAGGAATTGATGGTAAAAATGTAGGTGGTCAAGTATAGTGCAGGGGTTAGTGGCAACATGTCTAGAAGTCTACTTCATTGAAAGGGTTAATATTTATTAACATCGTAGGTGGTCAGTGACAGGATAGCATCCTTGGTTTTCTAAGGCAGTAAACTGGCTAATGCTATCACCCCAAATGGTGTAAAGTGCAAACAAGGTTTAACCACTAGCATTACTTGGATTCGTTTTCTGGCGTCTGACTTCCTCCATCCCAGGATGTGGCTGCAGACTGTCTATGACTAGACACCTTGCAGCATCAGCTATTAGTCCATCACAGAGCAGCTCACCCAATTGTAGAAACTCTGTGATTGACTAATAAGGATGAGGCAGTGTCTCTTTAATCTATCAGCGTCAACAGAATAGGTAAGGGAGGGAGGGGGCAAGATATTTGTCTTAAATAGGTCCACTCCAGACCCCTGCAATGGTAGAAATATAATGCTCGGCAAACAAATTTATGGTATTTACAAGAGCAATCCCAGTGTTTTTCTAAAAGGGTTTAATTTTCCTTCAAATGTGAATTCAATGGTTTTTACTTAAGACATTCTGAAGACGCATTGCTCTGTTAGAGAAGATTTCTGCTACTTTCTTTCAAAATAGGTTTTGTGATTATCTCAAGTCATTATGCAAGCCAGGTTGATGCTTTGTAATTACATCAACTAATGCAAACTGCCACACGCACCTGAAATTTAAAAGAATTATTTTCCAGTTCGGCTCCACTTAGCGTCGAATAAGATATTTATCTTCTCTTTGTTTTTACTTTTCAGAAAACACAGAAAGCAGACATCGAAGCTCTGCTTATTGAAATATTCCATGGTTCAAAGGTGTTTGTTATGGGATATTGCAGCAAAGTCATCCAGCGTTTTATAGAACACATTCCCTCCATTTCTCTCCTCTAGTGGAGAGAAATGGACTAATCTCTTCACAATGGTTGCTCTCTCAAAAATAATCCACCACTTTTAAAATGCTAATTTCCTGGGAGGCAGGATTATATAAAAAAAAAAAATCATTAGTAACCGCTAACTATTCAATTTATAGCTGCATCTAATTGTCTGCTGAATGCAGATGCTCAATGAGTGATCATAGAAATATATACCGTTTCAATTATTGAGTAATTTTTTTCTTTTTTTTTTTGCATAGGTTATAACAGTCTATGTTTCAGCCTTTGCATTTTGTTAATTTAGTTGTTTTATTATCAAATAATCTGCAGTCCATATCACATAGAAATACGTTCACTTCTAAAAGTACATTTTAATAGTCCATCTGCTCAGCTACTTTAAACCATAATTGCACATTAGCTCCTGTGAATGAAATGCATGGGAGGTACAGGTACTAAACAGCCAGGTAAAAACATTGCCAATTAACGGGGGAGGAGGGAGGGGTCAACTTTCAGACCACAAATATAAACTAAAAGAGATCAAACTGTGGATATATGAAAAAAAAAAAAAAAATTTGAAAATTTGGAGACTGTCTACAGGTTACAATGAAAAAAGCGTATGGCAATGTTCCTAGTACTTTGAAAGTTTACTGTAATCATAGGAGTTGGAGGCCTAGGGAGAACAGCACCCCTAAGATAACATAATACAACATTCAGCTGCTAAGTATACATTGAAAACCAATGGTATGTATTTTATACAAACATAAAATAAATGTGTTTAGTTTATTAGTTACAGAGGAGGCTAACAAAATAATCTAAATATCTAACAAGATTAATGGAGTATTCCCAACTTAAGCCTCATTCACACATTCAGTATTTTGGTTGGTGATTTTCATCAGTGATTGTGAGTAGAGATGAGCAAATTTTTCAAAATTCAAATTTTTTAAATTTCTAAAAATTTGGTTCGATCCGAATATATTTGCGGCAAATTTAGTTAAAAATTGCTATTTTCTGGCTGCAGAGAGTCTTTATAGTGGTGTAGAACACTATGCCTTGATGTAACACACATAGGGAGTCTGCGTGAGTCCGTATGACATGCAGATGACAGGCGTCGCTCTTAGGGATCTTTCACACGAGCGGATGCCGTGCGTGGAATCCACTGCGTGAAAGAGTGCCAAGCCCAGTTCCGGACAGCAGAGACAAAGAGCATTAACATGATTAATAATGATTTTTGCCTCTCTGTGACCTTTTTACTACAAAATCACGGTGACAATTTTATCTCACTGTGATTTTGTAGTAAAAAGATCAGAGAGAGGCAAAGAGCATTATCAATCATGTTAATGCTCCATGTCTCTGCTGTCCGGAATGGGGCTTGGCTCTCTTTCACGCAGCGGATTCCATGCACGGTAGCCACTCGTGTGAAAGAGCCCTTATAATCAATGCACACTTCACTTATTTGGGCAGCTACAGGGCCAACACAGACCAAATGACTCAAGTATGAACTCAGCCTTACAGGTCGATGTTAGTGCCAAGAAGAAGAGCACTCCTTTTACACCGTCGTTATTTTGCCCCTCCTCTGATCCGTCAGAATAACCCACAAAAAATGGATCCTGTCTCTGGAGCATCCGCCTTCACTCAGTCAGCATTTGGTCAGTAATCCATCAGTATTGCTAATGCCACAAAAAACAGAAGTGGATCCAAAACAGAGATGACACGTGAATGGAATATTTGCTCAAGGAGGGTGTGCTTTGCGGTGTATGAGTGGCTGAAGTGCGCAAAGTTTCCTTGCCATTCTTAGGATGTTTGCAGATGGGTGGAAGACTTCAGGAACCGCTTGACAACCAGATTGACCACGTGTGCCATGCAGGGTGCATGGGTCAGTCCTCCTTGACACCGCGCCGACACCATATTCTTCTTGTTGTCAGTCATCATGGCTCCAATTTTGAGTTGTTGTAAAGAAAGCCAGGATTCGATTTCTTGCTGAAGGACATGGAGCAGTTCCTCCCCTGTGTGACTCCGCTTGCCCAAGCAAACCAGGTGCAAAACAGCGTGAGAGTGATGAGAGGGGTTGCACATGGCTTGCATACACTACATGCCTCCAACATAATTCTTGGATCTCTACATAAAAATAATGTATTTGCTGTAAATCGCGAGAAGGGCATAGTTGGAGTGGAGACATTGACTGAACAAGAGATACAGAGCAGCGGAGTTCAGCCCCCTCTGCTTCAGTGGCGTCTCTAGCTTTCAAATTTTGGGGGGGCACACTGGGGGCCAGGACAAAAGTAGGGGGGGCAGCTATAACAATGATACATTTACACAAGTACGCTTAGAAATGCTGCAATACTTTACCCAATACCTAAAACCGCAACAGGGAAGAAAAGTCGAGCTGTCTGTGGATGACACTTTTATAGAGAGGGGGATCTGTGGATGCCACATACCGTATATAGCTTTTTATGCTATATGTGTCATCCACAGATCCACCCCATGACAGTGTCATCCCCATTTCCTCCTCCATAACAGTGTCATCCACAGATCTCCCTCCCTGCCTCTCACAGGAGTGTACATATATAAAATAAAATAAACATATTTCACATGAACACTTACAGTTACTTGGCTTGGCCCTTGGGGATCTCGGACGCCACTTCAACACTTGGCCGGGGGCTCGGCGGAGCTGATGTTGTGTTTTATCCTAATGAGAAAGATTTCATAATAAGGATTTGGAGAAGGGGCAGAGGGATAGCAGAGCAGGGAGAGGCTGGTGCTGCTACTAGGGGGTCATACCATGGGGGAGTAATAAAACCCACCATAAGGCCCCCCAGTAGAAATAATTCTCATTATAATGTGCAAAACATACCCCCTTATGCCCCCAGTTGAGCTAATGTCCCCCATAATGTGCCAGTATAAAAAACCCTATATAGTGCCCCTGTAAATGCCTCCATAGTGCTCCTCTCCCGCCTTCCTGCTAGTGCACCCATAATGTACCAGTATAAAATGCCCCATATATCGTGCCCCAGTAGATGCCCTCAGTGTCCCCCATAATTTGCAAGTATAAAATACCCCTTCTTAGTGCCCCCTGTAGATGACTCCATAGTACTCCTGTCTCCCCTTCTCCATAGTACCCACCATAATGTGTCCCAGTATAAAATGCTACTGTACAGAGCCCTCCATATAAAATACCCCTTCTTTGTGGCCTCAGTAGATGCCCCTATAGTGCCCACCAATAATGTGCCAGCAATAAGTGCCCTCAATAACGTGCCACTGCCAGTAACAAGAGCCCCCCAATGTGCCAGTAATAAGCCCCCATCACGTGCCAGTAACAAGAGCCCCCATCACGTGCCAGTAATAAGCCCCCCCATTACGTGCCAATAATAAGCCTCCATCACGTGCCAGTAATAAGCCTCCCATCACGTGCCAGTAATAAGCCCCCCAATGTGCCAGTAATAAGCCCCCATCACGTGCCAGTAATAAGCCCCCCATTACGTGCTAGTAATAAGCCCCCCCATTACGTGCTAGTAATAAGCCCCCCCATTACGTGCCAGTAATAAGCCCCCCATCACGTGCCAGTAATAAGCCCCCCATCACGTGCCAGTAATAAGCCCCCCAATGTGCCAGTAATAAGCCCCCCATCATGTGCCAGTAATAAGCCCCCCATTACCTGCTAGTAATAAGCCCCTATATTACGTGCCAGTAATAAGCACCCCATTACGTGCCAGCAGGGCCGCTGATAGGCCAGTACAGCTGGCCCAGTTGTACCGGGCCCGGCTGGCAGGGGGGCCCGGGCTGCCGACTCCCGAGTAGGGTTGCCACCCGTCCGGGATTCACCCGGACAGTCCGGGTTTGTAATCCTGTGCCCGGGTACAAGCCTTTCTTAGACCCGGGCACAGGATTATTCATTCAAACTGCAGTGTGGTCCGACCGAGACTCCGATCGCATATTTAAGCTGTCACTCCGGGTGATCAGCTGAGCGCAGAGCTCCCGAGCCTCCCCTCCTCCCTCCTCCCTCCTCCCTCCTCCAGTCTACACACTACAGTACAGTGATGCCAGGCAGCGCTGTGTTCACTCACTGTTCAGGCTCCTCCCCTCGCTCCTCCCCTGCCTCCTAGTCCCTCCCTCCCTCTCTCTGATAAGGAAGTGATGACATCAGAGAGAGAGGCAGAGGGAGCTCCGTGGGAGAAATCATTCTTCTTCTCCTCTCCAGTCCAGCTCCAGCAGCCTGCCCATGTAGTGCCCACTGTGCCCTGCCTGCAGACAACCTGACCAAGACAGTCCTGACTCCTGAGTCCTGACACCTGTCCTAGTCTGTCACTCACTTCTAAAAAGGTAGAAATATAAAACATTTGAATTGTGTAATTGTATGTAACAGTGTGGGCTTCTGTCCGCCTACTAAACTCTTTTTTTTTGCCTTCTTATAATCCCTATACTGCGATATATGAATACATAATGTTATTAGTCATTTTGGTTCAGTAGATAATGAATAAAACAGATTTTTATAATATGTAAATTACCTCTCTAGCAGCAGGCAGGGCGGTTACTTGCTGGTAGCATCCGCATCCTCCTATCATAATGACGCCCCCTCCTCATGTTGATTGACAGGGCCAGCGAACGCGATCGTCCTCTGGCTGGCCCTGTCTGCTATCAAGTTATTGCGCCTGCGCCGTAGCGGTCTTCAGTCGGCACAGGCGCACTGAGAGGAGGACGCTCGCTCGGCCGCTCCTTCCTCAGTGCGCCTGCGCCGGGTGTAGATGTGACGTCATTGGTGTAGGCGCACTGAGGAAGGAGCGGCCGAGCGAGCGTCCTCCTCTCAGTGCGCCTGTGCCGACTGAAGACCGCTACGGCGCAGGCGCAATAACTTGATAGCAGACAGGGCCAGCCAGAGGACGATCGCGTTCGCTGGCCCTGTCAATCAACATGAGGAGGGGGCGTCATTATGATAGGAGGATGCGGATGCTACCAGCAAGTAACCGCCCTGCCTGCTGCTAGAGAAGTAATTTACATATTATAAAAATCTGTTTTATTCATTATCTACTGAACCAAAATGACTAATAACATTATGTATTCATATATCGCAGTATAGGGATTATAAGAAGCCGAAAAAAAAAAAAAAAAAGAGTATAGTGGGGTGACAGGAGCCCTTTAAACAGGTTTCTGAATCTGTCAATCATCAGAAAAAACGTTATGTTATGTAGCTGACTGATATTAGCGATGTGCTGATGTCAGCAGTACATAACTCCCTGCCTGCCGCTGCCGCCGTTCTCTTAAAATAAAGACTTATCATATGCTAATGAGCCTCTAGGTGCTATGAGGGCGTTCCTGCAGCACCTAGAGGCTCCGTCTATTCACCCTTTGGCAGTGGCACGCCCATGTCCAGTTGATTGACGTCCGAGTTCTCCTCTTCGTCCCGTAAATCCCGCGCCTGCGCCGAATACTAAACGGGACGGCGCAGGCGTGGGATCAGGGGCGTAACGATCGCGGTGCGACAGCGACCAAGGGTGGAGACGGGACATGGTTGGAGGCGGGACATGGGCGTGGCTGGAGGCGGGGCCTGGAAGGGGGCCCTCCCTCCCTTCTGTTCGGGTTTGGCTTGAAGAAAAGGTGGCAACCCTACTCCCGAGCCATTTTAATTTTTTTGCTGTCAGTGGGCTGGCTCCAGTAACAGCAGGCAGTGTGGGGGCGGCGCTCACTCACTGACGTCACACGCCTGCTCCTCCCACTAGGCGGCGCAGGCGCGTGACGTCAGTGAGTGAGCGCTGCCGCCCACACTTGTTACTGGAGGCTGGAGGGAGGAGGCAGGAGCTGAATGTAAGGTAGTATTTTAGTAAAGAGATGAGCGCTGTGCCTGTGCTAAAATTAAAGTTACTGTCTGCAGCCTGCACGGCTGCACCGATTTATTAATGTATACTACTGTGAGTGGCGGGGGGGGGATCTATATGGATGACGTCATGACGGCACTGTTATAGGGAGGGCGGGGGATCCGTGGATGGCACTGTTATGGGGGGGGGTCTGTCATGTGGATGACACTTATGGGGGGGGCCGGGGGGTCTGTGGATGACACTTATGGGGGGGATCTGTGGATGGCACCATTATGGAGGGGGATCTGTGGATGATACTGTTATGGGGGGGATCTGTGGATGACACTGTTATGGGGGGATCTGTGGATGACACTGTTATGGGGGGATCTGTGGATGACTGTTATGGGGGGGATCTGTGGATGGCACTGTTATGGAGGGTATCTGTGAATGGCACTGTTATGGAGGGGTATCTGTGGATGACACATAGCATAAGATGCTATATACTAGGGGTGCACCGAAATTTCGGCAGCCGAAAATATCGGCCGAAAATGCACCTAATCCACTTCGGCCGATATATTGTTACATATCGGCCGAAAATATGGGGTGTGGGATTTGTCACCCACCATCTGCGGGCGGGCGCCGGGCGGGCGGTTTACTTTGTCACTGCATCTTTATTTTACCTTACAATCGTGACGCTCCAGTAACTAACAACTCTGCAGGCAGAGCGGAGGGCGGCGTAACGTCACTTACTCACGTGACGCGCATTCTCCGCCTCCTTCATTCATAAAGTGGGCGGAGCAGGTGCGTCACGTGAGTAAGTGACGTTACGCCGCCCTCCGCTCTGCCTGCAGAGTTGTTAGTTACTGGAGCCTCACGATTGTAAGGTAAAATAAAGATGCAGTGAGTGATGCTGTGAGCAGCAGGGCCGGGGCTGTTATGGGTAGGGGGATCGGTCTATGGCACTGCTATGGGGAGGGGGGATCTGTGCACTGTTATGGGGAGGGGGGATCTGTGCACTGCTATGGGGAGGGGGGATCTGTGCACTGTTATGGGGAAAGGGATCTGTGCACTGTTATGGGGAAAGGGATCTGTGCACTGTTATGCCCATAATCCCCAGATCCCCCTCTCCATAACAGCGCCACCCACAGATCCCCCTCTCCATAACAGCGCCACCCACAGATCCCCCTCTCCATAGCGCCACCCACAGATCCCCCTCTCCATAACAGCGCCACCCACAGATCCCCCTCTCCATAACAGCGCCACCCACAGATCCCCCTCTCCATAACAGCGCCACCCACAGATCCCCCTCTCCATAACAGCGCCACCCACAGATCCCCCTCTCCATAACAGAGCCACCCACAGATCCCCCTCTCCATAACAGCGCCACCCACAGATCCCCCTCTCCATAACAGCGCCACCCACAGATCCCCCTCTCCATAACAGCGCCACCCACAGATCCCCCTCTCCATAACAGCGCCACCCACAGATCCCCCTCTCCATAACAGCGCCACCCACAGATCCCCCTCTCCATAACAGCGCCACCCACAGATCCCCCTCTCCATAACAGCGCCACCCACAGATCCCCCTCTCCATAACAGCGCCACCCACAGATCCCCCTCTCCATAACAGCGCCACCCACAGATCCCCCTCTCCATAACAGCGCCACCCACAGATCCCCCTCTCCATAACAGCGCCACCCACAGATCCCCCTCTCCATAACAGCGCCACCCACAGATCCCCCTCTCCATAACAGCGCCACCCACAGATCCCCCTCTCCATAACAGCGCCACCCACAGATCCCCCTCTCCATAACAGCGCCACCCACAGATCCCCCTCTCCATAACAGCGCCACCCACAGATCCCCCTCTCCATAACAGCGCCACCCACAGATCCCCCTCTCCATAACAGCGCCACCCACAGATCCCCCTCTCCATAACAGCGCCACCCACAGATCCCCCTCTCCATAACAGCGCCACCCACAGATCCCCCTCTCCATAACAGCGCCACCCACAGATCCCCCTCTCCATAGCGCCACCCACAGATCCCCCTCTCCATAGCGCCACCCACAGATCCCCCTCTCCATAACAGCGCCACCCACAGATCCCCCTCTCCATAACAGCGCCACCCACAGATCCCCCTCTCCATAACAGCGCCACCCACAGATCCCCCTCTCCATAACAGCGCCACCCACAGATCCCCCTCTCCATAACAGCGCCACCCACAGATCCCCCTCTCCATAACAGCGCCACCCACAGATCCCCCTCTCCATAACAGCGCCACCCACAGATCCCCCTCTCCATAACAGAGCCACCCACAGATCCCCCTCTCCATAACAGCGCCACCCACAGATCCCCCTCTCCATAACAGCGCCACCCACAGATCCCCCTCTCCATAACAGAGCCACCCACAGATCCCCCTCTCCATAACAGCGCCACCCACAGATCCCCCTCTCCATAACAGCGCCACCCACAGATCCCCCTCTCCATAACAGCGCCACCCACAGATCCCCCTCTCCATAACAGCGCCACCCACAGATCCCCCCTCTCCATAACAGCGCCACCCACAGATCCCCCTCTCCATAACAGCGCCACCCACAGATCCCCCTCTCCATAACAGCGCCACCCACAGATCCCCCTCTCCATAACAGCGCCACCCACAGATCCCCCTCTCCATAACAGCGCCACCCACAGATCCCCCTCTCCATAACAGCGCCACCCACAGATCCCCCTCTCCATAACAGCGCCACCCACAGATCCCCCTCTCCATAACAGCGCCACCCACAGATGAATTTCATTCATGAAAAAGAATTATTAATAAAATCATTAAAAAAAAAGTATTTTAAAAGTATTTGGGCAAAAAGGCAGTTTCGGTTTCGGTTTTCGGTCAAGGGCATCCTGAATTTTCGGTTTCGGTTTCGGACCAGAATTTTCATTTCGGTGCACCCCTACTATATACGGTATGTGTCATCCACAGATCCCCCTCTATAACAGTGCCATCCACAGATCCCCCCATAACAGTGCCATCCACAGATCCCCTCCATAACAGTGCCATCCACAGATCCCCCCATAACAGTGCCATCCACAGATCCCCTCCATAACAGTGCCATCCACAGATCCCCCCATAACAGTGCCATCCACAGATCCCCTCCATAACAGTGCCATCCACAGATCCCCTCCATAACAGTGCCATCCACAGATCCCCTCCATAACAGTGCCATCCACAGATCCCCTCCATAACAGTGCCATCCACAGATCCCCTCCATAACAGTGCCATCCACAGATCCCCTCCATAACAGTGCCATCCACAGATCCCCTCCATAACAGTGCCATCCACAGATCCCCTCCATAACAGTGCCATCCACAGATCCCCTCCATAACAGTGCCATCCAGAGATCCCCTCCATAAAAGTGCCATTCACAGATCCCCTCCATAACAGTGCCATTCACAGATCCCCTCCATAACAGTGCCATTCACAGATCCCCTCCATAACAGCGCCATTCACAGACGACCCCCCAGCGCCATAAATATCACTTGTAGACAAATCTGCATGTTGTTTCAAGGCGGCGTCTGGGGAGGGGCCAAGGGCGGGGCCAGGGGTGTGGCTGAAGGAGGGATCAGGGGGTGGAGCTGAAGGGGGCCCCGTCATGTATGCTGTACGGGGCCCCATGATTTCTATCAGCGGCCCTGCGTGCCAGTATTAAGCCCCCCCATCATGTGCCAGTATTAAGCCCCCCATGTTCCAGTATTAAGCCCCCCCATCATGTGCCAGTATTAATCCCCCCATCGTGCCAGTATTAAGCCCCCCATCATGTGCCAGTATTAAGCCCCCCATCATGTGCCAGTATTAAGTCCCCCCATCATGTGGCAGTATTAAGTCCCCCCATCATCATGTGCCAGTATTAAGTCCCCCCATCATGTGCCAGTATTAAGTCCCCCCCATCATCATGTGCCAGTTTTAAGTCCCCCCCATCATGTGCCAGTATTAAGTCCCCCCCCATTGTAATAAGCCCCCCCAATGTGCCAGTAATACTATTGTAAAAGAAAACTTACCTCAGTGTCAGCGATGCGATGCAGACTCTTCCTGTGTCCCGCGCTGTAAGGCTCAGGCGGCGCGATGACGTCATCTCTCCGCCTGCACCGGCCTCTGATAGGCTGCCGGCCTAGTGCCTGCAGCCTATCAGAGGAAGGGGAAGGGACACGCCTCTCCCTCCCCTGCACCTCCGCTGGCACAGGCAGATTACAATGGAGATGAGCGCAATGGAAGCGCTCATCTCCCTGTGCCCGGCGGCGACGGCTCACTTAGGGGGGGCATTTTAGTTGGGGGGGCACATGGGGGGGCACAGCATGATGTAGGGGGGCCGTGGCCCCCTCTGGCCCCCCCCCCCCCTGGCGATGCCACTGCTCTGCTTCCCACTGAATTAAAATTGGGGCAACCAGCTTCAGCTTCCTCTGATGTGTATGCCTACAGAGTCCTTTTGTTATGGCTTTGCACAGGGAGCAAGAATGTTATGCACAATTCTGATGGAACTCCTGATTTTAAGAAACTGGACTTGGACTCCAAAGCAGAGGCTCTCCTGTCATGTGCTGTGGAGATCGAATGCAGACGGAGCAGATACAAACACATGAATATTTTCAACTTACTGAAGCTGCTTGATTTAATTGTGAATAGACGGTAAAGGCAAAGTCTGCTAATGTGTTGTCATCAGTGTTTTCATTATGTTTACTGCAGGACCCAGGACGACGTAATTCGGTCCATACAGCAAAAGGAGGCCTACAATCAACCATCACTGTTCCTGAAAAAAACAAGTTTGAAATAAAAAATGTCACTACTGCGTAATTCGGTCCATACAGCAAAAAGAGGTCTACAGTCACCCATGAATTTTCCCGAAAAAAAAACTATTTCACAGCAAAAATTTCACCACTACATAATTCGGTCCATACAGCAAAAGGAGGTGTACAATCACCTATCAATTTCCCCCAAAAAAGCCTGTTTCACATAAAAAATGTCACCCCAAAAAGGCCTTTACCACATATAACTGCACCGCTGAACAGCAAATAGGCCCTTATTTTTTCCACTTTTACACTACACAAGGCTCTTCAACATATAAGTGCAACGCTGAATGGCGAATATATTTTTATTTTGCCTATGGAGTCCTTTTGTTATGGCTTTGCACAGGGAGCAAGAATGTTACGCATAATTCTGATGGAACTCCTGATTTTAAGAAACTGGACTTAGACTCCAAAGCAGAGGCTCTCCTGTCATGTCTTGTGTGCTGTGGAGATCAAATGCAGACGGAGCATATACAAACACATGAATATTTTCATGCTGGTGTGTTGTCATCAGTGTTTTCATTATGTTTACTGCAGGACCCAGGACGACGTAATTCGGTCCATACAGCAAAAGGAGGCCTACAATCAACCATCACTGTTCCCGAAAAAAACAAGTTTGAAATAAAAAATGTCACCACTGCGTAATTCGGTCCATACAGCAAAAAGAGGTGTACAGTCACCCATTAATTTTCCTGAAAAAAAAAAAACTGTTTCACAGAAAAAATTTCACCACTACATAATTCGGTCCATACAGCAAAAGGAGGTGTACAATCACCTATCAATTTCCCCAAAAAAAGCCTGTTTCACATAAAAAAATGTCACCCCAAAAAGGCCTTTACCACATATAACTGCACCGCTGAACAGCAAATAGGCCCTTATTTTTTCCACTTTTACACTACACAAGGCTCTTCAACATATAATTGCAACGCTGAATGGCGAATATATTTTTATTTTGCCTATGGAGTCCTTTTGTTATGGCTTTGCACAGGGAGCAAGAATGTTACGCATAATTCTGATGGAACTCCTGATTTTAAGAAACTGGACTTGGACTCCAAAGCAGAGGCTCTCCTGTCATGTGCTGTGGAGATCGAATGCAGATGGAGCAGATACAAACACATGAATATTTTCAACTTACTGAAGCTGCTTGATTTAATTGTGAATAGACGGTAAAGGCAAAGTCTGCTGGTGTGTTGTCATCAGTGTTTTCATTATGTTTACTGCAGGACCCAGGATGACGTAATTCGGTCCATACAGCAAAAGGAGGTCTACAATCACCCATCACTGTTCCCGAAAAAAACAAGTTTGAAATAAAAAATGTCACCACTGCGTAATTCGGTCCATACAGCAAAAAGAGGTGTACAGTCACCCATGAATTTTCCCGAAAAAAAAAAAACTGTTTCACAGAAAAAATTTCACCACTACATAATTCGGTCCATACAGCAAAAGGAGGTGTACAATCACCTATCAATTTCCCCCCAAAAAGCCTGTTTCACATAAAAAAAATGTCACCCCAAAAAGGCCTTTACCACATATAACTGCACCGCTGAACAGCAAATAGGCCCTTATTTTTTCCACTTTTACACTACACAAGGCTCTTCAACATATAAGTGCAACGCTGAATGGCGAATATATTTTTATTTTGCCTATGGAGTCCTTTTGTTATGGCTTTGCACAGGGAGCAAGAATGTTACGCATAATTCTGATGGAACTCCTGATTTTAAGAAACTGGACTTAGACTCCAAAGCAGTCTTGTGTGCTGTGGAGATCAAATGCAGACGGAGCATATACAAACACATGAATATTTTCATGCTGGTGTGTTGTCATCACTGTTTTCATTATGTTTACTGCAGGACCCAGGACGACGTAATTCGGTCCATACAGCAAAAGGAGGTCTACAATCACCCATCACTGTTCCCGAAAAAAAAAAAAAAACATATTTGAAATAAAAAATTTCAGCAATGAAAGGATAATGGGATTCGGTTCGTACAGAACAAAGTCTACAATCACCCATCAATTTTCCCCCAAAAAGCCTGTTTCACATAAAAAAAATTTCACCACTACGTAATTTGGTCCATGTAGCAAAAGGAAGTCTACAATCATCCATCAATTTTCCCGAAAAAAACTTGTTTCACATAAAAAATTTCACTACTACGTAATTCGGTCCATACCGCAAAAAAAGGGCTTTACCACATATAACTAGACCGCTGAACGACAAATAGGCTCTTATTTTTTTCCACTTTTCCACTACACAGATGGCTTTTCAGCATATAAGTGCAAAACTGAACGGCGTATATATTTTTCTTTTGCAACGAATACACGCCGCAAAAGGTTTTAGAACATATAACTGCACTGCTGAGCGGCAAATATATTTTAAATTTTTCCACTAATACACGCCACAAAAGGCTTTAGAACAGATAACTGCACTGCAGAGCGGCAAATATATTTTTCTTTTTCCACTAATACACACCACAAAAGGCTTTACAACAGATAACTGCACAGCTGAGCGGCAAACATATTTTTCTTTTTCCGCTAATACACGGTCGCCACAAAAGGCTTTTTGACAGATAACTGCACCGTTGAGAGGCAAATATATTTTTTCTTTTTCCACTAATACATGCCACAAAAGGCTTTAGAACAGATAACTGCACCGCTGAGCAGCAAATCTATTTTTTCTTTTTCCACTAATACACGCCACAAAAGGCTTTAGAACAGATAACTGCACTGCTGAGCAGCAAATCTATTTTTTCTTTTTCCACTAAGACACACCACAAAAGGCTTTACAACAGATAACTGCACCGCTGAGCTGTAATTTTAGCACTTCACCACACAACAACTAATAAGCCCTTTTTTCCCACTAATAGAATCCAAAAAATGCTTTAGAACATATAACTGCACCACACAAGGGCAAATAAGATGTATAAATATTTCCTTGTAAGAAACCCTGTTAATGCCTGTATTAAACAACACTTGCACCCTAATAAGAACGGTTAGCTGGAATTACAGAGCTGTATAATGGCAAAATTGAAACCCCAGTCAGTGCAGCAAGGTATAATAGGATTGTTCCTATTAACTAGGCTATAACCTCCCCTACTGAACCCTGCAGATTTTCCATTTTAATCTATTTTTCCCGTAATACAGCAACCAAACAAAACTCATTATTTATTACCCTGATTCTGACGTTTACAAAAACACCACATATGTGACTGTAAATGCTGTATGGGCACATGGCATAGTGAAGAAGGAAAGGAGCGCCATATGGATCTTGGAGAGCAAATGTCACAAGGATCATTTTAAGTTGCCATGTCGCATTTGAAGCTTCCCTGATGCACCCCTAGAGTAAAAACTCCCAAAACGTGACCCCATTTTATAAAGTACGGGATGAAGTGACAGATTTATTGGTACTATTTTGGGGTACATATGTCTTTTTGATCACTTAGTATTACATTTTTTGTGATGTAAGGTGATTAAAAAATGGCTTTTTTTGCACAGTTTTTATTTTTTTATTTTTACGGCGTTCACCCAAGGTGGTAGATCGTGTGATATTTTTATAGAGTCAGTCATTACAGACGCAGCGATCCATAATATATGTTTTTTATTTTTATTTTTTTATTATACAGAATTTTATGGTGAAGGGGCTTTTTTTTTCTTTACTGGAAATTAAAAAAAAATTATATAAAAAAAAACACTTTTTTTTGTATTTATATTTGTCCCACTGAGGGACTTCAACTTTTCAGGGTTTGATCCCTGTTTCAATACATGCTGTACTGTATTGAGCTGCCAGTGTCTTACAATGTAAGAAGCTGACAGTTGCCTAGGAGACCTAGTCTGAGAGCTGGATCTCCTGGGCTTCCGTCGCTAGCAGGTTCCGATGCCTGTGCAACCATCTGTCCCCTGTCACCGCAGTGCGGGGGGGGGGGGGGCGATGGAGTCAGAGGCAGCCCCATCCCTCTGTACAGCCCTCATGCCCACAGCACTGACGGTGGCATGTGAAGGCTTAATACACTGGCATACAGTGATGCCGACGGATGCAGCAGAGGTCCGGCTGCCAGTAACAGCCGGGTCCATGCTGCTGATCAGGCGGGCGCAGCTCCTTTATTCGCCCGATCACATCATGTACGGTACATGTACATGAGGATGCAGCAAGAGATCACATCACCTCACGTACATGCACGTGACAATGAGTGAAGGGGTTAAGACTTAAGAATAGGACATTAGAACACTGGAATTATATAGACAATCCTCAACTCCCAAATATTTCCAATGCCACAAGATATTTTATTAGTTTTCATAATCTCTCTTTTAGGTCATTAAAGGCGTATGCCATTGACAGAATCTACACGCCATAAAGAGTAGGAGACATCAAACACAAATTATTGAATAAAGAGGCATATTGGATATTCCGCCTCGAGTCCAGACACCCACATGGATTGAATCTATGCAAAGAATTAATGTACCACTATTAATGTATTTTGTCATGCTCATGTGCCTTTGCCTTTTGAATCTCGCTTTGTTTTTAATGCGATGTCAGTAAGGCCATAGAGGCCATGTCCTCTCAAGAAAGTTCTTATATGTCCTTATATGTTTTTCACCGCATTTTGAAGCTTATCTATGCCCCTTATCATATGCATCATTGTAATAGCGCAGCTCACAGGAGTTTCTTTCTGATTTTATGGGTTAGGTTTGACTAAGCACACTGTTCACACATTCCGAGCTGTCTTACATTTAGACCATTTTCTATGCCTAAAACAGGTGTAGAAAATGATGACAGAGACGGGCCTTGCTGGCCCAACCCCTTTCCCTGCCCACGTCATGCCCACAATTTTAGAACTGGCGTGAATAGGGTGAAGTTGCAGATATCAGTCAAACTAACCACTGTGCCGCAATCTATGTCTGAAATATGCATAATTTAGTCATATTTCAGATTATTAAATCACCCCTGTAGGAAGGCGCAGGGGTCCGTCATTGACGGAAGGTACGTGTCACCGAGGTTCCTGGCCTCGGTGAGATAGGAACCGGTAGTTTAGTGTGTCAGCAGCAGCTAGGCTGGCTGACACAGTTTTTTACTTAGTGTGACTGTAAAGCCGATCCGGGCCGGTTCTAATTGGGAGCAGCCAAAGAGCAGGGTGGGTGGCTGTTCCCCACGTTCCAGGCCAAGTTTTGGGCTGGGAATAAAAACCCAGCCAGCAGTCACAGCTGTGTGTGGATTACCCTGCATTTTCATAGTGGAGCTGTGAAGTACTGTGGTCTTGGGTTCCAACCAGTTGGTAGCGTTCTGGAGAGCCACACGCTGAAAATCAGGTGCCCTAAAGCCTGCTGTGGACGGCTGTGGATTGTCATGGACAAAACAGTCCGCCAGGTGACACGTTTGTGCTGTGGACTTTATGTGATGTGAATTAACACCAGGACTCTGCACAGTGTTGTTTTTGCTTTATTGCTTTTTGTGTGAATAAAGACTGAACTTTTGTTTTACTACCGTGTTCTTGCCTCTGTACTGCGTTCGCTTACCCTGCCTACCAGAGCAAATCCCTACACCCGCTTAGTTGTCTGTAATATCATACTCAGAATTAATGCTGACACGGGCAATGTAACCACACTGTGTAAGCAAGCTAGTCTTTGAATTTTCACTATGTATTAGGGCTTATGCACACAGCCGTTGGTCGGCCGTTCCGTGCATTGGGGACCGCAATTTACGATCCCCAATGCACGGGAAACATCGGTGCGACTTGCGCAGATGGATACAGACCCATTCAACTTGAATGGGTCCGTGATCCGTCCGCACCGCAAAAAAATAGAACATGTGAAACTAGAGCGTGCTTCCGTAGGGTTCTTTGCCTTCGTTCCGCACTGGACATTCCGGATTGCAAACGTATTCAAGTGAATGGGTCCGCATCTGTGATGCGGAGTGCACACAGTCGGTGCCCACATATTACAGACCCGCTATTTGCGAGCTGCAATACGGGCATAGGCGGGCAATAGCCATGTGCATGAGCCCATATACTGCTTTGTGCACAAGTACCTGGCTCCACAAGTTAAATAGACCAGCAGTACTAGCTCACTGTTTGTAATGATTAAGGATATGTAGTTTGTCGGAAATGCATTTACAGTCAGGGTGCCATTATTGTTTGTATGTGTTTGCTTTACTGAAAAATAAAGGATCGTCACGGCTTTAAGAATGGTGCTGGTTTTCACTTTGTGGATTACAAAAAGTCGGGAATTGGACTACAACCGTGCAAAAATAGATATAGTTGAGCTGGAGCTTACTTTTGCAAAAAACCACCATCTCTGGATGTTGCATTGAAGTCTATGGATATTTGAGTTACTGTGTCGCAATCTGCGGTTATTTTTGCTGCAATCTGCGGCGAGGAAAGATGGCAGGTCCGTCTCACTTATCATTTTCTATGCCTGTTTTAGGCATAGGAATTGGTCTAAATTTAAGCGAGCAAGGAAGATGACGTAGATTTAGACTGCCGATGCATGCGCTGAAGTTATGTAGAGGCCGACACCTCTTCATAACTTCAGCGGATCCACCACCAGCGCACAGGGTCTAAAATGCCGGTCTTAAATTATACCCTTAGTTCTCTTGCTGAACACTAGAATGTCATAGCGATTTGTGTAAAATGAATCAATTTAAAAAAAAATATCCTATTCAGTGCAGCATATTTTTAGCTCTTTAAACAGAATATGAAATCAAAGAAAGTTCTTCGTTTTGTTCTACTTGTGTCTCCAGTTTATAAGGCACATCTACAAATGTTCCATCTGGAGCAGGTGTAGCACCATCATCCTCCTACCCAATTGCTGCCATGCAATACTTTGTCCTATGCCTTCTAATAGATAATGATGCTGTCTCAATGAAAAAGAAAAGAGTTAGAAATGTCAGTCAGTCTATGTTTAATTGCTACATTTTATTTTACATGTGGCTTTTTAATTGTCTCTTTAGTATTTGCAAAAACAATCCCTTTGTTAACTCTTTGCTGGCTAAATAAAATTTTAGAGGAGATGGGCACTTTCCATAGTTTCAGTATTACTAATCATGGATTCCCATAACCGTAAATGTTTCCCCTTTTTATCCATAGAAGTAGAATCTAACACCCACATACAGTACACTGATATATGCAATACGTGTGCACCCACGTACATGCTCGTACACACATTCTTACACTTAGCGTCCACGCACTCGCCCCTTTTATGAATATGTGTTGTATGTATGTGAAATATGGCACCCATAGCGATATATGGACAAACTGAGACATACATAGTCAAAGTAGATATGATTATAAAAAAAAAAAATCATCTACACAATTGCAGAAAGTTTCTGCAATTAAAATGATTGTATTACTTCAGCAAATGGTTTTTATCATGTAGATAAAGTTAATACCAGACACTTACTGGCGATGTCCGCCGGCGCCATATTATTTTGCATTGCGCCGAACTTTGAACCATGACACATCCATCAGGTGGGACAGGACAGCCAATTGAGACGTTTCAGCAGACAGACACACCCCCACCCTATCACAGAACCCGATCTGGCAGCCATTTTACATTCTGTGTTTTGCCAGTGTAGGAAGAGGTTGCTTTTTGGAGCAGGGCCACAAAAGTCATTTTAAGGACTGGTATAGGTGTGCTATCGATAAGTGTGATATACTGGGGGTGTGATATGCTTATAATATATTTTCTAACATAGAAAGTATATAATAGTGCATTTGTATTGTGCAGCAGTTTTGTGCGGTTCTGCTGCGATACTGCAGCTATACAGAGGGACAAGCGCTATTAGAACAACTATTTGCAATGGGTGTGATATATCTGTTGCCCCCCCAAAAAAACTGATTGAGGGGTGTGTTATACCTTCTTCCACAAAATACTGATTGAGGGCTGTGATATACCTGTTGCCCCAAATAAACAGGGTGGTGTGATATAACTGTTGTGGAAAAAATAATTGAGGGATGTTATACACCTGCTTCCACAAAATACTAATTAAGGGGTTCGATATACCCGCTTCCACCAAATATTGATTGAGGGGTGCAATATACCTGCTTCCACAAAATACTGATTAAGGGGTTTGAGATACCTGCTTCCCCAAAATATTGATTGAGGGCTGTGACATACCTGCTTTCACAAAATGCTGACTAAGGGTTTTGATATACCTGATTCCACAAAATACTGATTAAGGGGTTCGATATACCTGTTTCCACCAAATATTGATTGAGGCCTGCGATATACCTGCTTCCACGAAATACTGATTAAGGGGGTTGGATCTATTTGCTTCCACAAAATACTGATTGAGGGTTTGATATACCTGCTTCCACAAAATACTGATTGAGTGGTTCGATATACCTGTTTCCACCAAATATTGATTGAGGCCTGCGATATACCTGCTTCCGTAAAATACTGATTAAGGGGTTTGATATAACTGCTTCCATAAAATACTGATTGAGGGCTGCTATATACCTGCTTCCACAAAATACTGCTCTTCTCTAGGGACTTAGGCACAGGGTCATTTTGAAAATGACAGACAGAGGAACAGGCATGCCATTCCACAGGGGTGGTAGGGGTCCTTCCGCTTCTGCACCCTCCTCACTCTCTGCTGTGTGCACCCCCAAATACACCACCACCACCATCACTATAGCCCCTCTACTCGAGTGAAAGAAATTATTTTCCCATCTATTCCCAGACCTTACCGATGCGCAGCCATTCTTGACATCGGATGAGGAAGAGGAGGTAGCAAAGACCGCCACCCAGCGGTCTGACGACAGTACCCAGATCAGCCCAAGGAGGGAGGTCCCCACTGTTGCTGCCTACTCCGAGATCTCACATGTCAGTGGTGGTGAAGGTGACGATGATGACGTGTCAATGGACGTCACGTGGGTGCCCACAGGAGAGGAAGAGGAGGAAAGTTCAGAGGGAGAGACAGGTCAGCAGAAATGGAAAAGAAGGAGGAGAAGCAGGCAGAGCTCACAAGGCATATGAGGCAAAAAGCAGACTGCAAATGTATCTGGAGCGAGCCATCCACCATGCACGGTCACTACTGGCACTCCCAGGACGCTGGCACATGGTTTTGCAGTGTGGGCTTTTTTTAACAATAATGTTGCCATCTGCAGCCTGTCTGTCAACGCATAAGTCGCGGTAAGCTCAATACTCACTTAGGGACGACCGCTTTAAAAAGGCACCTGGCCTCCCATCACCGAGCCCAGTGGAAGCAATGCCATCAGAACACACAAAGCCACACTCCCGGCGCTCCACGTCCTGCCTCTTCTCCTTCTCTTCTCTCCTCCAATTTGTCCTCCACTCCACCTTCCACCATGCTGTCGTTGCATTCATCTGGCAGAAGACAGGATTCCGTGGCCCAAATGTTCAAGTGTAAAAAGTTGATGTCTTCGGATAACCCTCTTTCTCAATGGATGACCGCTGGCTTGTCAGAATTGCTAGCTTGACAACTACTGCCATATAAACTGGTGGACTCGGAGGCCTTTAGAAAATTTGGGGCCATTGGCACACCGCAATGGAAAGTCCCCGGAAGAAAATATTTCTCCCAGAAGGGCATCCCAGAGCTATATGCCCACGTCCAGCGGCAAGTGAATATATATGTCTGCCACACAGTGTCAGTGCCAAGATACATCTGACCACAGACACGTGGTCTAGCAAACACAGGCAGGGAAGGTACATAACTTACTACCCACTGGGTGAACCTTCTGATGGCCATCAAGCATGTAACCCGTGGCTCCCGTGTGGATTTGGTGTTACCGCCAAGGATTGCATGCAGGCCTGCCTCTACTTCTCTTCCTCCTATTCCATCCTCCGTCTCCTCCTCGGCTGACTCCTCCTTTTCCACTGCTACCGCCTCTTCTGCTGCGCTTCCCAAGCTCCCCAGAACCTATTCGACGTCCCAGGTGAGACGTTGCCATGCTGTGCTGTGACTGTTGTGCATGGAAGCCAAGAGTCACACTGGTCCTGCACTGCTTTCAGGTCTGCGGTCACAGGCCGATCAGTGGCTAACCCTGCTCATTTTGACAGTTGGTAAAATGGTGTGGACAACAGTGCCAATCTCCTGAGCACGCTAAAACAGGGCAAAAAAAACAGGGCACTCCAGGGGGCCCAGCCACCTGTGGACCCCCCGCCCAGGCCACTGGCATGGGCCCCACTGTACTCACATGTAATAGAGCAATCTGATGGGGCCTGGCATGAAGTACAGTGGCAATATTGGGCCCCATCAGAGAGCTTCATGCCTCCATTACATGTATAATATGTGGGGGGGTAGGAAGAGGGGGGGAACGGGCACTCACTCACACACATCCGGCCAGGCAGTTTGTTTCCATAGTGAAGCAGGGAAACCTCTCTGCTCCCTGCTTCACTGATCTTCAGAGCTCAGGAGCTCCCCCTGCTGGCCCCACATCGCGCTACTGGCTATGGGAGGAGAGCTGAAGCCCGGGAATTTGCCTTCAGCACAGCCAGCAGCGCGATGAGTGTGGGAGCCTGTCATCAGGGAAGAAGGTAAGTATGTGGTTTTTTTTTTCTAACTCTGCAATGGGAGGGGGTATTTGATGGGCACAACTAGAGTGAGGGGGCACAAAAGTGGGCATTTCTACTGAGCACGTAATCTGCCATAACTAATTTGAGGGGGCACCTAATCTGGCATAACTACTGTGTAGGGGGCACATATGAAGGCATAACTATGAGGGGGCATATATGAAGGCATAACTGAAGGCATAACTACTGTGAGAGGGCACGTAATCTGGCATAACCACTGTCAGGGGCACATATGTGGGCATATCTAATGTCAGGGGACACATAATCTGGCATAACCACTCTGAGGGAGCACATATCTGGGCATATTTACTTTGAGGGGGCACATAACTGGGCATAAATACTGTGAAGGGGCTCATAATCTGGCATTACTACTGTGAGGGGACACACAATCTGGCATAACCACTCTGAGGGGGCACATATCTGGGCATATCTACTTTGAGGGGACACATAACTGGGCATAAATACTGTGAAGGGGCACATAATCTGGCACAACTACTGTGAGGGGAACATAATCTGGCATTACTACTGTGAGGGGGCACATATTTTGCATTACTACTGTGGGGGTGACATAATCTGTCATTACTACTGTGAGGGAGGCACATATCTGGGCATAACTACAGTAAGGGGACACATATTTGGATAACTACTGTGAGGGGGCACATATCTGGGCATAACTACTGTGACTGGAACAAATGTGGGCATAACTACTGTGAGGGGCCACAAGGTGGGCATTAGTACTGTGTGGTTGCACTTAGGGGAAATGTCCTATATTACCCTGCTATACATTGGCATGGCTCAGTCTTACAGGCTAGCACAACGCTGATTTCACAGGGGCAGTCACCATCCCTTCCTTATGTGATTATTCTTTTTTTTCTCACCACAGGGACCTTATTCTGGATCCAGTGGACATCACACCGACGCCAGCGACACCCTGGATGAGGTAGGACCAGATTTTATTAGGACTGGGTGAGTGTAGCCATGCATTGGGCTTAGGGCTCTTTAACACAAGCTGATCCCGTGCGGGTAATCCGCTGCGTGAAAGAGAGCCAAGCCCCGTTCCGGACAGCAGAGACACGGAGCATTAGCATGATTGATAATGCTCCTTGCCTCTCTGTGATCATTTTACTACAAAATCACAGTGAGATAAAGTTGTCGATCACAGTCAATCATGTTACTGCTCCATGTCTCTGCTGTCCAGAATGGGGCTTGGCACTCATTCACACAGCAGATTAACCGCACGGAAAGAGCCCTTAGTAAGAAAATCTGCCGCTTCTTTGTAAAAAATGAGGGGGGGTCCCAATCCAAACTTTGCACTGTGGCCCATAACACTATAGTTACACCACTGGTAGGGAAGGTAGTGGGGGGGTGGAGGCAGGTTGGAGGGGTGACGGGGGGGGGGGGGGGCCATGGATCAGTTTCGCACCGGGGCTCCATGGATTGTGTGTACGCCACTGGTCTGCATTGTGTGGATGATTTCTGCCATTGTGATTGCTGCAGATTTTTCGGACGTATTTCCACTATGAAAAATCTGTAGCATATACCTAACACGTAGCTGAAGAATTAGTTTAAACACCCAAACACTCAGTGACTCTTTAGGTATTTATTTTTAAAGGGATTGCCCTGCATTAGAAAAACATGGCTGCTTGCTCCTCACTCCTGTCCATTGGTTGTGTCTGGATTGTAGCTCAGCTCCACTGAAACGAATAGGACTGAGCAGCAATATTACACACAACTTGTGGACAGCTGTGGGCTGATTTTGGAAGGAAACAGTCATGTTTTTCTAACACTGGAGAAGTAACCGTTCAGTCCACTCCTTTTGGGGCTAAACAGCTGTCAGCTCCCTGCTTCACCATTCCCCTGCCAAAAGTGGCTCAGCACAAAGAGGCGTGTTACAGTGATGTCATTGTGCCTGTCGTGCTGACATAGATAGCACAGCATGTATTTGCTTGAGCTAAACTACCAATGATTAGAGGACCAGCATGGGGGCTGATGGCGGGGAAATATGGGGTAGGTATTTAAATTAGAGACCATACAGGACATCACTCTGTGTGGGAAGTACTTAAGAGCCATCACTTTGTGAAGGAGCATGTAAGGAGCATCACTGAATGAGGCCCACTTAAGGGGGCATCACTGTGTGAGTGCCACGTAAAGGAACATCAAACTGTGTCGGAGCCACTAAAGAGGACATAATTCTGTAGGGGGAAATTAAGTGGCTTCAATTTGTGAGCAGGGCACTTAAGGGGTGATCACTTTGTGGGGGCACTTAAGGGGACCTTATTCTAAGTGGGGGCACTTAGGGGACATCCTACTATGAAGGGGCATCACACTGCATGGTGGCACAAAGGGGATGAACAATGGAGGCATCATACTCTGTGGGTGGAAATAAAGGGGCATCCTACTGTCTAGGTAAGCACTAATGGGGCACAATTACTGTGGGGAACACAAAAGGAGTTGTGTGGGATTAAAGGTGTGGCTTAATTGTAAAAATCTAAATGGGCATCTACCCGACGATCTCCAGCAATGTACCACGCATGTGCAAAATCCGCTGCTGCAAAACTTTAGGGCCCTGCGTGAGTATGTCTATGTTGCCTGGTCCTGTTAGTCAAAGAGGTGGAAGTGCAGTTGTAACACGCTGGCCCCAGGGCCGATACGGTCCCAGTATTTAGGAATGGCGAGTGGTAATGTGGCCTGATTGTGTCACAATTCTCCTACCTGGATATTGTCGTTACCTGGGGGTAGGCTCCGCAGCAACAAAGAAGATTAAGTTGGTGGAATAAGTAGAGTCCAGACTTGGTAAAGTTCAACTGTTTTACTTGAATAAACTTGTGATAACCTTGTGTCATCCAAACAATACTTTATCTTTCTCTTGCCTCCAGCAGGATAAGAGTAAACAGACAGGTAAACTTGAATATTCTGCTTCATCCCTCTCTGCTGTACTAATCTCTGACTTCAGCTTCGAATATAGCTTTCACTCATTGGTTTATTAAAAGTTGTTTGTGGCTGTAATAATAATAATTAGGAACCTTATCATTTCTTTGTTACATTTCAAAGTTTAAGACTATAATCAGATTTAGCAAATAAAGGGACAAATGTGAAATAACATAAAATTAAACAATCACATTTTACAGAGTAATTTACAAAGACATTCTAATTGTTCAGTGAGGTATGTGTCATAAAAAAGAGCTCCACTCTGCATGTAACACAAGGTGAACTGTATATCAGTAACAAGCAAATACATCTTTTTTCTGACCACTGCACATCGTTCCCATATGAATTTATTTGACATTATAAATCAGAAATGTCCTGCTTATTCAGACAGTTTTCAAAGTTGTCTTTGTAGCAATGCTGTAGAGTCATACTTTTAAAACATTTTATGGCATTTTTTGAACAGGTGGGATTTCTGTATGAGGGATTTGGCATGTATGTTGGAACATGAGATAAAATGTTTCTAATATTTCAATACTACTAAACCAGTGAACCCAAAATCTGCTACCAGCCTTCTGAAACCTCTCTGGGTAGAATAAAACTAAGGCAACCCCTAAATCCACTTCCTAGCTCTACGATGGGACACAGGGACCGAAATCTGATTGGCTTGGTTTCCAATCAAACTGACAGATCCAGCAGCTGGGGCTTATCTGGTCATTGTGGCAACGCTCCCAGTATAGCCCTTCATAGTAATGCGAGCTGAACTCTTGGAAACTACATTCATGCTAGCATTTTCCTTTTTTTAGGATGAAGAAAACTATTAAGGAATTTTCTTACAACCAACTCTTATCCCTTATGCAAAGAAGAGGGGATGAGTATTTGATCAGCGGGAGTCTGAAAAGTGGGTTCCCCACAAATTCTGAGGCCCATCTTTCCCTGTTTGCATACAGCAGTGATCAGTTATGTGCACTGCTAGTCTTTTCAACTTTGTGGGACAGCGAAAGATAACCAAGTACAACGCTCATCAATCACTGCCAGTCACATAGAGATAAATAGAGAGACAGTGTGCCTTTGAGTTTGAGATTCATCTCTAGTAAATTCTTAATTATTTTTGTTTTTCATAGGGGCATCATTAGAAGATAAACATCAGCTGCAAAAAGGCATGTTGGCAGGTTAGTGTAACAGTACACATACAGGACCAGTGAGGCACCACTAATTTGCAGACGCGGGCCATGGCTAGAGTGATAGTGGACATATGACTATCCCCACAGACGGCTTGGGCCATTCTTGGCCGTATATGGACACGCAAGTAGTATCTTGTTACCTGTTTGCCATGCGATCACACATGTTATCATGCATATGTGACTGTTTATAGGAGGTCGTCACTTTGATTATTTATGTGGGAATTCCTATGTTGGCTCATCGCCGGTACATATATGTGGATATATCACCACACTGGCGAATGATTGCTTTTTGAGCAGACTCTAAAGGCCCCCTATTGTGGTCCCTGTATCTGATCATCTCAAGCTATTAAGTGAATGAACATAATGCGACCAGTATATGATCTGGTCTAACGGTGTCATCATAAATGAGGACCTTGCCACCAGGTTGGTTACCTCTTCTTGATGCCTAATTAAAGCATTGTACTTTGATATACGTCCCCTGAGGAACCCGACAATCGATCAGGGTGAAACGCGTTGGGACACTGGCATCTGATTGCATACTAGATGTAGTGCTTCTGGTGCCGTACATGTATATACATCTTAAATTATACACTGATATGTACAAATGTTAACGGCGTATCTTGGTGTGTTGACGTCACACAGTGTATCTGGAGTGTGGGGTTTGCACAGTGATATCGTCCATTGATGATGCACATTCATAGATAGCCACACTTCTGGTTGTCTATATATTCTTTATGACATATTTATTATTGGCAGCATTTCCACCCACACCACTGAGCATCCAGTGGGGTGGCTGGTTTGTTGCTTTCTATATGATTATCTATACTTTGTTTTTGTTTTGTGTATCTAGAGCAGGCCCTGAGTAGGGATCCATTAGGTTCACAGGGCCTTACCAGGGTCACCAGGAGGTTCCAGAATACGGGATCGTCCTTATCAGGGCGGCCATTCCGTTTATAGGCAGGGCTATTCAGCCCAGGGCCAGGAATAGGGACAGATTAGACTTCATCTCTGTCCCCCCAGTCCAACCTGACCCGCACTTCTGGACAATTACAAGTATCATCTTCTATGTCATCAAGGATATATTTTCTTTTTTTGTTCTTCTATGTATGTCTGTGGGAGTTTTGTTATTTTATGTTATAATTAGATTAAAGGCTACGTTTTAAACAGGTCGTTCCCTGTGATTACATTAGTGTAACAGTACAGCCTGGATCACAGCGGCTCCCTGTGACGATACGCTGACTTGCGCTCCGGCGTGGAACGCACCGGCCGTCTGCGATGATACGCTGGCTTGCGTTCCAGCGTGGAACGCAGCGACCGCCTGTGTTGTTACGCTGGCTTGCGCTCCAGCGTGGAACGCAGTGGCTGCTGGGCCCTCCTGTGACTCCGCCCACTTACCGTCCGGCCCTTAAATAGAAGACAGGTGCTAAGCAGGGTGTTCCACTAATGGAGTGCGCACCCTGCTAGCTCCACTGCATCTGAGGACTCTGTCCACATATCCAGACCTGGATCCCTAACAACAGCGTGAAGGACTGTCTACCTTCTTGCCACTGGCTTCCCCACTGCTGGCTTCCTAGCCAGGACCAACTAACCGCAAGTATATGCCTGTTACCTGCTCTGATTAATGTCCTGGAACTCTGAGTGGGGTGGTTCCTGACTAGTGTGAGACGATACTCCCAAACCAACTCTGAACCTACTGCATACTATATACTAAACTGTGGACATGCTATACTAACTCTGAACCTACTGCATACTATATACTAAACTGTGGACATGCTCTGAACCTACTGCATACTATATACTAAACTGTGGACATGCTATACTAACTCTGAACCTACTGCATACTATATACTAAACTGTGGACATGTTCTGAACCTACTGCATACTATATACTAAACTGTGGACATGCTCTGAACCTATGGCATACAATATACCAAACTGAGGACATGCTATATACTAACCCTGAACCTATTGCATACTAGATACTAACTCTGAACTGTGCACAAGCTTATACTAACTTGTGACTCCTGTAATACTGGGAGACCTTCCTCTCCAGCAGTAATACTAAATAGATGGATAGCGGTAAATGATTTTGTTACCCCAAACTCTCCGCCCAAGACTGAGAGAGACGCCTGGGGTACATACTGAGTAACCGCGAATCCCACAGCCAAGAACAAGGGCAGTGGGATAATAGTGCATGTCCATTGCTTCCGCAGTTGAGATCCTAACTGATCAACTAGGTGCGTTACAGTTAGTTGCTCTCAAGCAACTGACAGGTAACCTACTGTATAATGAACTGGAACATAACAAGAATGTTAAAACACATAGTTTAGGCACTGCCTTTCTTGCTCTCTCACTTAAAAGGCCCAGATAAATAGTTTCACACAGTACTCAGGTAAATAGTGCCGACTGCCTCTGCCCCCTGTAACTCAGCCTGCCGCTGGGGAATGGAGACTGGGCTTCCAATTCCCTGCAGGACCGGTGAAGAGACCTCGGTCCCATCTCCACCGGCCACCTGGGGTTCTTCCCAGTAAACCTCCAAAATATCTTCCCAGCTGAAGAGGTCTGGCTCTGGGTCTGTCACTCTGCTCTCCTGCTGAGCCTTCTCACTGGAGTGGAACAGCTGCTGGTAGCCCTGTTCCAGCTCCATCTCCCGGGTCACCAGGTGGACCAGGTCCTACTCAATCTCATGAGTGTCGTCCCAGTCATACCTGCTCTCCCTCCATTCCAAGAGATCGCGGAACCAGGCTTGTGTAGGGCTCCCAAACTCCAGCTCTGAAAAAGTCTCCCATAAAAAGCCAGGACCATCAAACTCCTCTCCCTCTGGCTTGTCATGCTCAGCTGTCCTGGGTAGGTACTGTGCCCTATACCACCAGAGCGCCTGGTAGGCATCTTCCAGCCACAGCTCCTGCCATGCTAGGTGTTCCAATTTCTTTACCCATTCCTCCCGGGGCTGCTCTCCCAGGAAGGGCATCCGCAGGGCTACTCGCTTCTGCAACCGCTGGTCTTCCATGGGGAGTCTCTTGTCCCGCATATACTCCACAATACCCAGTGTCTGGTACCAGATGCCTTTGCGGACTGTATCTCGGTCATCCATGACACCCTCATCGTTCTCCACTGCTGTTTCCATTCTGGTGCTGTCAGGGTCGCTGTACTAGGACATAAGTGGCCCTCAAATTGTAAAATCCATGGAATGTTGTCTCCCGTAGCTGTCCTTCTGGCTGTGGGAACGATCCCGCCGCTTGCCACCAATGTAAAGGATCTCCTGACACCCCGACTGCGTACCTCCGTTGATGGATGCTCCTAGAGCTTCCCGAGGACTCCAAGCACTCCACTCGACACCGATACCACCACAGGAAGCAGGAACAAGAACAGCTCTTCCAAAAGCTAGGAGTAATAGCCAGGGGAGTATACACGTATAGCAATCCCCACACACATGAGACGAGGCTCTATGTTGAATGTAAAACAGGAACTCTTTAATGGGTTATTTTTCTGCCTTTTATGCAGATCTCCTAGCAAGGGACACTCCACCTGGGGCTCTTGTAGAAGACTGTGACAGTTTATATTTTAGCCAATCACATGCATTTACAGTATTCAAACCTTCTGTCTGTAACGCAATCAACAAAATACAATGAGCATTGTCTTTGACGCAATCAACAAAATACAATGGGCATTGTCTTTGACGCAATCAACAAAATACAATGGGCATTGTCTTTGACGCAATCAACAAAATACAATTACCAAAACACATTGGGCTCTGCCTGTGATACAATTACCAAACATAATGGGCTAACTTAATCACTCACAGACAGAAAACACACATTTTTCCCAAAACACAGAAAACACCTCAAAACCCCACATATCCCCATAATGTATACATCCATGGATAGCTCTGATCTGGGTGAACAACATATCAAAAAATCACCCAGAGCCAAGCAGGGGTTCGCAAATTTCATGGAAGTCACATTTGGCCGACCGCAAGCATGGCTTTCCGGCCCAAAACAGTTCCACAGATTTAAGCTGTGCGGCCGGTCTGTCTTCTCCTTCAAAGTTAGTATATGGGCCATAATCCTGAGGCAAGAGGCTGGCAAACAGGCCCCTCCAAAACCCAGTGGCGAGGTTAGTTTCGCCACAGTGCTATACACTGTCCAGATAAATAGTATCACACAGTGCCCAGATAAGTAGTTTCACACAGTGCCCAGATAAGTAGTTTCACACAGTGCCCAGATAAATAGTGCACAAAAGTGCTAGTATAGTTATTACTATTTATTATAAAGCACCATTAATTCTATGGTGCTGTCAATGTTTTATTTATTCATGATCTCCTGCTCTCAGATATACTTCCTGGTGATTGCCAGTTTTCTCGTAGGAAGAAGACTAAGGCCTCTTTCACACGGGCGTCGCGTGTGAGGGCAAGACAAGATGCGGGTGCGTTGCAGGAAAATGCGGAATTTTTCCGTGCGAGTGCAAAGGTTTTTAATGCGTTTTGAATGCGCGTGAGAAAAATCTAAATGTTTGGTACCCAGACCCGAACCCGGACTTCTTCACAGAAGTTCGGGTTTGGGTAAGGTGTTCTGTAGATTTTATTATTTTACCTTATAACATGGTTATAAGGGAAAATAATAGCATTCATAATACAGAAAGCTTACTAAAATGTGGCTTTAGGGGTTAAAAATAATAAACACATTTAACTCACCCCATCCACTTGGTCGCGTAGCGTATCTCCTCTTCTTTCTACTTTCTTCAGGATCTGGCTAAAGGACCTTTTGTAACGGATCTCCTGGCACCCCGACCGGGTACCTCCGTCGAATGATGCTCCTAGTGCTTCCCGAGGACTCCAAGCACTCCACCTGACACCGTAAGCGCTGCAGACCCCATGAATCGCTGAAGCTTGGTTGAGGTCTCACCGTCTCCTACCCACCGTGGACCTACGACAAGGCTCCAGGCTCCAGTGGGTGAACCTCTCCTAAATCCAGAGACCAGGAACAGCTTTTACAAGAGCTAGGAGTTATAGCCAGGGGAGTATACAGCGTATAGCAATCCCCACACACATGAGATGAGGCTCTATGTTGAAGGTAAAACAGGAACTCTTTATTGAACACACAGCATTGACTTATATATACATGACATACTGAGGACATGACATAGCAGCCAATCCTGTACAGTTTACCACAAAACTAACCCTATTCAACAAACACAATGGCATTGTCTGTGACGCAATCAACAAACACACTGGCATTGTCTTTGACGCAATCAACAATGAACATGCAAACCGATATCTTCACCCCCTCCATAATGAATGAATGGGAAGAGGAGACACATGTGATGGGATTATCTCTTGAGTGTATCATAGGAGTCGGCTGCTATTATAATCAACTATCTTAATCCCATCACTAACACAATCAGTGGGAGTCTCAGTGCAGAGTTAACCCTTTTTTTGTTGCTGAATCCACACCATGCCTTTTTAATGGGCCATATGAAATATGTGGCATATAAATTACACACATAAATCAGGGTTCATAGTTCCTTGTAACCCCAAAAAGTCTTAGGGGGTCTCCATAGTTCTCGGTCCATAGTCTGTAGGAAGGAGGCTGGCCCTCAGGCTTCTCCAGCAGCCCCAGTGACGGTTCAGTCCGTCACACCTTTTGATGACGTCATTGTGCTCATCACTTGGTCCATCACCATGGTGATGGACCATGTGATGAGCCCAGTGATGTCACCACAGGTCCTTTTCATCAAAAAAGAAAGAAGACATGCCAGGATGAGCGTTCAAGTGGATTAAGGTGAGTTTATTAATTGTTTTAAATTTTTTAACCCCTCCATCACTATTTTACTAAGCATTCTGTTTTAAGAATGCTATTATTTTTCCTTATAACCATGTTATAAGGGAAAATAATAAAGATTGGGTCCCCATCCTGATTGTCTCCTAGCAACCATGCGTGAAAAATCGCACCACATCTGCACTTGCTTGCGGATGCTTGCGATTTTCACGCAGCCCCATTCACTTCTATGGGGCCTGCGCTGCGTGAAAAACGCATAATATAAAGCTTGCTGTGATTTTCACGCAACGCACCAGTGATGCGTGAACATCACCGGTCATGTATACAGCCCCATTTAAGTGAATGGGTCCGGATTCAGTGCGGGTGCAATGCGTTCACCTCACGCATTGCACCCGCACGGATATCTCGCCCATGTAAAAGGGGCCTAAGAGTAAAACTGCCAATCATCAGCAACTGTGTAGGAAAAGCTGGAGCTCCATAATATCCATTCTACTCAGGCAACTGTGACTCTTCTTCAGACCCAGAATATAATGATTTTAAAACTGATTCTCAACAGCCACTTACTTTTAGCTCATGAGTGACATACTACTGAAGTCAGCACTACTTTTTGCTGCCCTCATTGATGGACGCATAATGTTAATGACAAGTTCTCTTTAAAGTCCATTTAGATAAGGGAATAATTCTAATGTCAGTAGGGCAGTAGGCATCTTTCAGCATGTGTGTTATTATTTAGTGTGCACATACAGTATATAGGGATGAGCGGACACATGGCTGTTCGGGTTTGATGGATTCGAACAAACTTTACCCAAACTCGAACCCCATAGAAGTCAATGGGGACCCGAATTTTGGGGCTGTAAAAAGGTTGCAAAATAGTTGTAGTAAGGGCCAGAGGGCTGAAAAAGGAAGCAAAATGGGGGTAAGGGCAGGACAATTGCCTTGCAAACAAATGTGGATAGGGAAATTACTCAAAAATACATAGAACAGAAAAAAAAAAAAAATCTTAGATAAGGAGGCAGAGGTTAAGGAGGTGGTTGACGTGGCGGTGTAGGTAAAAGAGACAGAGGAGGAGGTAGCCAACACTTTTTTTGTGGGTTTTTTATTTTTTAGCCAAACTCAGTCCATGTGTCCAATTTGGTGACCCAGAAGTTACATGGGGCAGAACCATCTGTCAGTACGTGCAGACGTGTGGACACAAACTCTTTCACCATTTTGCTGAAATGCTGCCACTTGCTAATATGGTCCATATCAGATGGTGGTGTTGGAAGTTGTGCTGTGCTGATGAAGGTTTTCCATATTTCATCCATGATAGCCCTTCCTTCTGAGGTGGGGCTGGTGCACCAGCTGCGTTTGTGACTTCCTCCTCCTCCACCTCGTGCTTCCACTGAGCTCCCGCTGTCAAGTGGGAACACCGTCAGTGGTGCGTCCAACAGCATGCACTTGTATTAACGCATCTTCAGATCATGCTCCAGTGACGAAAGTAAGGATGGCACATTGTTCTTGTAGCGGGTATCCAGCAGGGTGGCCGGCCACCCAGTAATCAGCACTGGTAACAATCAGGGCAACTTGACGGTCATTGTGCAGGCACTGCAACATGTACTTGCTCATGTGTGCCAGGCTGCCCAGAGGCAATAACAAGCTGTCCACTGTACGAGGTGTATTATTTGTGTCCTCTGGATCACCCCAGGCACGCTCCAGTGATGCCGTGAGCTGCCTTGTGTGCAAACCTGCTTTGAACATGGTTCTTCCTCATTGTCATCCTCCTCACCCTCCAAAACTGTGCCCTGGCTGGACAGTTGTCTACATGGCCACTGTTAGTGCATGAACCCACCCTCTGAGTCACCTGTTGATGAATGGCCTGATAACCGTGGGAATGATCCCTGTTCCTCCTCCTCTTTCTCCTGTGCCACCACCTCATCCATCACCGCCTGAAGCGTTTTTTTCAAGGAGGCATAGATATTGGGATAGTAACGTTGATGGCAGCGTCATCAGAGCTAGCCATGTTGGTGGAGAACACAAAACAGCACAAAACGACAAATACTTACTGCATAGGGTTGCCACCTTTTCTTCAAGCTAAACCCGAACACTTTAGAACCTTGTGGCAATTTTTTGGTAAAGTATACACTATGCACATATTTTGTAATTAAATAATATTGTAGGTAATCACAAGGTATCACAATACATATGGAGTTAATCACAACTTTCCAAATTTGTACTTCAAAAATACAATATTTGAGCTTTGACAGACTCTTTATATAGGAAATTTATTACCTATACAAAAGGTAATATATTGTATGTAATGAGTAAAAAGTTAACTTTTTCTCCTTAAAAGGCAAGAATTTGGTTACAAACAACTGTATATTTTAGAGTTTTATAAAATAGTAACAGAAGGCAATCTAAAAAATTTATAACAGATTTGTATTATTTCTGAACCTTGAAATGCAACAATTATATATTTTAAATAAAAGAGTAACCTAGGTTACATTCTAAAACAAAAATATGTTTTTTAAATTTTAAGGAACAAAGTGTACCTGGTACATAACAATCCTCAATACAAAAATACTACATCCAGTATTAATAAACTCCAAATAAAGTGCTTTTTAAATATTAAAATAACAAAGGACAACCCATCCCAGGTTGATGAATAAAACCTTGGTTTTCAAAATCTTAACCAAATAACACATTGCCTTAAAAAATATAATATTTTTTAGTTTAAAGAGAACCTGTCACCGGGATTTTGTGTATAGAGCTAAGGACATGGGCTGCTAGATCGCCGCTAGCACATCTGCAATATCCAGTCCCCATAGCTCTGTGTGCTTTTATTGTGTAAAAAAAACGATTTGATACATATGCAAATTAACTTGAGATGAGTCCTGTCCCTGAGATGAGTCAGGGACAGGACTCATCTCAGGTTAATTTGCATATGTATCAAATCGGTTTTTTTACACAATAAAAGCACACAGAGCTATGGGGACTGGGTATTGCGGATGTGCTAGCGGCCATCTAGCAACCCATGTCCTCAGATCTATACACAAAATCCCGGTGACGGGTTCCCTTTAAGTAAAAAATAATGGCCGGTGAAATGCGAAAGGTGCTCTTTGGAATGTGGGCCCCTTTGCCCACCTAGGCTGCAAAAAAGTGTCACACATCTGGTATTGCCGTACTCAGGAGAAGTTGGGCAATGTGTTTTGGGGTGTCATTTTACATATACCCATGCTGGGTGAGAAAAATATCTCGGTCAAATGCCAACTTTGTATAAAAAAAATGGGAAAAGTTGTCTTTTGCCAAGATATTTCTCTCACCCAGCATAGGTATATGTAAAAAGACACCCCAAAACACATTGCCCAACTTCTCCTGAGTACGGTGATACCAGATGTTTGACACTTTTTTGCAGCCTAGGTGGGCAAAGGGGCCCACATTCCAAAGAGCACCTTTCGGATTTCACAGGGCATTTTATTTACAGATTTTGATTTCAAACCACTTCTCACGCATTCGGGCCTCTAAAATGCCAGGGGCAGTATAACTACCCCACAAGTGACCCCATTTTGGAAAGAAGACACCCCAAGGTATTTTGTGATGGGCATAGTGAGTTCATGAAAGTTTTTATTTTTTGTCACAAGTTAGTGGAATATGAGACTTTGTAAGAAAAAAAAAAAAAAATAATAAATCATCATTTTCTGTTAACTTGTGACAAAAAATAAAACATTCTAGGAACTCGCCATGCCCCTCACGGAATACCTTGGGGTGTCTTCTTTCCAAAATGTGGTCACTTGTGGGGTAGTTATACTGCCCTGGCATTCTAGGGGCCCTTATGTGTGGTAAGTAGTTTGAAATCAAAATGTGTAAAAAATGACCTGTGAAATCCTAAAGGTGCTCTTTGGAATGTGGGCCCCTTTGCCCACCTAGGCTGCAAAAAAGTGTCACACATGTGGTATCGCCGTACTCAGGAGAAGTTGGGCAATGTGTTTTGAGGTGTCTTTTTACATATACTCATGCTGTATGAGATAAATATCTCGGCAAAAGACAACTTTTCCCATTTTTTATACAAAGTTGGCATTTGACCAAGATATTTATCTCACCCAGCATGGGTATATGTAAAATGACACCCCAAAACACATTGCCCAACTTCTCCTAAGTACGGCGATACCAGATGTGTGACACTTTTTTGCAGCCTAGATGCGCAAAGGGGCCCACATTCCTTTTATGAGGGCATTTTTAGACATTTGGATCCCAGACTTCTTCTCACTTCTTCCCACATGTGACCCCATTTTGGAAAGAAGACACCCCAAGGTATTCAATGAGGGGCATGGCGAGTTCATAGAATATTTTTTTTTTTGGCACAAGTTAGCAGAAATAGTTTTTTTTTTTTTTTCTCACAAAGGTCTCCTTTTCCGCTAACTTGGGACAAAAAGTTCAATCTTTCATGGACTCAATATGCCCCTCACTAAATACCTTGGGGTGTCTTCTTTCCGAAATGGGGTCACATGTGGGGTATTTATACTGCCCTGGCATTTTAGAGGCCCTAAAGTGTGAGAAGAAGTCTGGAATATAAATGTCTAAAAATTTTTACGCATTTTTATACCATGAGGGGTATGTTGAGTTCATGTGAGATTTTATTTTTTGACACAAGTTAGTGGAATATGAGACTTTGTAAGAAAAATAAAAAAATAAAAAAAATGTAAATTTCCGCAAAAAAAATTCTGAATGGAGCCTTACAGGGGGGTGATCAATGACAGGGGGGTGATCAGGGAGTGTATATTGGGTGATCACCCCCCTGTCATTGATCACCCCCCTGTCATTGATCACCCCCCTGTAAGGCTCCATTCAGACGTCCGTATGTTTTTATACAGATCCACGGATACATGGCGGGTGATCAATGACAGGGGGGTGATCAATGACAGGGGGGTGATCAGGGTGTCTATATGGGGTGATCACCCCCCTGTCATTGATCACCCCCCTGTAAGGCTCCATTCAGACGTCCGTATGTGTTTTGCGGATCCGATCCATGTATCCGTGGATCTGTAAAAAACATACGGACGTCTGAATGGAGCCTTACAGGGGGGTGATCAATGACAGGGGGGTGATCAGGGAGTCTATATGGGGTGATCACCCCCCTGTCATTGATCACCCCCTTGTAAGGCTCCATTCAGACGTCCGTATGTTTTTTACGGATCCACGGATACATGGATCGGATCCGCAAAACACATACGGACGTCTGAATGGAGCCTTACAGGGGGGTGATCAATGACAGGGGGGTGATCACCCCATATAGACTCCCTGATCACCCCCCTGTCATTGATCACCCCCCTGTCATTGATCACCCACCTGTTAGGCTCCATTCAGACGTCCGTATGTTTTTTACAGATCCACGGATACATGGATCAGATCTGCAAAACACATACGGACCTCTGAATGGAGCCTTACAGGGGGGTGATCACCCCATATAGACTCCCTGATCACCCCCCGTCATTGATCACCCTCCTGTAAGGCTCCATTCAGACGTCCGTATGTGTTTTGCGGATCCGATCCATGTATCCGTGGATCTGTAAAAAACATACGGACGTCTAATTGGAGCCTTACAGGGGTGTGATCAATGACAGGGGGGTGATCAATGACAGGGGGGTGATCAGGGAGTCTATATGTGGTGATCACCCCCCTGTCATTGATCACCCCCTTGTAAGGCTCCATTCAGACGTCCGTATGTTTTTTACGGATCCATGGATACATGGATCGGATCCGCAAAACACATACGGACGTCTGAATGGTGACTTACAGGGGGGTGATCAATGACAGGGGGGTGATCACCCCATATAGACTCCCTGATCACTGATCACCCCCCTGTAAGGCTCCATTCAGACGTCCGTATGTTTTTTACAGATCCACGGATACATGGATCGGATCCGCAAAACACATACGGACCTCTGAATGGAGCCTTACAGGGTGTGATCACCTCATATAGACTCCCTGATAACCCCCCTGTCATTGATCACCCCCCAGTAAGGCTCCATTCAGACGTCCGTATGTGTTTTGTGGATCCGATCCATGTATCCGTGGATCTGTAAAAAACATACGGACGTCTGAATGGAGCCTTACAGGGGGGTGATCAATGACAGGGGGGTGATCAGGGAGTCTATATGGGGTGATCACCCCCCTGTCATTGATCACCCCCCTGTAAGGCTCCATTCAGACGTCCGTATGTGTTTTGCGGATCCGATCCATGTATCCGTGGATCCGTAAAAAACATACGGACGTCTGAATGGAGCCTTACAAGGGGGTGATCAATGACAGGGGGGTGATAAATGACAGGGGGGTGATCACGGAGTCTAATATGTGGTGATCAGGGGTTAATAAGGGGTTAATAAGTGACAGGGGGGGGTGTAGTGTAGTGGTGTTTGGTGCTACTTATTACTGAGCTGCCTGTGTCCTCTGGTGGTCGATCCAAGCAAAAGGGATCACCAGAGGACCAGGTAGCAGGTATATTAGACGCTGTTATCAAAACAGCGTCTAATATACCTGTTAGGGGTTAAAAAAAATCGCATCTCCAGCCTGCCAGCGAACGATCGCCGCTGGCAGGCTGTAGATCCACTCGCTTACCTTCCGATCCTGTAAACGCGCGCGCCTGTGTGCGCGCGTTCACAGGAAATCTTGCCTCTCGCGAGAGGACGCGTATATCCGTCCACCCAGAATAGCAGGGCCGCGGCCAGGACGCAATCCTGCGTACGGCGGTCCTGAGGCGGTTAAACACCGTTAATGACCAGGCCACTTTTTACACTTCTGCACTACACTACTTTCACCGTTTATTGCTCGGTCATGCAAATTACCACCCAAATGAATTTTACCTCCTTTTCTTCTCACTAATAGAGCTTTCGTTTGGTGGTATTTCATTGCTGCTGACATTTTAACTTTTTTTGTTATTAATGAAATCTAATGAAATTTTTGTAAAAAAATGACATTTTTCACTTTCAGTTGTAAAATATTTGCAAAAAAACGACATCTATATATAAATTTTTCTCTAAATTTATTGTTCTACATGTCTTTGATAAAAAAAAATGTTTGGGTAAAAAAAATGGTTTGGGTAAAAGTTATAGCGTTTACAAACTATGGTACAAAAATGTGAATTTCCGCTTTTTGAAGCAGCTCTGACTTTCTGAGCACCTGTCATGTTTCCTGAGGTTCTACAATCCCCAGACAGTAGAAAAACCACACAAATGACCCCATTTCGGAAAGTAGACACCCGAAGGTATTCGCTGATGGGCATAGTAAGTTCATAGAACTTTTTATTTTTTGTCACAAGTTAGCGGAAAATTATGATATTTTTTTTTTCCTTACAAAGTCTCATATTCCACTAACTTGTGACAAAAAATAAAAACTTCCATGAACTCACTATGCCCATCACGAAATACCTGGGGGTGTCTTCTTTCCAAAATGGGGTCACTTGTGGGGTAGTTATACTGCCCTGGCATTTTAGGGGCCCGAATGCGTAAGAAGTAGTTTGAAATCAAAATGTGTAAAAAATGCCCTGTGAAATCCAAAAGGTGCTCTTTGGAATGTGGTCCCATTTGCCCACCTAGGCTGCAAAAAAGTGTCACACATGTGGTATTGCCGTACTCAGGAGAAGTTGGGCAATGTGTTTTGTGGTGTCATTTTACATATACCTATGCTGGGTGAGATAAATATCTCGGTCAAATGCCAACTTTGTATAAAAAAATTGGAAAAGTTGTCTTTTGCCGAGATATTTCTCTCACCCAGCATGGGTATATGTAAAAAGACTTCTTCTGAGTACGGCGATACCAGATGTGTGACACTTTTTTGCAGCCTAGGTGGGCAAAGGGGCCCACATTCCAAAGAGCACCTTTCGGATTTCACAGGGCATTTTGTACACATTTTGATTTCAAACTACTTCTCAAGCATTTGTGCCCCTAAAATGCCAGGGCAGTATAACTACCCCACAACTGACCCCATTTTGGAAAGAAGACACCCCAAAGTATTTCGTGATGGGCATAGTGAGTTCATGGAAGTTTTTATTTTTTGTCACAAGTTAGTGGAATATGAGACTTTGTTAGAAAAAATAAATTAAAACAAATCATAATTTTCCGCTAACTTGTGACAAAAAATAAAAAATTCTAGGAACTCACCATGCCCCTCACGGAATACCTTGGGGTATCTTCTTTCCAAAATGGGGTCACTTGTGGGGTAGTTATACTGCCCTGGCCTTTTAGGGGCCCTAATGTGTGAGAAGTAGTTTGAAATCAAAATGTGTAAAAAATGCCCTGTGAAATCCGAAAGGTGCTCTTTGGAATGTGGGCCCATTTGCCCACCTAGGCTGTAAAAAAGTGTCACACATCTGGTATCGCCGTACTCAGAAGAAGTAGGGCAATGTGTTTTGGGGTGTCTATTTACATATACCCATGCTGGGTGAGAGAAATATATCGGCAAAAGACAACTTTTCCCATTTTTTTATACAAAGTTGGCATTTGACCAAGATATTTATCTCACCCAGCATTGGTATATGTAAAATGACACCCCAAAACACATTCCCCAACTTATTCTGAGTACGGCGATACCACATGTGTGACACTTTTTTGCAGCCTAGATGCGCAAATAGGCCCAAATTCCTTTTAGGAGGGCATTTTTAGACATTTGTATCCCAGACTTTTTCTCACGCTTTAGGGCCCCTAAAATGCCAGGGCAGTATAAATACACCACATGTGACCCTATTTTGGACAGAAGACACCCCAAGGTATTCAATGAGGGGCATGGCGAGTTCATAGAATTTTTTTTATTTTTTGGCACAAGTTAGCGGAAATTGATTTATTTATTTTTTTCTCACAAAGTCTCCCTTTCCGCTAACTTCGGACAAAAAGTTCAATCTTTCATGGACTCAATATGCCCCTCAGCGAATACCTTGGGGTGTCTTCTTTCCGAAATGGGGGCACATGTGGGGTATTTATACTGCCCTGGCATTTTAGGGGCCCTAAAGCGTGAGAAGAAGTCTGGAATATAAATGTCTAAAAAAAATTACGCATTTGGATTCCGTGAGGGGAATGGTGAGTTCATGTGAGATTTTATTTTTTGTCACAATTTAGTGGAATATGAGACTTTGTAAGAAAAAACAAAAAAATCAATTTCCGCTAACTTGTGCCAAAAAAATGTCTGAATGGAGCCTTACAGGGGGTGATCAATGACAGGGTGGTGATCAGGGAGTCTATATGGGGTGATCACCACGCTGTGATTGATCACCCCCCTGTAAGGCTCCATTCAGACGTCCGTATGTGTTTTGCGGATCCGAGGTGTCCGTGTTTTGCGGATCCACGGATCCGCGGATCCGCAAAACAATACGGACGTCTGAATGGAGCCTTACAGGGGGGTGATCAATGACGGGGGGGTGATCACCCCATATAGACTTCCTGATCACCCCCCTGTCATTGATCACCCCCCTGTCATTGATCACCCCCTGTAAGGCTCCATTCAGACGTCCGTATGTGTTTTGCGGATCTTTGGATCCATGGATCGGATCCGCAAAACACATACGGACGTCTGAATGGAGCCTTACAGGGGGGTGATCAATCACAGGGGGATGATCAGGGAGTCTATATGGGGTGATCACCCCCCCTGTAAGGCTCCATTCAGACGTCCGTATGTTTTGCAGATCCGATCCATGGATCCGTGGATCCGTAAAACACATACGGACGTCTACATGGAGCCTTTACAGGTGGGTGATCAATGACAGAGGGGTGATCAATGACAGGGGGGTGATCAGGGAGTCTATATGGGGTGATCACCCCCCTGTCATTGCTCACCCCTCTGTAAGGCTCTATTCAGAGGTCCGTATGTGTTTTGAGGATCTTTGGATCCATGGATCGGATCCGCAAAACACATACGGACGTCTGAATGGAGCCTTACAGGGGGGTGATCAATCACAGGGGGGTGATCAGGGAGTCTATATGGGTGATCGCCCCCCCCCCCCCTGTAAGGCTCCATTCAGACATCCGTATGTTTTGCGGATCCGATCCATGGATCCGTGGATCCGTACAACACATACGGATGTCTGAATGGAGCCTTACAGGGGAATGATCAATGACAGGGGGGTGATCAATGACAGGGGGGTGATCAGGGAGTCTATATGGGGTGATCACCCCCCTGTCATTGATCACCCCCCTGTGATTGATCACCCCCCTGTAAGGCTCTATTCAAACGTCCGTATGTGTTTTGCGGATCTTTGGATCCATGGATCGGATCCGCAAAACACATACGGACGTCTGAATGGAGCCTTACAGGGGGGTGATCAATCACAGGGGGATGATCAGGGAGTCTATATGGGGTGATCGCCCCCCCTGTAAGGCTCCATTCAGACGTCCGTATGTTTTGCAGATCCGATCCATGGATCCGTGGATCCGTAAAACACATACGGACGTCTACATGGAGCCTTTACAGGTGGGTGATCAATGACGGGGGGTGATCAATGACAGAGGGGTGATCAATGACAGGGGGGTGATCAGGGAGTCTATATGGGGTGATCACCCCCTTGTCATTGATCACCCCTCTGTAAGGCTCTATTCAGAGGTCCGTATGTGTTTTGCGGATCTTTGGATTCATGGATCGGATCCGCAAAACACATACGGACGTCTGAATGGAGCCTTACAGGGGGGTGATCAATCACAGGGGGGTGATCAGGGAGTCTATATGGGGTGATCGCCCCCCCCTGTAAGGCTCCATTCAGACGTCCGTATGTTTTGCGGATCCGATCCATGGATCCGTGGATCCGTAAAACACATACGGATATCTGAATGGAGCCTTACAGGGGAATGATCAATGACAGGGGGGTGATCAATGACAGGGGGGTGATCAGGGAGTCTATATGGGGTGATCACCCCCCTGTCATTGATCACCCCCCTGTAAGGCTCCATTCAGACGTCCGTATGTGTTTTACGCATCCACGGATCGGATCCGCTAAACACATACGGATGTCTGAATGGAGCCTTACAGGGGGTGATCAATGACTGGGGGGTGATCAATGACAGGGGGGTGATCAGGGAGTCTATATGGGGTGATCAGGGGTTAATTAGGGGTTAATAAGTGACAGGGGGGGTGTAGTGTAGTGTGGTGCTTGGTGCTACTTATTACAGAGCTGCCTGTGTCCTCTGGTGGTCGATCAAAGCAAAAGGGACCACCAGAGGACCAGGTAGCAGGTATATTTGATGCTGTTATCAAAACAGCGTCTAATATACCTGTTAGGGGTTAAAAAAATCGCATCTACAGCCTGCCAGCGAACGATCGCCGCTGGCAGGCTGGAGGTCCACTTGCTTACTTGCAGTTCCTGTGAACGTGCGCGCCTGTGTGCGCGCGTTCACATGAAATCTCGCGTCTCGCGTCTCGCGAGATGACGCATATATGCGTGACTCTGCCTGGAGCTGCCGCCTCCGGAACGCGATCCTGCGTTAGGCGGTTAAACACACTGACTTGCACTTGAGCACACTTCGTGTTCGGCCGAGCATGCTCGCTCAACCCTAGTATTCACTATCTTTTTTTAAAGGATAACTGTCACACTTAGACCCTATTTTCAATTTTCATATATGTAGTTACTAATAACATGATATTCCAGAATCAGTTACTATTAGACTGACTTACCCCATATTTAATAAGATTCAGCCCTTAGCAACCAGTTTGCATAAAACTGCAATCTCACTATTCAGTTAAGATGGCCGCCACTGCCCTCACCCTGAGGCTAATCCCACCTGCCTTCACTAGCCAGTAACAATAGTTTCCCAAAAGTGTCAGTAACCAGAGCGCTCCCCCTAAAGGGTTAATCTCCTGCAGCACAAAGGGGTGCTCTTACCACATGTTGCTTTCACATATACACTGAGCAGAAGGCAAATCTCCCTTCCCTGGTCTGCACTGATTCAACACTACTTCTCCAGCTCTGCTGAGTGAGGGAGCGTCTGCCAAGCGCAGGGACAGGGAGATGTGCACACAGCCCAGGCACAGTTATCAGCTGCTGGGGAGGACCTGGCTTTAATCATTTACTTACAGTCCCTGGCTGTCAGTAATCTGACCTTGCACGCTGCGTGCTTCTGCGTCCTCCGTCCTTCAACAGATAGACAGACCATGCCTAGCAACCCTATTTTAAGCACAGGTAAAAGTAGGCAGTACAGGGAACAAAACTATGGAATTAAGGGGTAATTGAATACACAGTGAAAAGTTGAAATAGGGCCACCAAGAAGATATTAATCACCACAATCCAATACTCCAAAAAAAAAATATACGACAGTTATACTTTAAAGACTCAATGGGGTTGTGTCAAGAAACATATTTCAAATTTTCCATCCAGCACCTGGATCTAAATACTTTTGTAATTGCATGTATTTAAAAATGTTGTATACCCAGTGAGTTATTCGTTAAAATGTATCTGTATAGCGCCACCTGCTGTTTGTTCTTCTCCTTATTTTTTGTGTGTCTGACTAAGGCCTCTTTCACACTTGCGTTGTCCGGATCCGTCGTGTACTCCATTTGCCAGAGGTGCCCGCCGGATCCGTAACAACGCAAGTGAACTGAAAGCATTTGAAGACGGATCCGTCTTCAAAATGCGTTCAGTGTTACTATAGCACCCAGGACGCTATTAAAGTCCTGGCTGCCATAGTAGTAGTGGGGATCGGGGGAGCAGTATACTTACAGTCCGTGCGGCTCTCGGGATGCTCCAGAATGACGTCAGAGCGCCCCATGCGCATGGATGACGTGATCCATGCGACACGTCATCCATGCACGTGGGGCGCCCTGACATCACTCTGGAGCGCCCCGGGAGCCGCACGGACGGTAAGTATACTGCTCCCCCGCTCCCCACTACACTTTACCATGGCAAACAGGACTTTAGCGTCCTGGAAGCCATGGTAACCATTCAGAAAAAGCTAAACGTCGGATCCGGTAATGCGCCGAAACGACATTTAGCTTAAGGCCGGATCCGGATTAATGCCTTTCAATGGGCATTCATTCCGGATCCGGCCTTGCGGCAAGTGTTCAGGATTTTTGGCCGGAGCAAAAAGCGCAGCATGCTGCGGTATTTTCTCCGGCCAAAAAACGTTCCGTTCCTGAACTGAAGGCATCCTGAATGGATTTTTCTCCATTCAGAATGCATTGGGATAATCCTGATCAGGATTCTTCCGGCATAGAGCCCCGACGATGGAACTCTATGCCGGAACAGAACAACGCAAGTGTGAAAGAGCCCTAAGTTGGTCGAATGTGCTCAGTTTAATGCCTCATTCACACGTCAGTGTTTTGGTCAGTGATTTCCATCAGTGATCGTGAGTAGAGTTGAGCGAACACCTGGATGTCCGGGTTCGAGAAGTTCGGCCGAACTTCCTGGAAATGTTCGGGTTCGGGATCCGAACCCGACCCGAACTTCGTCCTGAACCCGAACCCCATTGAAGTCAATGGGTACCCGAACTTTTCGGCACTAAAAAGGCTGTAAAACAGCCCAGGAAAGAGCTAGAGGGCTGCAAAAGGCAGCAACATGTAGGTAAATCCCCTGCAAACAAATGTGGATAGGGAAATGAATTAAAATAAAAAAAAATAAAAAAAAAAATTAACCAATATCAATTGGACAGAGGTCCCATAGCAGAGAATCGGGCTTCACGTCAGCAGATAATCAGTCTCTTCATGAAATAGCAGAGAATCTGGCTTCATGTCAGCAGAGAATCAGTCTCTTCATGCCATAGCAGAGAATCTGGCTTCATGTCAGCATAGAATCAATCTTCATGTCATAGCAGAGAATCAGGCTTCACGTCACCCACCACTGGAACAGGCCACTGTCACATATTTAGGCCCCGGCACCCAGACAGAGGAAAGAAGTCCCGTAACAGAGAATCTGGCTTCATGTCAGCACAGAATCAGTCTTCATGTCATAGCAGAGAATCAGGCTTCACGTCACCCACCACTGGAACAGGCCACTGTCACATATTTAGGCCCCGGCACCCAGACAGAGGAGAGAGGTCCCGTAACAGAGAATCTGGCTTCATGTCAGCACAGAATCAGTATTCATGTCATAGCAGAGAATCAGGCTTCACGTCACCCACCACTGGAAGAGGTTACTGTCACACATTTAAGCCCTGGCACCCAGACAGAGGAGAGAGGTCCCGTAACAGAGAATCTGGCTTCATGTCAGCACAGAATCAGTCTTCATGTCATAGCAGAGAATCAGGCTTCACGTCACCCACCACTGGAACAGGCCACCGTCACACATTTAGGCCCTGGCACCCAGACAGAGGAGAGAGGTCCCGTAAAAGAGAATCTGGCTTCATGTCAGCACAGAATCAGTCTTCATGTCATAGCAGAGAATCAGGCTTCACGTCACCCACCACTGGAGGAGGCCACTGTCACACATTTAGTCCCTGGCACCCAGACAGAGGAGAGAGGTCCCGTAACAGAGAATCTGGCTTCATGTCAGCACAGAATCAGTCTTCATGTCATAGCAGAGAATCAGGCTTCACATCACCCACCACTGGAACAGGCCACTGTCACATATTTAGGCCCCGGCACCCAGACAGAGGAGAGAGGTCCCGTAACAGAGAATCTGGCTTCATGTCAGCACAGAATCAGTCTTCATGTCATAGCAGAGAATCAGGCTTCACGTCACCCACCACTGGAAGAGGCCACTGTCACACATTTAGGCCCAGGCACCCAGACAGAGGAGAGAGGTTCCGTAACAGAGAATCTGGCTTCATGTCAGCACAGAATCAGTCTTCATGTCATAGCAGAGAATCAGGCTTCACGTCACCCACCACTGGAACAGGCCACTGTCACACATTTAGGCCCTGGCACCCAGACAGAGGAGAGAGGTCCCGTAACAGAGAATCTGGCTTCATGTCAGCACAGAATCAGTCTTCATGTCATAGCAGAGAATCAGGCTTCACGTCACCCACCACTGGAACAGGCCACTGTCACATATTTAGGCCCCGGCACCCAGACAGAGGAGAGAGGTCCTGTAACAGAGAATCTGGCTTCATGTCAGCACAGAATCTGTCTTCATGTCATAGCAGAGAATCAGGCTTCACGTCACCCACCACTGGAACAGGCCACTGTCACATATTTAGGCCCCGGCACCCAGACAGAGGAGAGAGGTCCCGTAACAGAGAATCTGGCTTCATGTCAGCACAGAATCAGTCTTCATGTCATAGCAGAGAATCAGGCTTCACGTCACCCACCACTGGAACAGGCCACCGTCACATATTTAGACCCCGGCACCCAGACAGAGGAGAGGTTCATTCAACTTTGGGTTGCCCCGCAATATAATGGTAAAATGAAAATAAAAAAAAGATTGAATGAGGAAGTGCCCTGGAGTACAATAATATATGGTAAAGGGGAGGTAGTTAATGTCTAATCTGCACAAGGGATGGACAGGTCCTGTGGGATCCATGCCTGGTTCATTTTTATGAACGTCAGCTTGTCCACATTGGCTGTAGACAGGCGGCTGCGTTTGTCTGTAATGACGCCCCCTGAAGTGCTGAATACACGTTCAGACAAAACGCTGTCCGCCGGGCAGGCCAGCACCTCCAAGGCATAAAAGGCTAGCTCTGGCCACGTGGACAATTTGGAGACCCAGAAGTTGAATGGGGCCGAACCATCAGTACGTGGAGGGGTGTGAACAGGTACTGTTCCACTATGTTAGTGAAATATTGCCTCCTGCTAACACGTTCTGTATCAGGTGGTGGTGCAGTTAGCTGTGGCGTGGTGACAAAACTTTTCCACATATCTACCATGCTAACCCTGCCCTCAGAAGAGCTGGCCGTGACACAGCTGCGTTGGCGACCTCTTGCTCCTCCTCTGCCTTCGCCTTAGGCTTCCACTGGTTCCCCTGTGACATTTGGGAATGCTCTCAGTAGCGCGTCTACCAACGTGCACTTGTACTCGCGCATCTTCCTATCACGCTTCAGTGTAGGAAGTAAGGTAGGCACATTGTCTTTGTACCGGGGATCCAGCAGGGTGGCAACCCAGTAGTCCGCACACGTTAAAATGTGGACAACTCTGCTGTCGTTGCGCAGGCACTGCAGCATGTAGTCGCTCATGTGTGCCAGGCTGCCCAGAGGTAAGGACATGCTGTCCTCTGTGGGAGGCGTATCGTCATCGTCCTGTGTTTCCCCCCAGCCACGCACCAGTGATAGGCCCGAGCTGCTTTAAGTGCCACCCCGCTGTGAACATGCTTCATCCTCATCCTCCTCCACCTCCTCCTCATCCTCGTCCTCCTCGTCCTCCAGTAGTGGGCCCTGTCTAGCCACATTTGTACCTGGCCTCTGCTGTTGCAAAAAACCTCCCTCTGAGTCACTTCGAAGAGACTGGCCTGAAAGTGCTAAAAATGACCCCTCTTCCTCCTCTTCCTCCTGGGCCACCTCCTCTTCCATCATCGCCCTAAGTGTTTTCTCAAGGAGACATAGAAGTGGTATTGTAACGCTAATAACGGCGTCATCGCCACTGGCAATGTTGGTGGAGTAATCGAAACAGCGCAACAGGGCACACAGGTCTCGCATGGAGGCCCAGTCATTGGTGGTGAAGTGGTGCTGTTCCGCAGTGCGACTGACCCGTGCGTGCTGCAGCTGAAACTCCACTATGGCCTGCTGCTGCTCGCACAGTCTGTCCAGCATGTGCAAGGTGGAGTTCCACCTGGTGGGCACGTCGCATATGAGGCGGTGAGCGGGAAGGCCGAAGTTACGCTGTAGCGAACAGACGGCCCGCACTTTATGCAGCAGCTCTGACATGTCGGGGTAGTTGCGAATGAACTTCTGCACCACCAAATTCAGCACATGCGCCAGGCAAGGGATGTGCGTCAAACCGGCTAGTCCCAGAGCTGCAACGAGATTTCGCCCATTATCGCACACCATCAGGCCGGACTTGAGGCTCACCGGCAGCAACCACTCGTCGGTCTGTTGTTCTATACCCCGCCACAACTCCTGTGTGGTGTGGGGCCTGTCCCCCAAACATATGAGTTTCAGAACGGCCTGCTGACGTTTACCCCGGGCTGTGCTGAAGTTGGTGGTGAAGGTGTGTGGCTGACTGGATGAGCAGGTGGAAGAAGAGGAGGAGGAAGCTGAGTAGGAGGAGGAGGCAACAGGAGGCAAAGAATGTTGCCCTGCGATCCTTGGCGGCGGAAGGACGTACTGTGGGACAGCAAGCGACATGAGCTGTTTGAAGCTGTCTGTGTCCACCAGCCTAAATTACAGCATTTCATAGGCCAGTAGTTTAGAAATGCTGGCATTCAGGGCCAGGGATTGAGGGTGGCTAGGTGGGAATTTACGCTTTCTCTGAAATGTTTGTTAGATGGAGAGCTGAACGCTGCCATGTGACATGGTTGAGATGCTTGGTGACGCAGGTGGTGGTGTTGGTGGTACATCCCATGTTTGCTGGACGGCAGGTGCCAACGTTCCTCCAGAGGCGGAGGAAGAGGCCGAGGCGGCAGCAGCAGAAGAGGTAGCAGGGGGAGCCTGAGTGACTTCCTTGTTTTTAAGGTGTTTACTCCACTGCAGTTCATGCTTTGCATGCAGGTGCCTGGTCATCCAGGTTGTGCTAAGGTTCAGAACGTTAATGCCTCGCTTCAGGCTCTGATGGCACAGTGTGCAAACCACTCGGGTCTTGTCGTCAGCACATTGTTTGAAGAAGTGCCATGCCAGGGAAATCCTTGAAGCTGCCTTTGGGGTGCTCGGTCCCAGATGGCGGCGGTCAGTAGCAGGCGGAGTCTCTTGGCGGCGGGTGTTCTGATTTTGCCCACTGCTCCCTCTTTTGCTACGCTGTTGGCTCGGTCTCACCACTGCCTCTTCCTCCGAACTGTGAAAGTCAGTGGCACGACCTTCATTCCATGTGGGGTCTAGGACCTCATCGTCCCCTGCATCGTCTTCCACTCAGTCTTGATCCCTGACCTCCTGTTCAGTCTGCACACTGCAGAAAGACGCAGCAGTTGGCACCTGTGTTTCGTCATCATCAGAGACGTGCTGAGGTGGTATTCCCATGTCCTCATCATCAGGAAACATAAGTGGTTGTGCATTAGTGCATTCTATCTCTTCCTCTCCTGGGGAATGGCTAGGTGGATGCCCTTGGGAAACCCTGCCAGCAGAGTCTTCAAACAACATAAGAGACTGCTGCATAACTTGAGGCTCAGACAGTTTCCCTAATATGCATGGGGGTGATGTGACAGACTGATGGGCTTGGTTTTCATGCGCCATCTGTGCGCTTTCTGCAGAAGACTGGGTGGGAGATAATGTGAACGTGCTGGATGCACTGTCGGCCACCCAATTGACTAATGCCTGTACCTGCTCAGGCCTTACCATCCTTAGAACGGCATTGGGCCCCACCAAATATCCCTGTAAATTCTGGCGGCTACTGGGACCTGAGGTAGTTGGTACACTAGGACGTGTGGCTGTGGCAGAACGGCCACGTCCTCTCCCAGCACCAGAGGGTCCACTAACACCACCACGACCATGTCCACGTCTGCGTCCCTTACTAGATGTTTTCCTCATTGTTACCGTTCACCACAATATGAAAAATATTATTCGGGCCAATGTATTGAATTAAAATTCAGGCTTTTTTTTACAGACACCTAACACTGTCTGGCTATCTATTTTGGTACCGTATTACACTAATACAGGCACACCAGTAATGACAGATTTAGCTGAATATAAATGTGAGGCCTATTTTATAGGCGCTGGGTAAAAGGTATACGTTTAATCACAGAATTAGACTTGTATCTGCACTGTAGCGTGTGTGTTAAGTTTTTCAGAATGACACTATCAGCACCTTGAATCTAATATACCCTTTTTGGGATAGATTTAAAGTAGGCCTGATATAGCAGAAACTACTAATTTTGAGAATGGCAAATTTGGGAATTGTTTTTCAACCCAGAACAAAAACTGTGCTTTTACGGTCACTAAAAATAACTTGACCAGCTAAAACAGTACTGATTTGGAGGAATAGAAATGTCAGGCCTATTTTTTAGGCGCTGGGTGACAGGCTCAACTTGCCCCTGATGTAGTATATGGCCAAAAAATAACCACACTATTGATGGTTAAATGCACTTGGGTGACACAGGCTCAGCCTGCACCTGATGTAGTATATGGCCAAAAAATAACCACACTATTGATGGTTAAATGCACTTGGGTGACACAGGCTCACCCTGCACCTGATGTAGTATATGGCCAAAAAATAACCACACTATTGATGGTTAAATGCACTTGGGTGACACAGGCTCAGCCTGCACCTGATGTAGGATATAGCAAAAAATAACCACACTATTGATGGTTAAATGCACTTGGTGGTAGCTTGTGCTGGCGCACCACAAGCCACAAAATGGCCGCCGATCACCCCAGAAAAAAGTGATATAAAAACGCTCTGGGCAGCCTAGAAAAAGTGAGTAATTCAATATCAGCACTTCAATGATCCACAGCTGGAGATCGATCACTGAATGAAGTCTTTTGGAGGAGTTAATCTGCCTAATCTCGCCCTAACGTCACAGCAGCAACCTCTCCCTACGCTTGTATCAGCAGAGTGACGTGCAGCGCTACGTGACCCAAGCTTATATAGAGGCTGGGTCACATGCTGCACTGGCCAATCACAGCCATGCCAATAGTTGGCAAGGCTGTTATAGCCTCTTGGGGCAAGTAGTATGACGCTTGTTGATTGGCTGCTTTGCAGCCTTTCAAAAAGCACCAAGAAAGCGCCGAACACCGAACCCGAACCCAGACTTTTACGAAAATGTTCGGGTTCGGGTCCGTGTCACGGACACCCCAAAATTCTGTACGAACCTGAACTATACAGTTCGGGTTTGCTCATCCCTAATCGTGAGCCAAAACCAGGTACAGCACAAAACACAGAATAAGTGCAGATCTTTCCCTTATGTCTGTGGGTGTATGGTGCTAAATGGAAATATGAATTATTAATATGTTGGGTTAATATCAATAACTAATATTCATAAATAGGCATGAGTCGTCTATTGATGACTATGCCTATTTATACTATAAATACATACTACCTGTTGCTATACCTTTCTGTAAACTAAGTGCAATGGATTGTTATGCCGATAAAAGACTATAAACTGTATTATAACAATAAAGTATTTATTAAACCAATAAAACATTTAGAGTCAATTACTTACGCTATATCTATATATATTTATATCAATGGTTATATAAATATATATACATATAGACAGGGGCGTAACGATCGCAGTCGCAGAGGGTGCGACCGTGACCGGGCCCGGCGGGGGGAGGGGGTCCGCTGCGCTCACATATCTGGCCATAACCCCTGTGAGGGAGGCACATATCTGGCCATATCCACTGTGAGGGGGCACATATCTGGCATATCCACTGTGAGGGAGCACATATCTGGCCATAACTACTGTGAGGGGGCACATATCTGGGCATATCTACTGTGATAGGGGCACATATCTTGACATAACTACTGTGAGGGGGGAGCATATCTTGTATAACTACTGTGAGAGGACACATATCTGGGAATAACTACAGTGAGGGGCACAAAAGTGGGCATAACTACTGTGACAGGAACAAAGGTGGGCATAACTGCTGTGAGGGGCCACAAGGAGGACATAACTATTGTGAAGGGGCCACAAGGAGGGCTCCATTACTGTCAGGGGCCACAATGTGGGCATTAGTACTGTGTGGTAGCACTTAGGGGAAATGTCCTAGATTAACCTGCTATAGATTGGCATGGTTCAGTCTTACAGACCAGCACAGCACCCCCTGCTGGTGATTTAACAGGGGCAGTCACCATCCCTTCATTATGTGATTATTCTTTTTTTCTCTATCACCACAAGGACCTTGTTCTGGATCCAGTGAACATCACGCCGACACCAGTGACACTCAGGATGAGGTAGGACCATATTTTATTAGGACGAGGTGAGTGTAGCCATGCATTAGGCTTTGTGTAAAAAAAATGGCTGCCTATTTGTATAAATTAGGAAGAGGTGGGGTGGGGGAAGAGGTCCAATCCAAAGTTTGCTCCGGGAACCATAACACTCTAGTTATGCCACTGCATATACACTCACCTAAAGAATTATTAGGAACACCATACTAATAATTCCACATTTGTTAATTCATAGTTTTGATGCCTTCATAGTCATGAAAATAAAGAAAACTCTTTGAATGAGAAGGTGTGTCCAAACTTTTGGTCTGTACTGTATATATAATGTGTAAAAATATGGCAGCACCAACCCAAAAAAATGAAAGTGGGTGCTAGTTCAAAGGGAAAAGCTTACCCAAAATGTGTAATAGAAAAATAGAGCAGCACTCCAAAATTGCGGTAAAAAAGTGATATTTTTATTCACCCATTGGGTGAATTAAAACATCACTTTTTTACTGCAATTTTGGAGTGCTGCTCTATTTTTCTATTATATATATATATATATATATATATATATATATACCAATATATGCACTTCCCTCTACATATCGGGTGTCTAGGGAGGGGTAGCATGTCGTGCTCTTTTCAGGGCAGCTCGTACACCTTTGGTCCCCACCTGACACTCATCTCTCACCTGTGGCTCCAAGCAGCTGTAACATGCGCAGCGGTCACACCCCAGACAACAGCTTTAACAGGCTGGGTAAACCAGGTTGAGAGTAGCCGTCGAGTCATTGACCTTTGGTAACAGATGGATTTGTTTATACCAAGCATGTGAAGACAGAGTCTGGTGGAGTGAGCGGATGAAAGCTATTAAATAGGACCAATGGTCATGAAGGAAGTATCTGCAAGCGATGTGGTATGCTAAAAGCACGGCAAGAAACAAAAGATTCCCTGGTCAACCACTGCGCCCAGCCCATCTCTAACCGTCTCGACTTCTGTCCTGCCATGGGAGCAAGATGTAATTTGGGAAGAGAGAGTGAGGCTGCGCACCTCTCCATCACTTAAATCCAAATCTCTCACAAATCTTCACATCTCTACCAGTTCAAAGTCCTGTGGCGATAGGCGATCGATGAAGCAGCAGGTGAGGAATCACTGGGAGATGTGGACTCAGACCTACACACAGGCGACTCAGGTCTAATGGTCTTCATGCTGACGAAGCAACAGCTGTATTCAGGGTCTACCTGAGTGATTGAGCAGCCCTCCTTAGTATAACACTGCTCACCTCTGTAGTATAAGGATGGGGATAGAAAAGGTGCCCTAAACATTGTTACTTCTCTCAAAACCCTGTCCGGCTTACTGTGGCTGGAGGGAATCCCATTTTATGTGGTCAACATACAAAACCCATGATGAGACAAAAGGTATTACCTCTTACTATTGGTACATGGAATGTACAGTCGTCGCCAAAAGTTTTGAGAATTAGATAAATATTGGAAATTGGAAAAGTTGCTGCTTAAGTTTTTATAATAGCAATTTGCATATACTCCAGAATGTTATGAAGAGTGATCAGATGAATTGAATAGTCCTTCTTTGCCATGAAAATTAACTTAATCCCCAAAAAAAACTTTCCACTGCATTTCATTGCTGTCATTAAAGGACCTGCTGAGATCATTTCAGTAATCGTCTTGTTAACTCGGGTGAGAATGTTGACGAGCACAAGGCTGGAAATCATTATGTCAGGCTGATTGGGTTAAAATGGCAGACTTGACATGTTAAAAGGAGGGTGATGCTTGAAATCATTGTTCTTCCATTGTTAACCAGGGTGACCTGCAAAGAAACCCGTGCAGCCATCATTGCGTTGCATAAAAATGGCTTCACAGGCAAGGATATTGTGGCTACTAAGATTGCACCTCAATCAACAATTTATAGGATCATCAAGGAAAGAGGTTAAATTCTTGTTAAGAGGGCTTCAGGGTGTCCAACAAAGTCCAGCAAGCACCAGGATCGTCTCCTAAAGAGGATTCAGCTGCGGGATCGGAGTGCCACCAGTGCAGAGCTTGCTCAGGAATGGCAGCAGGCAGGTGTGAGCGCATCTGCACGCACAGTGAGGCGAAGACTTTTGGAAGATGGCCTGGTGTCAAGAAGGGCAGCAAAGAAGCCACTTCTCTCCAAAAAAAACCCATCAGGGACAGATTGATCTTCTGCAGAAAGTATGGTGAATGGACTGCTGAGGACTGGGGCAAAGTCATATTCTCCGATGAAGCCTCTTTCCGATTGTTTGGGGCATCTGGAAAAAGGCTTGTCCGGAGAAGAAAAGGTGAGCGCTACCATCAGTCCTGTTTCATGCCAACAGTAAAGCATCCTGAGATCATTCATGTGTGGGGTTGCTTCTCATCCAAGGGAGTGGGCTCACTCACAATTTTGCCCAAAAACACAGCCATTAATAAAGAATGGTACCAAAACACCCTCCAACAGCAACTTCTTCCAACAATCCAACAACAGTTTGGTGAAGAACAATGCATTTTCCAGCACGATGGAGCACCGTGCCATAAGGCAAAAGTGATAACTTAGTGGCTTGGGGACCAAGACGTTGACATTTTGGGTCCATGGCCTGGAAACTCCCCAGATCTTAATCCCATTGAGAACTTGTGGTCAATCCTCAAGAGGCGGGTGGACAAACAAAAACCCACTAATTCTGACAAACTCCAAGAAGTGATTATGAAAGAATGGGTTCCTATCAGTCAGGAATTGGCCCAGAAGTTGATTGAGAGCATGCCCAATCAAATTGCAGAGGTCCTAAAAAAGAAGGGCCAACACTGCAAATACTGACTCTTTGCATAAATGTCATGTAATTGTCGATAAAAGCATTTGAAATGTATGAAGTGCGTGTAATTATATTTCACTACATCACAGAAACAACTGAAACAAAGATCTAAAAGCAGTTTAGCAGCAAACTTTGTGAAAACTAATATTTGTGTCATTCTCAAAACTTTTGGCCACGACTGTATGTACGCTTCAAGACAACCCATTAACAGATCGGCCAGAATGAAGAATAGCTCTGGTAGGTAAAGACCTTGCAAGATTTGACATCGACATTGCGGCCCTGTGTGAAACTCGCTTAGCAAATGAAGGTCAACTCACAGAAATGGGTGGCTGCTATATATTCTTTCGGTGTGGATGTGGCAGTGACCAACGTTGTGAGTCTGGAGTTGGCTTTGCGGTTAAGAATCATCTTGTTCGCCAACTTGACAATCTTCCTAAGGGTGTAAACGATCGGCTCATGTCACTGCAACTTCCATTACTAAGTGGAAAACAAGCTACGCTGATCAGTGCCTATGCACCCACAATGACAAATCCAGATGAAGCAAAGGACAAGTTTTAGAATGATCTCAAATCCCTACTTTCATCTGTGAAGCGCACTGACAGAATGATTCTTCTTGGTGATTTTATTGCAAGAGTGGAATCCGATCACTCCACCTGTGATGGCGTCATTGGCAAAAACGGAATCAGCACATGTAACAGCAATGGTCTGTTACTATTGAAGACATGTGTTGCTCATGACTTGGTCATTACTAATACAATCTTCCATCTACCTACTCACAAAAAGACTTCCTGGATGCACCCACGCTCCAAGCACTGTCATCCAATTGATTATGTCATAGTGCGGAGGAAAGACATACAGGATGCAAGAGTAACTAAGGCCTGCGGAGTGCTGACTGCTAGACTGACCATAGACTCATAATTTCCAAACTAAATATCCACATCAAACCTAAAACCACAGGGAAACAGAGTTGTGATAAAGAAGATCAATGTCAATACATTGGCAAATCCCAATATAGCAGCTTTATTGGTAAAAGATCTTAACAATCAACTCGCAAACCTGAAAATACAGGAAAGTGCTGAGAAGGACTGGGAATGCTTCCGGAACATCTTGCATTTGTCTGCACTTAAGGCTCTTGGACCCACATGCAGGAAGCGATGGGACTGGTTTGATGAAAGTGATGAAGAGATTAAAGCCTTGCTAGCCGAAAAACATCACCTTCACAGTGCTCATCAAAATGACCCGTCGTCAACTGCAAAGAAAAATGCTTTTATCAACATTCGTAAACTCCGTAAGATTCAGGACTTCTGGCTGAGTGCCAAAGCAGATGAAATTCAGAAGTTTGCGGATAGAAACAATGCCAAACGATTCTATGAAGCCATCAGATCCCTGTATGGACCTCAGTCCTCAGAAAGCTCCCCTCTACTGGATTCGAATGGTACAACTCTCATCACTGAGAAAACTCTGATTCTATAGCGTTGGGCTGAACATTTCCACTCTGTGCTGAATCGCCCATCTACCATCAATAATGAGGCAATTGACAGAATACCCCAGGTTGATATCAACTATAGCCTGGATGTCCCACCATCAGAGGCTGAAACCTTACAGGCCATCAGTCAATTGTCCAGCGGTAGGGCGCCAGGATCTGATGGAATTCCAGCGGAAGTCAATAAGGCTGGTGATGCAGTGCTTGCTGAAAAACTCACCCAATTGTTCCAGTCTTTCTGGAATCAAGGTTCCATACCTCAGGAACTGAAAGACGTGTCCATCATATACCTCTATAAGAGGAAAGGAAATAGACAAGTCTGTGATAATTATAGAGGAATATCACTTTTATCAATTGCATGCAAGATCTTGTCACGAATGTTGCTAAATCGTCTGATTGATCATCTGGAACACAGTGTGGTTTTCGCAAAGAGCATGGCACGGTGGACATGATATTTACAGCTCGACAGCTCCAGGAAAAATGTCAGAATTAAAATCGTGAACTATACACCACCTTTATAGATCTTACCAAGGCTTTTGACACAGTAGCAAAGGTTTATGGAGCATTATCTTCGAAGTTTGGATGCCCAGACAGATTGATCCTGATGGTACGGCAATTCCATGATGGTATGGCGGCTCGTGTTCTGGCATTAAATAAGGGTGCGTGCTAGCACCAAACCTGTTCAGCATAATGTTTTCAGCCATGCTGTCAGATGCCTTTCAGAGCAGTTCACTGGGAATCAATCTAAGGTATAGAACCGATGGGAAACTTTTCAACCTATGAAGACTCCAGGCTGTCACCAAGGTAAAAGAGACTGTACTTCGTGAGTTTCTTTTTGCTGATGATTGCGCGCTTAATTAGAGATGTCGCGAACATAAAATTTTCCGTTCGCGAATGTCGAACGCGAATTTTCGCAAATGTTCGCGAATGGGCGAACCGGGTGAACCGCCATAGACTTCAATAGGCAGGCAAATTTTAACCGCCTCCGGACCGCCTAATGCAGGATCGCGTTCCGGAGGCGGAAGCCCTGCGCAGAGTCACGCATATATGCGTCATCTCGCGAGACGCGAGATTTCCTGTGAACGCGCGCACACAGGCGCGCACGTTCACAGGATCGGAAGGTAAGCGAGTGGATCTCCAGCCTGCCAGCAGGGCCGGCGCCACCAGTAAGGCGACTTAGGCAGTCGCCTAGGGCGCCATTTAGCAGGGGGCGCCCGTTGCGGTGTGGTAAAAAAAAAAAAAAATTGGTTATATAAGTTCGGCTGGCCGGCGGCGCCCCTCATGCTGCGCCTCGTGAGCGGCTGAGCGCTTGCCGCTCCTCTAAAGAATCTCCGGCCGCCGCCTCAGTGCTGCGCAGCCTGCTGTGTCTGCTCTGTGCTGGTTTTTTATTATTAACAATTTTTATTGTTTTAAATAATAAGATCATACAATCAAATGGTATGCAGATATAGTATACAAGTATGGTATACAAAAGGAAAAAAGAAATAACAATATGGGATGAATACATTCATAGAGTGGTCAATTGAAGGCAACTCAATCGTATTCAATGGCATACTCAATGACATATTCGTATTCAATGGCATATTTTTTGGAAAACAGTTTTGCAAGTAACAACAAAATAAACCATAGGTGTGGGCAACTATGCTCATAGATAAAGTGTCTAGCTATCAATAAAAAGCTACATTGTTCAGATATTCAATGTATGTCTCTAGATGTGAAGGGGTAGCAGAAGTAAAAAGGAGATGTTGAGGGGGGGAGGTAAAGGAGAATAAGGGGGATCAAGAGAAACCCCTAAAACTCTTCCATGGGGACCATACATCTACAAAGACGGAGCGTGTATGTGCTTCCCAATGGGAGAGTTCTTCTAGTCTATAAATCTGATCAACTTTTTGGACCCATGCGGCTTCAACCGGGGCCTTACTGGAGAGCCAAGCCGTCGCAATAAGAATTCTGGCAGCAGCTAATAGTATAAGAAACAGAGACCTAACTTTTTTGCAAACCCTACCTAATCCTAGACTAAGTAGGGTCAGGTCAGGAGAGCACAAGAGGGCTGTGTTACAAATGCTATTACATTTTTTAATTATATTAATCCACCAATCTTTGATGATATGACAACTCCACCATATGTGATAAAAAGGTGCCCTTCGAGGCTTTACATCTCCAACAAACGTTAGAAACGTTAGGGAAGTATAAAGCAATGTTTTCTGGGGTCTTATACCATCTCATCATAACCTTGTAGCCATTCTCTTGTATACGGACGCATCTAGAGATTTTGTGAGGTATAGAGAACATCAGTTTGATTTCTGAGGGTGATAATGAGCGATCAAGATCTTTTTACCATGAACCAATTATAGCTGGTTTGACAAGAGATCCTGGAGTTTTCAACCGTTTATATAGGGATGATATGATTCTTTGTGGTGGAAGTTTTGATCCAATTATAGTGTCAAACCAGGAGGAAAGCTGTTGCAAAGGGGAAGAATTGAGTATAGATGTAGTTTCGGTCATGAGGAAATTTTGTGTGAAGGAGAGAGACAAGGAATCCTTCAGATTCGTAAAGAGAGATGATAGAGGGAGAACTTTACCCTCTGTGTTCAGAATGTCAGCGATAAGTAAGTCTGAGCGACTAATCAGAGGGTGGCATGTCTCTTTCAAATCCGAAGGAGCCAAGTCTATAATATCTTTAAGGGTGAGAAGCGGTGAAGGAATGGTTAATACCTTATTATATGAAAGAAACCAATCCCATACTGCTAACGTACATCTTATCAATGGGTTTTGAATATGTTGGGGTAGAGGAAAGGGTCTTCCGGCAAGGAGTAAAGCTCTAGGAGAGGAGGGAAGGAAATAACCTTCCATTAGAACCCAAGACTTATGAGGAGGAGCTCTAATCCAGTCCACTACTCTGGCTAGATGTATAGCTTTCAAATACTTTTCAGGATCAGGAAGATTGATGCCACCTAGATGTTTGGGCTTTGCGAGAGTGTCAAAGGAGATTCTGGGTCTGCGATTTTTCCAGATAAACTTACGAACCGCCCTATTGAACTTATTGAAAAAAGATTTCGGAAGCTTGATAGGGAGGGTCTGCATGACATATGTTAATCTGGGTAAGATCAGAGCAGATACCAGGTTTTTTCTGCCGAACCATGAAAGGTAAGGGAGGTCCAATGAGTCTATCTGAGCAATAATGGACTGTAGGAGAGGGACAAAATTAAGTTTGTATAGATCAGCCGTGTTAGGAGAGATTTTTATCCCTTGATAGGTAAGTAGTTGTGTGGACCAATTGAATGGTGTTTGAAGTTTGAGGGATTTAATTTCAGAAGGGGAGAAACACTTATGAATGAGTTGGGATTTGGTGGGATTGACCTTGAAGTTTGATAATGAACCAAATAGTTCTAATAGGGATATGATAGATGGGAGGGATTTTTTCGGATTAGTTGTGAGGATCAAGAGATCGTCTGCAAAGGCAGCTAGTTTGACCTCCTGATCCCCAACTCTAAGTCCCAAGATATCTTTTTGTTGTCTCAAAGCCTGTAGAAGTGTTTCCATTACTAGTACAAATATAAGGGGGGAAAGGGGGCAGACTTGCCTCGTACCATTTTGTATACGGAAGCTAGGGGATAAGATGCTATTAACTGATACTGATGCTGAGGAAGAGTGATACATAGCTGCTATCGCGTTGGAAAGTTGTTCCAGAATATTGAACTTGGAAAGAGTGAGGCTAATAAAATCCCAGTCTATTCTATCGAATGCTTTCTCAGCATCAGTACCTAGAAGAACTATAGGGATCTTCTTGAGGGAGGAGAAAAACAAAGCGTTTAATACTTTCATAACATTATCTTTCCCTTCTCTACCCTTAATAAAACCTACCTGGTCTGAGTGAATTAAAGAGGGGAGGAAGGTTTGTAGTCTGTTTGCTAGCATTTTAGCCAATAATTTTAAGTCTGCATTGAGCAGCGATATGGGCCGATAGTTAGAACATAATGAGGGATCTTTTCCTGTTTTAGGGATAATCGTGATTGTGGCTCTAGACATGTCAGGGGATACCGGGGTGTTCAGAAGGGCATTATTACAAATTGGAAGAAGTTGAGGGAGTAGTATATCTGAAAACGCTCTATAGTAGGATAAAGGAAGTCCGTCAGGGCCTGGGCATTTCCCCATAGGGGAGGATTTTAGTGCTGTTTGAATATCTGTTAAGGTAAAGGGAGCAGCGAGGAGATCATGTTGTTCTTTAGAGAGGACTGGAAGCTTTAAAGGGTTTCTATCACTTCGTTTCACCTATTGAGCTTTCAGACACTAGCGATCCGCTAGTGTCTGCTTTATCTAACCATCCTAATATAAGAGCTTATTGTCCTGCCGTTTAGCTAAAAAAATAACTTATATAGATATGCAAATGAGCCTCTAGGTGCTATGGGGGCGTGATTAGCACCTAGAGGCTCCGTCTACCTTAACAAACTGCCGCCGCCCAGCGCGTCCCTCCAGCCCGCCCATCTCCAGCTGAAGCGATCCTCTCCGTGCGCGTCTCTGTTCTGCGCATGCGCAGTGAATGTCTGATCGCTTCCCTGCTCAGACATCTCCACTGCGCCTGTTCCTCGGAGCACTATGACGTCATCGGCGCAGGCGCAGTGGAGATGTCTGAGCAGGGAAGCGATCAGACATTCACTGCGCATGCGCCGAATACGAGGAGCATCGCATTCCGGAGGAGATGGGCGGGCTGGAGGGACGCGCTGGGCGGCGGCAGTTTGTTAAGGTAGACGGAGCCTCTAGGTGCTAATCACGCCCCCATAGCACCTAGAGGCTCATTTGCATATCTATATAAGTTATTTTTTTAGCTAAACGGCAGGACAATAAGCTCTTATATTAGGATGGTTAGATAAAGCAGACACTAGCGGATCGCTAGTGTCTGAAAGCTAAATAGGTGAAACGAAGTGATAGAAACCCTTTAAGGAACTGAGAAAGAGGGATATATTTTGGTTTTTGTCTAAATTAGGGTGTGGGAGTGTTGGAGAAGGGAGGTTATAGAGGGATTCATGAAAGAGTCTGAATTGTTCTGCAATATCTTCAGATCTCAGATATGTGGAACCATGAGGGGAGGTTATACTTTGCACATAGCTTGCTATTTTTCTATGTTTAATCCTCTGGATTTGGTATTTAGTGGCTTTGTCTCCATGGGCAAAGATTTTTTGTTGGGAGTTTAAGAAAAATTTAGCAGAGCGTTCATTTAGCATATTTTTTAGCTCAGTTTTTAGGAGTAATAGTTCTGATAAGTGTGATTGGAGTAGGGATATTTTATGGGTCTTTTCTAATGTATTAATCTTGGAGAGAAGGGAGTTTAACTTCTTTTCAGATTCCTTCTTTAAATGTGAGCCAAGACTAATTAATTGTCCTCTGATGTAAGCTTTGTGGGCGTCCCACAAAGTGCTAGGAGAGGTGTCAGGAGATTGGTTTAAAAGAAAGTATTCTCTTAATAGGGATGATATACGGTTCTTGTGTGTTGTATTATTCAGAACAGACTCATTGAACCTCCAACCTGTTTTCTTACCCAGACCCAGAGGAGGACGGAATGCGCAGAGGATAGGCGAGTGATCTGAAAGCATCATGGACCCGATTTTTGCAGAGGAGCATAGTTGTAAATATTCCTTTGAGATCAGTATGTAGTCGATTCTGCTATAGGAATTATTGGCTGAGGAGAAAAAGGAATAGTCAATAGTGTTAGGATTGAGACATCTCCAAACATCAGTAAGCCCTAGGTTATACAGTCTAGCCAGAGTAGCGCGGATTGCCTTTGCAGATATAGCTGATTTTTTCGAGGAGGTATCTATCAGGGGGTTAAAAGCCATATTTAGATCACCTGCAAGAATGAGAATTCCCTCTCTGTGTAGCTCCACCAAGGAGAGAAGTTCAGCAAGCAATCTAGGTTGGTCAGCATTGGGGGCATAGGCGTTTACAAAGGTGTAAAGCGTTTGGCCTATTTTACCTTTTAAAATGATGAAGCGACCCTCTGGGTCTTGGATATGACTGATGTAAGAGAAAGGGATGCCTCTGCGGAAACCAATGCTGACCCCCCTAGAGGCCGCCCCATTGGCGCCACAATGAAACCAAGTGGGAAACCTAGAGAAGGATAAATCAGGATATTTGTTATGCTTGAAATGGGTCTCCTGTAAAAATATCACAGAGCCTCTCTCCTTCCAAAGAAGAGAAAAGATTTGGCTACGCTTAGAGGGGGACCTCAAACCCTTCACATTGTATGAAACTATGTTTAAGCCTGACATATTTCTGGTATCTTAAGGCATTTAGTGTAACTATGAGCAGATAGCATGACAAGCTCGAAAAAGCCCAACAATATAACAATATAAAGAAAAAACTAAAACTTGAGTCCACTTTAAGTGGAAAAATAACATAAAGTATGGTTGTACGGATAGCAACCTGTAACGGATAGGGGAAAAGTGAATTCCGTTTCACTAGTAACCTGCATCGAGGTGGGGATGGCAAGTGAATAAAATAAATAAAAAAAGAGGAAGGAGACAAATAAAAGTAATAAATGAGAAAAATGAGAAGAGGCCTTAATTGGGCCACAGAGTAAGAAAGTGGGGAACAGTATCAGATGCATGGAAGAGATAAGTTAAAGGCAATTTAAGAAGCATTTTCACTCATAGATATTGGAGTAAATACAAAGTCCTCAGGAACCATCTTGGAAGGAGAGGGTTTTCTTAGGTGTTGTTGGATCCTTGGACTTCTTAGATCTTTGCTTCTTAGGAGTTGCAGAAACCTCCCAAGGCTGTAAGACAGGTAGAGGAGGCAAAGTTAAAATGTCTTGTGCTTTATCCCAATCTGGAATATCTAATGGAGGGGAGTCCAGAGCTTTGCAAGCTTTCAAGAGATCTGTATAGGAGGAGATAGTGATCCTATTTCCAGCCAACATGAAGGAAAGCCCAAACGGAAAAGTCCATCTATATAGGATTTTTTTCTCTTTGAGGAGAGATGTGAGAGGTCTGAGAAGCCTCCGTTTTTGTAGGGTTGACGGAGATAAGTCCTGAAATATTTGTATGGGAGCCTCCTCCAGGAGAATCGTGGGAGCAATTCTAGCCGCTTTCAAAATCGCTTCCTTATCTTGAAAATTCAAGAAACGGCTTATGATGTCCCTGGGGGGTTCAGTGTCCTTAAGACGCGGGCGTAGGGCTCTGTGAGCCCGTTCAATTATGAGCATGGCCGGATCAAAGTCACCTAGCAGAGAGGCAACTATTTTCATGATGGCGCTCGGGATTTCAGAGGCCGACACCGATTCAGGGATTCCTCTGAACCGGAGGTTGTTACGCCTGCTTCGGTTTTCCTGGTCTTCCAGGGAAGCATATAGATGATTAACATGAGCTTGGCAGGCTGACAGGGAATGTGTCACTGCGGTACTATGATCCAACGCCGCAATCTGGATAGTCTCCAGAGAGTCCACTCTGTGGCCTATTTGCTGGATGTCTTGCGCCACCTGCTGCAGTTTGGAATATATAGGGTGCATAGCTTCTTCTAAAGCTTGTTTAATAAAGCGGCGTGAAATCGGGAGGTTATGCGACTCACCCGCGTCTTCCGTTTCATCTTCCCCTTCAAATTGACTAGATGTGCGTCCTCGTGTAGCACCGCCAGAAGCCGCGGCCATCTTGGGTTCTTTGGCTGGACCTGTTGCTTGCTGCTTTTTCAGGTATTTCGTCATGTCTGATACAGCGTGCGACGGTTTAGCTTGCAGGGAAGCATCCCCTTGTTTCTGGCCGCCGTATTTGACCATTTTTCGCTCCTTAGGCTAAAGATTGCCGTCCCCACAGCAGGTTGTAAGCAGGAGCTCTAGCCGAACGCTGCCATGCAGTTCAGGCGCTAGCTACGCCCCCCTCTGCTCTGTGCTGTTAATGTAGCGTGGCCGAACTCTGTTCGGTCCGCGGTACAGGAGCTTTTGTTTCCTGTACCCGGCCGGACTGACAGGAAGTGCTCACTTAGTGTGCACTTCCTTTCAGTCCGGCCGGGTACAGGAAACAAATGCTCCTGTACCGCAGACCGAACAGAGCTCGGCCACGCTACACTAGAGGTGACAATGGAATGGAAATGAGTGACAAGGGGGGGGGGGAGGGGGGAATGGAAATGAGTGACAAGGGGGGGGAAGGGGGGAATGGAAATGAGTGACAAGGGGGGGTGGAAATGAGTGACAAGGGGGGGTGGAAATGAGTGACAAGGAGGGGGGAATGGAAATGAGTGACAAGGGGGGGAATGGAAATGAGTGACAAGGGGGGGATGGAAATGAGTGACAAGGGGGGGGTGGAAATGAGTGACAAGGGGGGGTGGAAATAAATGACAAGGGGGGGGAAATGAGTGACAAGGGGGGGAATTGAAATGAGAGTGACAAGGGGTGGAGATGGAAATGAGAGTGACAAGGGGGGGGAGGAAAGGAGAGTGACAAGGGGGGGAGGAAATGAGAGAGACAAGGGAGGGGGGTAGAATGAGAGTGACAAGGGAGGGGGGGAAGAGAATGACAAGGGACGGAGGGGGGGAGAAGAGAGTGACAAGGGAGTCCCCAAAGCCAGACTGCAGCCAGAGACAGATCATCTTATTGTCCTGGTGGTAAGTAGACAATGCAATATGTTTATTATGTAATTGTTTAGTTATTAATACTACATTGGAGACTAATTTACCTCACATTTAGGGTCCATTCACACATCCGTGTGTGTTTTGCGGATCCACAAAACACGGACAGCGGCAATGTGCGTTCCGCATTTTGCGGACCGCACATTGCCGGCACTTAGAGAATATAATAAGGGGTTGGGTCAGCACAACCTGCCTGTAGGTGCAGATCACTATGGCGAAATACATATACAAACGGAAAATGCAAATGTGATCGCACACTACATCCAGCACTCTGCCCTCCATGCTGGACGAGACATTGGTTTATATTTTGGCCAAAGCATAGTAAGCCACTCACCGCGTCAAGGTTGTCTCATGAGTGGTCCCTAACTCTTGTTCCTACCTGTTCATGGGCCATGACAGCCACATAAATGGCTCGTCCAGCATGGAGGGCAGAGTGCTGGATGTAGTGTGCGATCACATTTGCATTTTCCACTTAGAGAATATGCCTATTCTTGTCCACTATTGTGGACAAGAATAGGACATGTTCTATTTTTTTCAGGATTGGAATTGAGGCCCCATAGAAATGTATGAGTCCGCAATTCCATTCCGCAAAAAGAGACAGCTACAAGAAGCTGGATTAACCGTAAGGGAAGCATAGCAGTTCTTTTAATTTAAAAGCTGAGAAAGGGGTGGAACATATGTGATGTCTGATAAGGGAGGGGGGCGGCAATTTTTATCTTGCCTAGGGCTGCAAAAATCCTTGCACCGGCCCTGCCTGCCAGCGGCGATCGTTCGCTGGCAGGCTGGAGATGTGATTTTTTTAACCCCTAACAGGTATATTAGACGCTGTTTTGATAACAGCGTCTAATATACCTACTACCTGGTCCTCTGGTGGTCCCTTTTGTTTGTATCGACCACCAGAGGACACAGGTAGCTCAGTAATAAGTAGCACCAAGCACCACACTACACTACACCCCCCCCCGTAATTATTAACCCCTTATTCACCCCTGATCACCCCTGATCACCCCATATAGACTCCCTGATCACCCCCCTGTCATTGATCACCCCCCTGTAAGGCTGCATTCAGACGTCAGTATGATTTTTACGGATCCACTGATACATGGATCGGATCCGCAAAACACATACAGATGTCTGAATGGAGCCTTACAGGGGAGTGATCAATGACGGGGGTGATCACCCCATATAGACTCCCTGATCACCCCCCTGTCATTGATCACCCCCCTGTCATTGATCACCCCCCTGTCATTGATCACCCCCCTGTAAGGCGGCATTCAGATGTCCGTATGATTTTTACGGATCCACGGATACATGGATCGGATCCGCAAAACACATACGGACATCTGAATGGAGCCTTATAGGGGGGTGATCAATGACAGGGGGGTGATCACCCCATATAGAATCCCTGATCACCCCCCTGTCATTGATCACCCCCCTGTCATTGATCACCCCCCTGTCATTGATCACCCCCCTGTAAGGCTGCATTCAGATGTCCGTATGTTTATTTACGGATCCACGGATACATGAATCGGATCCGCAAAACACATACGGACATCTGAATGGAGCCTTATAGGGGGGTGATCAATGACAGGGGGGTGATCACCCCATATAGACTCCCTGATCACCCCCCTGTCATTGATCACCCCCCTGTCATTGATCACCCCCCTGTAAGGCTGCATTCAAATGTCCGTATGTTTTTTACGGATCCGCAAAACACATACGGACATCTGAATGGAGCCTTATAGGGGGGTGATCAATGACAGGGGGGTCATCACCCCATATAGACTCCCTGATCACCCCCCTGTCATTGATCACCCCCCTGTAAGGCTGCATTCAGATGTCCGTATGTTTTTTACGGATCCACGGATACATGGATCGGATCCGCAAAACACATACGGACATCTGAATGGAGCCTTATAGGGGGTAATCAATGACAGGGGAATGATCACCCCATATAGACTCCCTGATCATCCCCCTGTCATTGATCACCCCCCTGTAAGGCTCCATTCAGTCTTCTTCTCACGCTTTAGGGCCCCTAGAATGCCAAGGCAGTATAAATACCCCACATGTGACCCCATTTCGGAAAGAAGACACCCCAAGGTATTCGCAGAGGCGCATATTGAGTCCATGAAAGATTGAAATTTTTGTCCCAAGTTAGCGGAAAGCGAGACTTTGTGAGAAAAAAAAAAAATCTATTTCCGATAACTTGTGCTCAAAAAAATAAAATTTCTATGAACTTGCCATGCCCCTCATTGAATACCTTGGGTTGTCTTCTTTCCAAAATGGGGTCACATGTGGGGTATTTATACTGCCCTGGCATTTTAGGGGCCTTAAAGCGTGAGAAGAAGTCTGGGATCCAAATGTCTAAAAATGCCCTCATAAAAGGAATGTGGGCCCCTTTGCGCATCTAGGCTGCAAAAAAGCGTCACACATCTGGTATCGCCGTACTCAGGAGAAGTTGGGCAATGTGTTTTGGGGTGTCATTTTACATATACCCATGCTGGGTGAAATAAATATCTTGGTCAAATGCCAACTTTGTATAAAAAAATGGGAAAAGTTGTCTTTTGCCAAGATATTTCTCTCACCCAGCATGGGTATATGTAAAAAGACACCCCAAAACACATTTCCAAACTTATCCTGAGTACGGGGATACCAGATGTGTGACACTTTTTTGCAGCCTAGGTGGGCAAAGTGGCCCACATTCCAAAGAGCACCTTTCGGATTTCACAGGTCATTTACCTACTTACCACACATTAGGGCCCCTAAAATGCCAGGGCAGTATAACTACCCCACAAGTGACCCCATTTTGGAAAGAAGACACCCCAAGGTATTTCGTGAGGGGCATGGCGAGTTCCTAGAATTTATTTATTTTTGTCACAAGTTAGCGGAAAATGATGTTTTTTTTTTTTTTCTTACAAAGTCTCATATTCCACTAACTTGTGACAAAAAATAAAAACTTCCATGAACTCACTATGCCCATCACGAAATACCTGGGGGTGTCTTCTTTCCAAAATGGGGTCACTTTTGGGGTAGTTATACTGCCCTGGTATTTTAGGGGCCGAATGCGTGAGAAGTGGTTTGAAATCAAAATCTGTAAAAAATGGCCGGTGAAATCTGAAAGGTGCTCTTTGGAATGTGGGCCCCTTTGCCCACCTAGGCTGCAAAAAAGTGTCACACATCTGGTATCCCCGTACTCAGGAGAAGTTGGGCAATGTGTTTTGAGGTGTCTTTTTACATATACCCATGCTGGGTGAGAGAAATATCCTGGCAAAAGACAACTTTTCCCATTTTTTTATACAAAGTTGGCATTTGACCAATATATTTATCTCACCCAGCATGGGTATATGTAAAATGACACCCCAAATCACATTGCCCAACTTCTCCTGAGTACAGAGATACCACATGTGTGACACTTTTTTGCAGCCTAGGTGGGCAAAGGGGCCCACATTCCAAAGAGCACCTTTTGGATTTCACCGGCCATTTTTTACAGATTTTGATTTCAAACTACTTTGCACGCTTTTGGGCCCCTAAAATGCCAGGGCAGTATAACTACCCCACAAGTGACCCCATTTTGGAAAGAAGACACCCCAAGGTATTTCATGATGGGCATAGTGAGTTCATGTAAGTTTTTTTTTTTAAGTTAGTGGAATATGAAACTTTGTAAGAAAAAAATAAAATAAAAAAAATCATCATTTTCTGCTAACTTGTGACAAAAAATAAAAAGTTCTATGAACTCACTATGCCCATCAGCGAATACCTTAGGGTGTCTACTTTCCGAAATGGGGTCATTTGTGGGGTTTTTCTACTGTCTGGGCATTGTAGAACCTCAGGAAACATGACAGGTGCTCAGAAAGTCAGAGCTGCTTCAAAAAGCGGAATTTCACATTTTTGTACCATAGTTTGTAAACGCTATAACTTTTACCCAAACCATTTTTTTTTTACCCAAACATTTTTTTTTATCAAAGACATGTAGAACATTAAATTTAGAGAAAAATTTATATATGGATGTCGTTTTTTTTGCTAAATTTTACAACTGAAAGTGAAAAATGTCATTTTTTTGCAAAAAAATTGTTACATTTCGATTAATAACAAAAAAAGTAAAAATGTCAGCAGCAATGAAATACCACAAAATGAAAGCTCTATTAGTGAGAAGAAAAGGAGGTAAAATTCATTTGGGTGGTAAGTTGCATGACCGAACAATAAACGGTGAAAGTAGGGTAGGTCAGAAGTGTAAAAAGTGGCCTGGTCATTAAGGGTGTTTAAGCTAGGGGGGCTGAAGTGGTTAAAACCCACAGGGACTCTTTATAGCCACAGTAGTGATGGAAAAGTTGTTTAAAGGGGACTAACACCTGGACTGTGGCATGCCGGAGGGGGATCCATGGCAAAACTCTCATGGAAAATTACGTAGTTGACGCAGAGTCAGGTTTTAATCCATAAAGGGCATAAATCACCTGACATTCCTAAATTGTTTGGAATAACGTGCTTTAAAACATCAGGTATGACGTTGTATCGATCAGGTAGTGTAAGGGTTACGCCCGCTTCACAGACATTGACAGACCAAACTCCCCTTTTAATGCACCGCAAACAACCGCAAACAGTCCATTTGCCCAACCGCAAACTCCCCATTTGAACAAGGTTGGATACCAAGCTAACCATGTCCCGTTGATGTCATTGAAGGTTTCTTCCTCCACCCAGCCACGTACAACACCAAGGGTCGCCGAAAGGTAAATTTAATAGATTTTTCGAACGGGGAGATGATTAAAAAAACGCTGGCTCCCTCCCCTTTGTTTGAATCCACGGTCACTGCGTCTTCGCCGTGCAATTTACTCTCACACCCGATATGAGTGTTATTTTCTGTAGTTTTCTTCTCATCAGTTTAATCCCTGTTACGTCCCCAATCTGGGGTCCATTTATTGAATTGATTTTTCGAACGGGGAGATGGTTAAAAAAAAGCTGGCTCCCTCCCCTTTGTTTGAATCCACGGTCACTGCGTCTGCGCCGTGCAATTTACTCTCACACCCGATATGAGTGTTATTTTCTGTAGTTCTCTTCTCATCAGTTTAATCCCTGTTACGTCCCCAATCTGGGGTCCATTTATTGAATTGATTTTTTGAACGGGGAGATGGTTAAAAGAACGCTGACTCCCTCCCCTTTGTTTGAATCCACGGTCACTGCGTCTGTTCCGTGCAATTTACTGTCACACCCGATAAGAGTGGTATTTTCTGTAGTACTATTCTCATCAGTTTATTCCCTGTTATGTCCCATATCAGGGTGGGATTGCTTTTTGTGAAAAAAAATTTAGGCCGGGTACCTTCCACTGCGGTGTCCCAATAGCTACAAGTTTTTTGAAGGCCTCAGACTCCACCAGCTGGTATGGTAAAAGCTGGCGGGCTAAGAGTTCCGTCAAGCCAGCTGTCAGACGCCGGGCAAGGGGGTGACTTTGCGACATTGGCTTCTTACGCTCAAACATGTCCTTGACAGACACCTGACTGTGGGCAGATGAGCAGGAACTGCTCAAGGCGAGTGACGGAGTGGCGGATGGTTGAGAGGGGGCAAGGAGGACAGCAGTGGTTGACGTGGCTGAAGATGATGGACCAGGAGGAGGATGGCGGCTTTGAGTTTGTGTGCTGCTTGTACTCATGTGTTGATCCCATAGGCGTTTGTGATGTGCGATCATGTGCCTTCGCAAAGCAGTTGTACCGAGGTGGGTGTTGGACTTCCCACGACTCAGTTTCTTTTGGCACAGGTTGCAAATGGCATTGCTGTTATCAGAGGCAGACACACAAAAAAAATGCCACACTGCTGAGCTTTGCAATGACGTCATTCTGGTGGTGGCAACAGCATGCGTTGATTGGCGTGTTGTCTGACTGACCCCGGGTGCCGATACATGCTGTGTGACTGTGCCACTAGCTCCTTGCGACGACCTCCCCCTGCTTCCAACTCGTCTCCTCCTTTTCTCTGTCTCCCCTTCTGAACTTTCCCCCTCTTCTTCTTCTCTTCGAGCAGGCACCCACGTGGCATCCACGGACACATCGTCATCATCAACCACTTCACTTGTATCTGACACCTCAGCAAAGGAAGCAGCAGCGGGTACAAGATCATCATCATCATCACACTGTACCTCCATGTGTGTAATGCTGCCTGACTGAGACATATCCCTGTTATCTCCATCCTCTGGCAATAATGGTTGCGCATCACTAATTTCATCCAACTGATGTGTAAATAACTCCTCTGACGGATCAAGTGAATCGGCTGTGGTGGAAGTGGTGGTGGTGGCGGTGGGCGGGAGAGTGGTAACTTGAGAGCAGGTGACCGAAGCTGAGCTGGAGGAGGATGGTGCGTCAAGGTTCTTAGCGGAATCTGTTGAAGATTGGGTCTCCTGTGTAAGCCAGTCAACTATTTTCTCAGAATTTTTAGGGTTCAGGGTACGTGGCCTCTGAACACTGGGCATTATTCCAGGGCCAGTAGAAATCACAACACCAATACCACGACGGCCCCTGCGGGGTGGCCTGCCTCTGCCTGTCATTTTTTTTTAGATAAGTGGTACTATGCATGCAAGGTACTGTGCCACCCTATGTAAGTGGTGGGCAGTGGGCACAGTACAGTCTGTGTGGGCCTGACACACACTGGCTTGCAACTGGGAATATATCACAGAGAAATAATAAATGGACTTTTTTTTATCTGCAAGGTTTTGTGAGTGACACCCTGTATGAATGGTGTGCACACAGTACTGTCTGTGGGCCAGACACTCACTGGCATGCAACTGGGATTATATCACAGAGAAATAATAAATCAACTTTTTTTTATCTGCGAGGTTTTGTGAGTGACACCCTGTAACGGTATGAGTGGTGGCCACAGTACAGTCTGTGGGCCAGACACTCACTGGCATGCAACTGGGATTATATCACAGAGAAATAATAAATTGACTTTTTTTATCTGCAAGGTATTGTGAGTGAAACCCTGTATGAATGGTGTGCACACAGTACTGTCTGTGAGCCTGCAGCCTCTCACTGTCTTGCAACTGCGATTATATCACAGAGAAATAATAAATTGACTTTTTTTTATCTGCAAGGTATTGTGAGTGACACCCTGTATGAATGGTGTGCACACAGTACAGTCTGTGAGCCAGACACTCACTGGCATGCAACTGGGAGTATATCACAGAGAAATAATAAATTGACTTTTTTTATCTGCAAGGTATTGTGAGTGACACCCTGTATGAATGGTGTGCACACAGTACAGTCTGTGGGCCAGACACTCACTGGCATGCAATTGGGATTATATCACAGAGAATTAATAAATGGACTTTTTTTAATCTGCAAGGTATTGTCTGTGACACCCTGTATGAATGGTGTGCACACAGTACTGTCTGTGACTGAGCCTGCAGCCTCTCACACACGGGCAGGCAACTGCAATATATAATTATATATAAATATATAAAAATTAAAAAAAGCAGACTGATGTACCAGCCCTAAAAAGGGCTTTTTGGGGTGCTGTCAGGACGCTGTCCTTACAGCAGATGAGTCTGTGGACACAGAACACTGCCCTAGCTAACGCTTTCCCTATTAAATCATCAGCAGCAGCACTGTCCCTCCTCTCACTAAGAATGCAGCTTCCGAATGAATCTAAAATGGATGCTGTCCAGGAGGTGGGAGGGTCTGGGAGGAAGGGTCTGCTGCTGATTGGCTGGAATGTGTCTGCTGACTGTGAGGTACAGGGTCAAAGTTTGCTCAATGATGATGTATAGGGGGCGGACCGAACATTGCATATGTTCGTCTGCCGCGGCGAACGCGAACAAGCTATGTTCGCCGGGAACTATTCGCCGGCGAACTATTCGGCACATCTCTACCCTTAATGCGGAATCAAAGCAGGAAATGGAAGCCAGTATGGACAAATTCGCAGCAGCATGTGACAACTTTGGCCTCATCATCAACACCAAGAAAACCGAAATGATGTACCAGCCAGCTCCAAAAGCCCAATATCAAGAACCTATCATCACAGTGAAAAGACAAAAGCTGCATACAGTGGACCAATATACGTATATTGACAGTACCCTCTCCCATGCTGTGACAATTGACATCAAATGCAGAACTGCAAAGGCAAGTTCTGCATTCTGCAGACTGCGGACCATTGCGTGGGACCGCCGTGGAATAAGCTTTGCTACAAAGCTTAAAGTCTACCAGGCGGTAGTGTTAACCACCCTGATGTATGCTAGTGATACCTGGACAAAATACCAAAGACATGCTAGACAGCTGAACCACTTTCACATGGCTTGTCACCATAGAATCATGAGGATCCAGTGGCAGGATAAGTTGCCAGATACGGAAGTCCTCTCCAGAGCAGGCTTACCATCAGGTTACACCTTACTGATGAAAGCCAAGATATGCTGGGCAGGCCACGTCGTAAGGATGCCAGACCATCGCATCCCTAGACAGATCTTCTATGGTGATCTGTCCCAGGGTAAGCGATCGCATGGGGGGAAAAAGATGTGATACAAAGATACACTGAAAACCTCTCTCAAGCCCCCCTTGGATATCAACATCACCTCGTAGGATTCTCTGGCACATGATCGTTATACATGGCGTTCCCTGAACCATCAGGGTTGCCAGAAATACAAATCCAGAAGGACAATCCTAGCACAGGAGAAGTGTATACTTTGTAAATACAAAGCTGCAAATGCAAATGCTGAAACAAAAACATCCATATTTGTCTGCTCAGTATGTAACAAAACATTTAACTCTAATGGCCGAAGATCTATCTATCAGATGTGAAAAACGATGGACGAACAACAACAACATGTCTGTGGAGGCTACAATCCTGGTTTTGGTTCATAATAACTGATGGAAATCACTGACCAAAACACTGTTTTGTGAATGAGGCTTAATCCTTAGAGGACCCTGAGATTTTCTATTTTTGAGTTTTTGTTTTTCACTCCCTGCCTTCCCATAGTCCTAACTTTTTTACTTTTCCGTTTGCATAGCCTTATGAGGGCTTATTTTTTGCGGGACAAGTTGTACTTTCTAATGGCGCCATTTACGGTTGCATACCATGTAGTGGGAAGCTGAAAAAAAATTCCAAATGGGGTACAATTGGGAAAAAAACGCAATTCTGACAAAGGTTTTTATTTATTTTTTACACCTTACACTCTGCAGTAAAATTTCTTGCGTTTTAATACTGAAAACAAAATTAAAATCTTTGAGGGAAAAAAAAATTAGCACCATATTATGGCCCCTATAACTTTTTTGTAGTTATGTGTATAGGGCTGTGTGTCTCAGAAGCCAGTCTACACTTCGCGGTTTCTCATCAGGGCAATACCGCAGGTCTCCAGGTCCAAGCTCTGGAAAGAGTTAATCCTCCTACCAGAGGTAGGGACTACAAGCGAAAACTTCTCAACAGGGAGTCCTATTGGATTTTTCGCATGGGCTCCCGTGTCCCAACAGGTTTGAATCGTAAACATGATTTAATCCTGCACTATTGATTCCTAGTCATACTATATTTTTAGTGTTAATATTTTCTTTGTTACTTCCAACTTTTTACTTTCATTCTCATTCTCACCTAGCATTTTAATAGGATGCATGACTTTGTATGTTCGTTTCTGCTGATCGCAATCACCTGTGATCATCAGGAACGTAGCTATTTAAGATCGCAGCCATTCAGTAACAAACTTGTCATGAATAAGGATCAGTATTAGAGTATCCAAAACGGGTAGACCTGTCTGCTATGTTGGATTTTTTATCATTTTGTGTGTATTGAAATAAAGAACATCATCATCTTTTTTGGAAGCTGGACCTCCTTCTTTATTTTTTACTAGTACTTTTCAGTTATACCAATTTGACGTATGTGCGACTTTTTGATCACTTTTTATTAAAAAAATATTGGTGAGTTGAAGTGGCAAAAATGGCAAATTGGCTGTTTTTATTTTTTCCCTTTGCGCCATTTGCCGTATGCCATTAATATTGTTATATTTTAATTGTATGGACATTTTCACAAGCGGCTCTGCCCATGATGTTAATTTTTTTTATTGGTTAAGTATTTTTATTTTAAGGAAATTGGGGTGATTTGAACTTTTATATATATATTTTTTTTATTTGTAAAAACTTTCTCTTAACTTTTTTTCAACTTATTGTAAGTCACCCTGGGTGAATATAACTGGCAATCATTAGATTGGCCATTGTGTTCATTGATGGCTATATAGCCATCATTTAACACTTAATTTTCAATATAAAAATACAGTGCTGCCACCTAGTGGCCTGTATTTGTATATTCATCTAATAGATTCTGAAGCCTGCTTGAGGCTTCGGTCTATTAGAATACTGTAACAGGTTCCCTGATCTCAGCCGGGGAACGTTGCTACTGGAGTGGAAGCGCACGGCTTCCGCTTCTGGGGTCTCTGATGCCGTGGTTACATTTGACCATGGCATCTGAAAGGGAAAAATGTATGTATAGCTGAAACCCGGCGGCTATGGTGCCCACTGCACGTGCAAGCGGGCGCCATGTTTATAGACCGGATATGTATGGTAAAGGTCCTCAAGGGGTTAAATATTCAACTTCCATCAGCCATCTGTTCTGTTAGAAGCTATAACAGTTACAGGGAGAGATCTGCAGCAAAAAGAAACGGTCAGGCTGAAGATAATGGCAAGATCTCTGAACCCATGTGAGGTACAGGGCTGGTTCTAGCTGTGTTAGGGTACTTTCACAATAGTGGTTTAGTTTTCCGGTATTGAGTTCCATCACAGGAGCTCAATACTGGAAATAACTGATCAGTTTTATCCGAATACATTCTGAATGGAGAGCATTCCGTTCAGAATGCATCAGGATGCATCAGTTCAGTCCCTTTTTTGGATGGAGAAAATACCGCAGCATCCTGCAGTTTTCTCTCCGGCCAAAAATACAGAACACTTGCCGGAATGCCGGATCCGGCATTAAGTGTTCCGGAAAATTGGATCCAGCATTCCGGTCTCTTTAAAAATGCAAAAAAAATTAATGCCGGATGACACCGGAGAGACGGATCCGGTATTTCAATGCATTTTTCAGATGGATCCGTGGATCCGGATCCGTCTGACAAATGTCATCCGTTTGTGTCTGGATTGCCAGATCTGGCAGGCAGTTCCGGCGACGGATCTGCCTGCCGGAATCCTCTGACGCAAGTGTGAAAGTACCCCAAGAAGGAAATTGTCATGTAGTATATCTTATATCTTATTTTCATTTTTTACATCAATCATGGCATAACCCCTTTAACCCTTGATTTAGAGAGGACCTATGTGGGGGTTTTCTGGGGCATAAATATTGGAGAGGCTATGTCACTGCAGGAACATCGCCAAACATTTCATAGTGCAGCTCAATTCCAAAAGCTTTGTGAGTGATGGGGGTGACGTCACAGGCCGAACAGGAGGTTGTAGCATTTGCTCTGGCACTGTGGATTTCAAACAGGTGATAAGCCGGGCTAACAGAAGTTGGACCTCACCAATGTGATATTAATATTTGAGTTCTAGAAAGCACATTTACCAAAACTCTCAGAATTTCAGAAAACGACCTCAAGATTATTGGCAGTTTAGGAGGATGACTTGAACACATTCTAAAACGCCTTGAAACGACTACAGTTTAGAAGGCAGTTCATGTAAATCAATGTTCTATGTGGCCTTTTAATAATAGATTCAAATTACAAAGAACTTTTATAGTATGATTGCATGTTTGCTTGTTTTTATATTACAGTATATTGGCGAGCTCCCATGTGGAAGCATCGGTTTAGATGCCATTAATGAATTAAACCAGAAATCCTTGCCAAAGAGTTTTTATTACATTTAGTTACTTTAATCATTTTCATATTACAAGAAGGTCAATACTGCATAAATTATGCAAATGAATACAAAATTTAATCTATAGCCTTTAAACAAAGCAAGCATTTGCATCTTGTCTTGATAATTTAACTCAAATTGCATGAATTCGGGAGTTAAACTCCCAGGCAGCTGGCGCATTAAAGTGAGTTGGTTTGAGACTAATTCTTATTGTTCTAGAAGTAACTGGAGAATCAGAGATGGTGAAAGAACAAAGAGCATAGGTTGATATAAACGAAGTTAAATGTAAAATTGTAAGATCAATAACAAATAACATAAAAAGGGATGTCAAATATCCAGTAACTAGGGATGAGCGAATTGACTTCGCATAAAAGTTTGTTCTAGAATGTATTGGCTCCGATGAGCTAAATTTATTGCTTCGCAAAGTCTCGGGTAATAACTTCATAAATTAATTTGTACTGTAAAAAAACATTTCCCGAACTCGGGTTCGGTTCCAAGGTACCACTTAGTACTGCAGCAATGACGGCATATTTCCCATTCACTGCTGCAGCCAATCACTCGCCTCTTTGGTGATGTCCGACAAATTTTCTAAAACAACACTTTTAAGGACTGACCTGAAAATTTTGTGACATTGCTTTATCAGAGAAGTTTCTATATTTTGTAACTAAAGTGAATGTCCACCCTTGAACACAATTTATTAACCCCTTCAACCCCGGGCCTGTTTTCACCTTCCTGCCCTGGCCATTTTTTGCAAATCTGATATGTCACTTTATGTGGTAATAACTTTAAAATGCTTTTACCTATGCAAGCCATTCTGAGATTTTTTTTCTTGTCACATATCGTACGCAATGACAGTGGTAAAAATGAGTTTAAAAAAAATAAATTATATTCATAAAAAAAATGGCAAATTTACCAAAAATTAGCAAATTTCCAAATTTCAATTTCTCTACTTTTATAATAGATAGTAATACCTCCAAAAATAGCAATTACTTTACATTCCCCATATGTCTACTTCATGTTTGGATCATTTTGAAAATGCCATTTTATTTTTTGGGGACGTTAGAAGGCTTCGAAGTTTGGAAGCAAATCTTGAAATTTTTCTGAAAATTTCCAAAACCCGCTTTTTAAGGACCAGTTCAGGTCTGAAGTCACTTTGTCACATTTTAGAAACTACACCCCTCAAGGTATACAAAACAGATTTTACAAACTTTGTTAACCCTTTAGGTGTTCCACAAGATTTAATGGAAAATGGAGATGAAATTTCCGAATTTCACTTTTTGGGCAGATTTTACATTTTAATCCATTTTTTCCAGTAGCAAAGCAAGGGTTAACAGCCAAATAAAACTCAATATTTATTTCCCTGATTCTGTAGTTTACAGAAATACCCCACATGTGATCATAAACTGCTGTACGGGCACAGGGTGCAGTAGGAAAGGAACGCCATATGGTTTTTAGAAGGCAGATTTAGCTGAACTGGTTTTTATATGCCATGTCCCATTTGAAGCACCCCTACAGTAGAAACTCAAAAAAGGTACCACATTTTGGAAACGATGGGATAAGGTTCCAGTTTTATTGGTACTATTTTGGGGTACATATGATTTTTATTTGCTCTATATTACGTTTTTTGTGAGGCAAGGTAACCAAAAAATGGATGTTTTGGCACCGTTTTTATTTTTTATTTTTACAGCGTTTACCTGAGGTATTTGACTTTTTTATAGAGCAGATCATTACGGACGTAGCAATACCTAATATGTCTACTTTTTCTTATTTATTTAAGTTTTACACAATAATAGCATTTTTGAAACCGAAATAATGATATTTTAGTGTATCAATAGTCTGAGAGCCATAGCTTTTTTATTTTTTGACCGATTCTCTTAGGTAGGGTCTCATTTTTTCTGGGATGAGGTGATGGTCTGATTGGTAATATTTTTGGGGGCATACACTTTTTTTTATCACTTGCTGTTGCAATTTTTGTGATGTAATGTGACAAAAATTTGAATTTTTTTCTTTTTTTTACAGTGTTCACCTGAGTGGTTAGGTCATGTGATATTTTTATAGAGCTGGTTTTTAAGGACGTGGCGATACCTAATATGTATACTTTAAAAAAAAAAAATTCACTTTAGCTCAATAATAGCAATTTTGAAGCAAAGAATTTTAGGGTCTACATTTTCTGAGAGTGATAGCTTTTTAATTTTTTGAACGATTCTCTTACGTTGGGTCTCATTTTTTGCGGGATGAGGTGACGGTCTGATTGGTACTATTTTGGGGGGCATACGCGTTTTTGATCACTTGCTGTTGCAATTTTTGTCATGTAATGTGACAAAAATAGCATTTTTTTTACACAGTTATTCAGTTAGGTCATGTTATATTTTTATAGAGCTGGTTGTTACAGACGTGGCGATATCTAATATGTATATTTTTTTTATGTATTTCACTTTAGCACAATAATAGCTGTTTTGAAACAAAAAAAATTATGTTTTAGTGTCTCCATGTTCTGAGAGCTATAGTTTTTTTTATTTTTTGAGCAATTGTCTTAGGTAGGGGCACCTTTTTTTGCGGGATGGAGTGACGGTTTTATTGATACCATTTTTGTGGGACATATGCCTTTTTAATCGCTTGGTATTGCACTTTTTGTGATGTAAGGTGACAAAAATAGCTTTTTTTACACCTTTTTTTTATAATGTTTAATCAGACAGGATGGATCATGTGATATATTTATAGAGTCGATCATTACGGATGCGACGATACCTATTATGTGTGGGGTTTTTGTTTCCCCGTTTTTTATTATAAAATAAGGGGAAAGGGGTGTTTTTTTTCTTTTTTACTTTATTAATTTTATTAAAACACTTTTTTTTTTCTACTTTATTTATGATGTTCACTTTTGGGGGGCTGATACCCTCTGCAATGCATTACAATACATCTGTATTGTATTGCATTGCCTGTTAGTGTATGACACTGAGTCGTACACTAACAGGTTGCCTAGGAGACCCAGCTTGAGGCTGGATCTCCTTGGCACCCGTAGAAGGCATTTCCCGATTCCGTGCAAGGCATTGGGCATCCTCTGCATGGCATAGGGCTGCCTTGTGACGCATTGAGTCCCCGCCACAGCAGCGCGGGGACTCAATGCGATCACTCACCCGACACAAACCCCTTCTATGTCGCAGTCAGCGCGGACAGCGGCATAGAAGGGCTTAATCCACCGGCATCAGCTTTCACAGTGATGCCAGCGGATACAGCAGGGGCCCGGCTACCACGAACTCCCGGGCCCCTGCAGTGATCACGCGAGCACCACTCCGGTGCCCGCGCGATCACTAGGAAGTACTATTACATCTTATTGCGGGAACGCAGTGGTTCCCATGACGTAGTAGTACGTCATAGGTCAGGAAGGGGGTAAATCTCACTGTTAGGGCTCATGCACACGACCGTATGTATTTTGCGGTCCGCAAAAAATGGATCTGCAAAAAACAGCTGGCCCTTCATAGAACAGTACTATCCTTGTCTGTAATGTGGACAACAATAGGACATGTTCTATTTTTTGGGGGAAAGGAAATACAGACATACGGAAACGGAATGCACACAGAGTAACTTCCGTTTTTTTGTGGACCCATTGAAATGAATGCTTCCGCATACGGTCCGCAAAAAAAACAGAACGAAAATGGAAAGAAAAATGTTCGTGTGCATGAGCCCTTAGTGTTGAACAAATTGAAGTCTACAAAGTCTACAAATTCAATTTGCCACAAAGTCGAATTTCCTCGTGCTTTGTGGTAGCGAATCGATTTTTCCCTGAATGGTTGTAAAAAAAAAAAAAAATTGTACTTGCCTCATCCATTTTAGTACGAAGAGCTGGCTGCCTCCATCTTGATTGAACATCTCACGTGATGACGTCATCACAGACTGCACGAGATTTTGCACTAGATCTTCAATCAAGATGGCGGCGGCCGGCTCTTTGCGATCAAATGAGGTAAGTATAACTTTAGAGTTTTTTTATTTTATTTTATTTTATTTTACACTGTATTATTGCTGTCAGCTGCCGGGATCAGCTATGGCCGTGGCATCTGAGGGGTACAATGACAGGGAGCAGCGCAATCGCCGCTCCATATCATTGCACCCACTAGTTACAAAGAAATGTACTTTGCGACAAAGTAATTCGTCATGAAGCTAATTTGTTTGTAAAATTCGACAAAGCAAATTTTTTAATACTTTGCTCATCACTACTCAACATTTTATGCTAATTAATTTTGACAAATTGTTATAAATTAATAAAAATTAGAGTTGAGCGAACACCTGGATGTTCGGGTTCGAGAAGTTCGGCCGAACTTCCCGGAAATGTTCGGGTTCGGGATCCGAACCCAACCCGAACTTCGTCCCGAACCCGAACCCCATTGAAGTCAATAGGGACCCGAACTTTTCGGCACTAAAAAGGCTGTAAAACAGCCCAGGAAAGGGCTAGAGGGCTGCAAAAGGCAGCAAAATGTAGTTAAATCCCCTGCAAACAAATGTGGATAGGGAAATGAATTAAAATAAAAATAAAATAAATAAAAATTAACCAATATCAATTGGAGAGAGGTGCCATAGCAGAGAATCAGGCTTCATGTCAGCAGAGAATCAGGCTTCACATCAGCCAAAACTGGAACAGTCCATTGTCATATATTTAGGCCCCGGCACCCAGACAGAGGAGAGAGGTCCCATAGCAGAGATTCATGCTTCATGTCATAGCAGAGAATCAGGCTTCATGTCAGCCAAAACTGGAACAATCCATTGTCAGATATTTAGGTCCCGGCACCCAGAAAGAGGAGAGAGGTCCCATAGCAGAGATTCAGGCTTCATGTCATAGCAGAGAATCATGCTTCATGTCACCCAACACTGGAACAGGCCACTGTCAGATATTTTTAGGGCCCGGCACCCAGACAGAGGAGAGGTTCATTCAACTTTGGGTTGCCCCGCAATATAATGGTAAAATGAAAATAAAAATAGGATTGAATGAGGAAGTGCCCTGGAGTACAATAATATATGGTTAAGGGGAGGTAGTTAATGTCTAATCTGCACAAGGGATGGACAGGTCCTGTGGGATCCATGCCTGGTTCATTTTTATGAACGTCAGCTTGTCCACATTGGCTGTAGACAGGCGGCTGCGTTTGTCTGTAATGACGCCCTCTGCCGTGCTGAATACACGTTCAGACAAAACGCTGGCCGCCGGGCAGGCCAGCACCTCCAAGGCATAAAAGGCTAGCTCTGGCCACGTGGACAATTTGGAGACCCAGAATTTGAATGGGGCCGAACAATCAGTCAGTACGTGGAGGGGTGTGCACACGTACTGTTCCACCATGTTAGTGAAATGTTGCCTCCTGCTAACACGTTCCGTATCAGGTGGTGGTGCAGTTAGCTGTGGCGTGGTGACAAAACTTTTCCACATCTCTGCCATGCGAACCCTGCCCTCAGAGGAGCTGGCTGTGACACAGCTGCGTTGGCGACCTCTTGCTCCTCCTCTGCCTTCGCCTTGGGCTTCCACTTGTTCCCCTGTGACATTTGGAAATGCTCTCAGTAGAGCGTCTACCAATGTGCGCTTGTACTCGCGCATCTTCCTATCACGCTCCAGTGCAGGAAGTAAGGTGGGCACATTGTCTTTGTACCGTGGATCCAGCAGGGTGGCAACCCAGTAGTCCGCACACGTTAAAATGTGGGCAACTCTGCTGTCGTTGCGCAGGCACTGCAGCATGTAGTCGCTCATGTGTGCCAGGCTGCCCAGAGGTAAGGACAAGCTGTCCTCTGTGGGAGGCGTATCGTCATCGTCCTGCGTTTCCCCCCAACCACGCACCAGTGATGGGCCCGAGCTGCGTTGGTTGCCACCCCGCTGTGAACATGCTTCATCCTCATCATCCTCCACCTCCTCCTCATCCTCGTCCTCCTCGTCCTCCAGTAGTGGGCCCTGGCTGGCCACATTTGTACCTGGCCTCTGCTGTTGCAAAAAACCTCCCTCTGAGTCACTTCTAAGAGACTGGCCTGAAAGTGCTAAAAATGACCCCTCTTCCTCCTCCTCCTCCTCCTGGGCCACCTCCTCTTCCATCATCGCCCTAAGTGTTTTCTCAAGGAGACAAAGAAGTGGTATTGTAATGCTGATAACGGCATCATCGCCACTGGCCATGTTGGTGGAGTACTCGAAACAGCGCAACAGGGCAAACAGGTCTCGCATGGAGGCCCAGTCATTGGTGGTGAAGTGGTGCTGTTCCGCAGTGCGACTGACCCGTGCGTGCTGCAGCTGAAACTCCACTATGGCCTGCTGCTGCTCGCACAGTCTGTCCAGCATGTGCAAGGTGGAGTTCCACCTGGTGGGCACGTCGCATATGAGGCGGTGAGCGGGAAGGCCGAAGTTACGCTGTAGCGCAGACAGGCGAGCAGCGTCAGACGGCCCGCACTTTATGCAGCAGCTATGACATGTCGGGGTAGTTGTGAATGAACTTCTGCACCACCAAATTCAGCACATGCGCCAGGCAAGGGATATGCGTCAAACCGGCTAGTCTCAGAGCTGCAACGAGATTTCGCCCATTATCGCACACCACCAGGCCAGGCTTGAGGCTCACCGGCAGCAACCACTCGTCGGTCTGTTGTTCTATACCCCGCCACAACTCCTGTGCGGTGTGGGGCCTATCCCCCAAACATATGAGTTTCAGAATGGCCTGCTGACGTTTACCCCGGGCTGTGCTGAAGTTGGTGGTGAAGGTGTGTGGCTGACTGGAAGAGCAGGTGGAAGAAGAGGAGGAGGAAGCCGAGTAGGAGGAGGAGGCAACAGGAGGCAAAGAATGTTTCCCTGCGATCCTTGGCGGCGGAAGGACGTGCGCCAAAGAGCTCTCCGCCTGGGGCCCAGCCGCCACTACATTTACCCAGTGTGCAGTTAGGGAGATATAGCGTCCCTGGCCGTGCTTACTGGTCCACGTATCTGTGGTTAGGTGGACCTTGCCACAGATGGCGTTGCGCAATGCACACTTGATTTTATCGGATACTTGGTTGTGCAGGGAAGGTATGGCTCTCTTGCAGAAGTAGTGGCGGCTGGGAACAACATACTGTGGGACAGCAAGCGACATGAGCTGTTTGAAGCTGTCTGTGTCCACCAACCTGAATGACAGCATTTCATAGGCCAGTAGTTTAGAAATGCTGGCATTCAGGGCCAGTGATCGAGGGTGGCTAGGTGGGAATTTACGCTTTCTCTCAAATGTTTGTGAGATGGAGAGCTGAACGCTGCCGTGTGACATGGTTGAGATGCTTGGTGACGCAGGTGGTGGTGTTGGTGGTACATCCCCTGTTTGCTGGGCGGCAGGTGCCAACGTTCCTCCAGAGGCGGAGGAAGAGGCCGAGGCGGTAGCAGCAGAAGAGGTAGCAGGGGGAGCCTGAGTGAGTTCCTTGTTTTTAAGGTGTTTACTCCACTGCAGTTCATGCTTTGCATGCAGGTGCCTGGTCATGCAGGTTGTGCTAAGGTTCAGAACGTTAATGCCTCGCTTCAGGCTCTGATGGCACAGCGTGCAAACCACTCGGGTCTTGTCGTCAGCACATTGTTTGAAGAAGTGCCATGCCAGGGAACTCCTTGAAGCTGCCTTTGGGGTGCTCGGTCCCAGATGGCGGCGGTCAGTAGCAGGCGGAGTCTCTTGGTGGCGGGTGTTCTGCTTTTGCCCACTGCTCCCTCTTTTGCTACGCTGTTGGCTCGGTCTCACCACTGCCTCTTCCTCCGAACTGTGAAAGTCAGTGGCACGACCTTCATTCCATGTGGGGTCTAGGACCTCATCGTCCCCTGCATCGTCTTCCACCCAGTCTTCCTCCCTGACCTCCTGTTCAGTCTGCACACTTCAGAAAGATGCAGCAGTTGGCACCTGTGTTTCGTCATCATCAGAGACGTGCTGAGGTGGTATTCCCATGTCCTCATCATCAGGAAACATAAGTGGTTGTTGGTCAGTGCATTCTATGTCTTCCACCGCTGGGGAAGGGCTAGGTGGATGCCCTTGGGAAACCCTGCCAGCAGAGTCTTCAAACAGCATAAGAGACTGCTGCATAACTTGAGGCTCAGACAGTTTCCCTGATATGCATGGGGGTGATGTGACAGACTGATGGGCTTGGTTTTCAGGCGCCATCTGTGCGCTTTCTGCAGAAGACTGGGTGGGAGATATTGTGAACGTGCTGGATCCACTGTCGGCCACCCAATTGACTAATGCCTTTACCTGCTCAGGCCTTACCATCCTTAGAACGGCATTGGGCCCCACCAAATATCGCTGTAAATTCTGGCGACTACTGGGACCTGAGGTAGTTGGTTCACTACGACATGTGGCTCTGGCAGAACGGCCACGTCCTCTCCCAGCACCAGAGGGTCCACTAACACCACCACGACCATGTCCGCGTCCCTTTCTAGATGTTTTCCTCATTGTTACTGTTCACCACAATAAGAAAAAAATTATTTAGCCCAATGTATTGAATTCAAATTCAGGCCTTTTTTTACAGACACCTAACACTATCTGGCTATCTATTTAGGTACCATATTACACTAATACAGGCACAGCAGTATCGACAGATTTAGCTGAATATAAATTGTAGGCCTATTATTTAGGCGCTGGGTGACAGGTATACGTTTACGGACAGAATTAGACTTGGAAATGCACGGTAGCGTGTGAAGTTATTGAGGATGACCCTATCCGCACCTTGAATCTAATATACCCTTTTATGGATAGATTTAAAGTAGGCCTGATACAGCAGAAACCACTGATTTAGGGAATTGCTAAGTTGGGAATTGTATTTCAACCCAGAACAAAAACTGTGCTTTGGCGGACACTAAATGAATTGACCAGCCTCAGCTATAAACACAGATTTAGCTGAATATAAATTTTAGGCCTATTATTTAGGCGCTGGATGACAGGTATACGTTTACGGACAGAATTAGACTTGGAAATGCACGGTAGCGTGTGAAGTTATTGAGGATGACCCTATCCGCACCTTCAATCTAATATACCCTTTTATGGATAGATTTAAAGTAGGCCTGATACAGCAGAAACCACTGATTTAGGGAATTGCTAAGTTGGGAATTGTATTTCAACCCAGAACAAAAACTGTGCTTTGGCGGACACTAAATGAATTGACCAGCCTCAGCAATAAACACAGATTTAGCTGAATATAAATTTTAGGCCTATTATTTAGGCGCTGGATGACAGGTATACGTTTACGGACAGAATTAGACTTGGAAATGCACGGTAGCGTGTGAAGTTATTGAGGATGACACTATCCGCACCTTCAATCTAATATACCCTTTTATGGATCGATTTAAACTTGACCTGATACAGCAGAAACCACTGATTTAGGGAATTGCTAAGTTGGGAATTGTATTTCAACCCAGAACAAAAACTGTGCTTTGGCGGACACTAAATGAATTGACGAGCCACAGCAGTAACAACAGATTTAGCTGAATATAAATTTTAGGCCTATTATTTAGGCGCTGGGTGACAGGTATACGTTTACGGACAGAATTAAACTTGGAAATGCACGGTAGCGTGTGAAGTCATTGAGGATGACACTATCCGCACCTTAAATCTAATATACCCTTTTATGGATCGATTTAAACTTGGCCTGATACAGCAGAAACCACTGATTTAGGGAATTGCTAACTTGGGAATTGTATTTCAACCCAGAACAAAAATATGTCCTTTGCCAGACAGCAGACAGTATTACAATTGGCTAGCCACAGCTGAAACACCAGATTTAGGCTACTGCTATTTTGGCAATTGTATTTCACCCCTCAATAAAATAGCAAGCATAGCCAAGCCCCTGTTGTAGGATATAGCAAAAAAATAACCACACTATTGATGGTTAAATGGACTTGGTGGCAGCTTGTGCTGGCGCACCACAAGACACAAAATGGCCGCCGATCACCCAAGAAAAAAGTGACATAAAAACGCTCTGTGCAGCCTAAAAACAGTGAGCAATTAAATAGCAGCAGTTCAATGATCCACAGCTGTAGATCGATCACTGAATTAAGTGTTTTTGCTGAGTTAATCACTGCCTAATCTCGCCCTAACAGCAGCTGCAACCTCTCCCTACACTGATCAGAGCAGAGTGACGTGCGGCGCTACGTGACTCCAGCTTAAATAGAGGCTGGGTCACATGCTGTACTGGCCAATCACAGCCATGCCAATAGTAGGCATGGCTGTGATGGCCTCTTGGGGCAAGTAGTATGACGCTTGTTGATTGGCTGCTTTGCAGCCTTTCAAAAAGCGCCAAGAAAGAGACGAACACCGAACCCGAACCCAGACTTTTACGAAAATATTCGGGTTCGGGTCCGTGTCACGGACACCCCAAAATTCGGTACGAACCCGAACTATACAGTTCGGGTTCGCTCATCCCTAATAAAAATCTGTACAGAATATTGCATAGTGTTAAAGAGATAGAGATGCATTTTTAACATTGTATACAACCATTAGAGTGTTCTTAAAATTTTAAGAACAGATACAGCTCTCGAGACTTTCATTTAAATGACACCATGTATTGCCTCAAAGTTTTGATGTGTAGCCGAACACAACATCACTTGGTGAGGTCAGCTGATTGCTGTAGGATTTAGGGGCTGGAGCTGCAATGATCTGCTGTTAATTGAATGAACGTTCTCTTACAAATGAGTTATCTTGGTGAGACAACTCTAATTAAGACCACCTCAATACAGTTATAATGATTTGCACTGACTTCTGCTTCATTCCCGGATTCTGAACCTCTGCTACCTGACCTGACCCATGACGGATCAGTGTACTTACCCTGAGCTGTCTGCTCTGACATTCGAACTTGTTTCACAGATATACCTGAACTCTACCTGGCTTGACCTCAGCCTGTTACTGCATACAAGTTTTGTCTGATCTGTTGGTGGCCCCACAACATTGTCTCTGATCCCCGTGGGTGAGCTGTTAACTACACCAGTACTAATCCTGGAGGCAGTAGACTCATGGCTCACCAGAAGCAAAGTCCAGATCCTTGCATTTGTTTTGCAGTAGAGGATTAACAGTGAGAAGTGTGGCAGGCGCAGCACTATGAAGTGCCTTTTGCGCTGTGGCATTGGAAGAATTTTGATATCTTTGACTTTTAGTCTAACCAGACTGTCTATTACTCTGTAATTCATCTAGCGCCGTTCTATGGAAACACTAGGTTTAAAGAGCACACCAAATGTTTCAAATAACTTTTTTTATTAACTTCTACTTTTCTTTATATATAACACTGCCACCTCCGCAGCAGATAGACCATGTACAAAACATGTGTTGAAAAGATATCACAAAATGGCGGTATGCATAAGATAGTGGTTCAACTGTTCAATCTTGTCATTCAACATAAACTGGTGGATATATTTCTCTCTTCAGTATCTGTACTGTCACTTTAAGTTATTTAAGCACTTTATGATCTCTCTGAGAGATATATCTGAGGTCTAACTAATAGCTCTACTTGCAGTTAGCAGTGACTATTTGCAGATTGGTTGAGTATGATCTGGTATGGTTGTATGCAATTTGGATTGCAATATGGAATCTGAATGCTTGCAATCGTATGCTTGCACTTTGTAGCTTGCAAGTTGTATTTGCAATTTGAATTTGTATTTGCAATTTGTATGGATTGCAATTTGTATGCTATTTGTAGTTTGCAATTGGTAGAACTGCAAGTAAACACATATAACCAGTTCAGTGTACAGCTCTAACCACACTATTAACAATAGGAACACATCATAACTGTATTAAATACCTATTTTGGCCTCTTTGCTTCCATAAAACTGAACTCTGGCTGTGTCTGTGTGTGTTAAGCTCCTGTCTCTGGTGAATAATGATTCTAGCAGCTCCTGCTAGGGGAATTCCCCACAGGCTGTGTGTGAGGCTGGCTGTGATGGGTGAAAACTCTTGCTGTGTGAGAAGCTGGCTGTGATTGGTCTGGACTTCTGCCCAGCAACAACAGATTAACACTATACTTTCTGCTGTTTCTGTGTGTCACTGAGCTTACCTTACACTACAAAATAAATCTTAAAGACATATAAAAATTTTCTGCCTCTATGAACACAAAATATAACAGTTATATGACATCCAAAACATGATGTCACAGTAAATAACTCTGCTTTTGTCTTTAACACATAAACATAGGAACTGTATTAAGGCTATTGGCAGGTCTAGGTGTATACACATATAAGCTATACTAGATACCTAGGACAGGTCTCATCTGGCAGCCATACGGTGCATGTTGTCAGGCAGGCAGCAGCATGATGGAGGCAGCAGCAGACATACAGAACATGATAGAAGGCAGGACAGCAAACAACAACAGTGGCAAGATGGGGAACCATCAGCAAGACCAGATTAATTCATCGTCCTCAGCCGGTGGAGAGTGAAAATCATCCCCAATCTAGGCTTGGTTCATTTTGACAAGGCAACTTGGCGGAGGACAACTTGGTACATTTGGGTCACCAGACCCCCCCTGCAGTGCTGAAAACACATGACACTCTCCACATGACACTAGAGGCTGGGCAAGAAAGAATAAATTCAGCATACTGTTTCAGTTTGGGCCACAGTTCCAGTCTGCCTGCCCAGAAATCCATAGGGCCAGGGAACAGAGTTTGCACTGGGGACAGACCTGATTATTGGCCTCAGCCTGGCTTGCCACCTGAAAAAACTGCTCCATCATGTTGAGGAGACTGAACTGGCTGCTGCTACTGCCGCTGTGGTTTCTGCTGTTTGTGGCGACTGGAGGTGGATAATTCTGCAGGGGACGGAGAGGGTCCTCCCTTTTAGACATGCTAGCGGCAAGCATCTGCTTACTGAAAGCTATGCTGCATGTTTCCTGGCAATAATGTAATTTGTCCTCCCTTTCAGTGGATAAATTTGATTCGCAACAAATGCGAATTTCCTCACGCTTTGTGGTAACGAATCACAATTTTCCCAAAATGGCGGCTACACGTGTGAGGACTGAGGACATAGGGCAAGGAACTCTGGGAAGACACGATCACCCAGATTTACATGCCTGCATGCAGCTAATCAGCAGCCATCCAGCCCTCCCTGTGATGTCACAGCCCTAGAAATACAGCAGCCATTTTAGATTCTGCCACTTTCCAGTGTGCAGAGTGCAGGGACAGTCGTGTGAAGGTGCTAGGGGCAGCTATTTGGAAACACGAATGTGGGAAAAAAAAGATAGAAAAAATGATTTATAAGTGCAGAGAAAGGATGGGAGGAATCATTTCACAGCATATTAGTGCAGGGAGAGACATCAGAAAGCGCTAGGGACATTGATAGGAAAGTGATTTACAAGGGCAGGGAACGATTATTTGGGGATCCAAATAGTCATTAGACAGTTCTGTCATTTAAGCTTTTTGTTATTGGGCTGCAAGTCTTATGTTGAAAAGCCTTTAGAGGCTTATGTCTAAGTATCTTATTCAGTACTACAAGAAAAATATATATGCATTTCACTTCTGCAGTTATTTTTGTTGAAAGTGTATAGGGGCGTATTTCAGTAACAAAAAATATATATATGCGCACTGCACTGTTGCAGCTATTTCTGGTGTAAGCTTATAGGGGTATATTTCAGTACAACAAGAAATATATACAGTGAGGAACAGAAGTAGTTGAACACCCTGCGATTTTTGCAAGGTCTCCCACTTAGAAATCATGGAGGGGTCTGAAATAGGTGTATTCCCACTCTGAGAGACAGAATAAAAAAAATAAAATAAATCTGGAAATCACATTGTATGATTTTTAAAGAATTTATTTGTCTTGCACTGCTGAACACCTGAGAAACAGCAAGAATTCTGGCTCTCAAAGACCTGTTACTGTGCCTTTAAAAAGTCCACCTCTACTCCACTCATTAATCTAACTTAGTAGTAGCACCTGTCTGAGCTCTTTAAAGACACCTGTCTACCCCACAGTCAGTCAGACACTTACTACTACCATGGGCAAGACCAAAGAGCTGTCAAAAGACACCAGAGACAAAATTGTGGACTTCCACAAGGCTGGAAAGGGCTACAGGGCAATTGCCAAGCAGCTTGGTGAAAATAGGTCAACCGTTGGAGCAATTGTTAGAAAATGGAAGAAGCTAAAGACGGACTGGGGCTCTATGCAAGGTCTCACCTCGAGTCGTTGGGTATCACTGATGATAAGATGGTGAGGAATCAGACCAGAACTTCAAGGGAGGAGCTGTTCAATGACATGAAGGGAGCTGGGACCACAGTTTGTAAGGTCACTGTCGGTAGAACACTACGCCGTCATGTTTTCAAATCATGCATTGCACGGAAGGTTCCCCTTCTCAAGTCATCCCATGTCCAGGCCCTTCTGAAGTTTGCCAATGACCATCTGGATGATCCAGAGGAGGCATGGGAGAAAGTCATGTGGTCAGGTGAGACCAAAGTAGAACTTTTTGGTCTAAACTTCACTCGTCGTGTTTGATGGAAAAAGAAGGAGAAGTTGCATCCCAAGAACACTATCCCTACTGTGAAGCATGGGGGTGGTAACATCATGCTTTGGGGGTGCTTTTCTGCGAAGGGGACCGGAGAACTGCACTGTATTAAGGAGCAACAACCTCCTTCCCTCAGTCAGAGCATTGAAGATGGGTCGTGGCTGGGTCTTCTAACATGAAAATGACCAAAAGCACACTGCCAGGATTACCAAGGAGTAGCTCCGTAAGAAGCATATCAAGGTTCTGGAGTGGCCTAGCCAGTCTCTAGAACTAAATCCAATAGAACATCTTTGGAGGGAGCTGAAACTCCATGTTGCTCAGCGACAGCCCCGAAACCTGACAGATCTAGAGGAGATCTGTGTGGAGGAGTGGGCCAAAATCCCTTTTGCAGTGTGTGCAAACCTGATCAAGAACTACAGGAAACATTTGAACTCTGTAATTGCAAAAAAGGGCTTCTGTAGCAAATATTAACACTGATTTTATCAGGTGTTCAATTACTTATGTTCAGCAGTGCAAGACAAATAAATTATTAAAAAATCATACAATGTGATTTCCAGATTTTTTTTTTCTCAGAGTGGGAATGCACCTACAATGTGAATTTCAGAACCCTCCATGATTTCTAAGTGGGAGAACTTGCAAAATACTTCTGTTCCTCACTGCATATGTACTGCACTGTTGCAGTTATTTCTGTTAAAATCGTATAGGGGCGTTTTACAGTAAAAAAAGAAAAATATATATGCATTGCACTGTTGCAGTTATTTCTGTTGAAAGCATATAGGGGCGTATTTCAGTAAAAAAAGGCAAATATATATGCACTGCACTGTTGCAGTTATTTCTGGTGAAAGCCTATAGGGGGTATTTCCATACAACAAGAAATATATATATATATGTACTGCACTGTTGCAGTTATTTCTGGTAAAAGCATATAGGAGCGTATTTCAGTCCAACAAGAAAATTATATATACGCACTGCACTGTTGCAGTTATTTCTGTTGAAAGCATATAGGGGCCTATTACAGTAAAAAAATGAAAAATATATACGCACTGTTGCAGTTAATTCTGGTGAAAGCATATAGGGGCGTATTTCAGTCAAATAAGAAAAATATATACGCACTGCACTGTTGCTGTTATTTCTGGTGAAAGCATATAGGGGCGTATTTCAGTAAAATAAGAAAAATATATACGCACTGCACTGTTGCAGTTATTTCTGGTGAAAGCGTATAAGGGCGTATTAACGTAAAAAAATGAAAAATATATTCTTAGTGCATTTCTGCAATTAATTCTGGTGAAAGCAAATAGGGGTGTATTTCAGTAAAATATATACGCACTGCACTGTTGCAGTTATTTCTGGTGAAAGCGTATAGGGGTGTATTACAGTAAAAAATGAAAAATATATTCTCAGTGCATTTCTGCAATTAATTCTGGTGAAAGCGAATAGGGGTGTATTTCAGTAAAATAAGAAAAATATATACGCACCACTGCACTGTTGCAGTTATTTCTGTTAAAAGAGTATAGGGGTGTATTTCAGTAAAAAAAGACAAATATATACATACTGCACTGTTGCAATTATTTCTGGTGAAAGCGTATAGGGGCATATTTCAGTAAAATAAGAAAAATATATACGCACTGCACTACTTAATTGTGTTCTGTTTAACCTTCTCCCGACCGCCTAACGCAGGGTTGCATCCTGCAGGCGGTCGGTTTGTTCCTCTTCGACGCATCGGCGCGTCATCTCGCAAGACGCGAGATTTCCTGTGAACGCGCACACACAGGAGCGCGCGTTCACAGGATCGGAAGGTAAACAAGCAGATCTACAGCCTGCCATCATTCGCTGGCAGGCTGTAGATGCAATTTTTTTAACCCCTGAAAGGTATATCAGACGCTGTTTTGTTAACAGCGTCTGATATACCTGCTACGTGGTCCAATGGTGGTCCCTTTTGCTTGGATCGACCACCAGAGGACACAGGCAGCTCTGTAAAGTAGCACCAATCACCACACTACACTACACCCCCCCTGTCACTTATTAACCCCTTATTAACCCCTGATCACCCCCCTGTCATTGATCACCCCCCTGTAAGGCTCCATTCAGACATCCGTATGTGTTTTGCGGACACCGTGGATCCGCAAAACACGGACAACGGCAATGTGCTTTCCATATTTTGCGGATACGCACATTGTCAGAACTATATAGAAAATGCCTTTTCTTGTCCGCAATTGCAGACAAGAATAGGACATGTTCTATAGGCTCTACAAAAAACGCAGTGTTCACCCGATCAGGCCTGATCTTGTGTGCACACTGCACCGCCCCACCGCAGTAACAGAAATTAATTTTTTCTGATCACTGCAAAAACACTGTAAAATCGCTGCGGTGCTATAAAGATCACTTTTGAGGAGAATGGCGAGTTCATAGAAGATTTATTTTTTTGTTTTTAGCGGAAGTTAGCGGAAATTTATTTTTTTTTTTTCTTACAAAGTCTCATATTCCACTAACTTGTGACAAAAAATAAAATCTCACATGAACTCACCATACCCCTCACGGAATCCAAATGCATAATTTTTTTTAGACATTTATAATCCAAACTTCTTCTCACACTTTAGGTCCCCTAAAATGCCAGGGCAGTATAAATACCCCACATGTGACCCCATTTTGGAAAGAAGACACCCCAAGGTATTTCGTGAGGGGCATGGCGAGTTCATGTAAAAATTAATTTTTCGTCACAAGTTAGTGGAATATGAGATTTTGTAGTCTCATATTCCACTAACTTGTGACAAAAAATAAAATTTTACATGAACTCGCCATGCCCCTCACGAAATACCTTGGGGTGTCTTCTTTCCAAAATGGGGTCACATGTGGGGTATTTATACTGCCCTGGCATTTTAGGGGACCTAAAGCGTGAGAAGAAGTCTGGATTATAAATGTCAAAAAAAATTTACGCATTTGGATTCCGTGAGGGGTATGGTGAGTTCATGTGAGATTTTATTTTTTGTCACAAGTTAGTGGAATATGAGACTTTGTAAGAAAAAAATAAATAAATAAATAAATTTCTGCTAACTTCCGCTAAAAACAAAAAAAAAATCTTCTATGAACTCGCCATTCTCCTCAAAAGTGATCTTTATAGCACCGCAGCGATTTGACAGTGTTTTTGCAGTGATCAGAAAAAATAAATTTCTGTCACTGCGGTGGGGCGGTGCAGTGTGCACACAAGATCAGGCCTGATCGGGCGAACACTGCGTTTTTTTTAGAGCCTATAGAACATGTCCTATTCTTGGAGAAAAAAAATAAAAATAAATCATTTTGTGCCAAAAAAAATATATTCTAGGAACTCACCATGCCCCTCACGGAATACCTTGGGGTGTCTTCTTTCCAAAATGGGGTCACATGTGGGGTATTTATACTGCCCTGGCATTTTAGGGGACCTAAAGCGTGAGAAGTAGTTTGGAAAAAAAAAGCGTAAAAATACCCTGTGAAATCATAAAGATTCTCATTGGAATTTGGGCCCCTTTGCGCACCTAGGCTGCAAAAAAGTGTCACACATGTGGTATCGCTGTACTCAGGAGAAGTAGGGCAATGTGTTTTGGGGTATATTTTTACATATACCCATACTGTGTGAGATAAATATCTCTGTAAAAGACAACTTTTCCAATTTTTTTATACAAAGTTGTCATTTTACAGAGATATTTCTCTCACCCAGCATGGGTATATGTAAAAATACACCCCAAAATACATTGCCCTACTTCTCCTGAGTACGACGATACCACATGTGTAAAATACAAATACGTCCCACGGCGCGAATTACCATCAGCCAGTCGCCAGGATCAGAGTAGGAATCTTTTATTGCAGCGATACAACGCGTTTCGGGGAATCACTCCCCTTCATCAGGTACAAAAAAGCTGCACCTGACCATACTAACTTTCATTAGCGTTGTGCCTACATTTGCACAACCACGTAAGGTGAGCCTTGCAAGTTATTTCCTTCCTACTCTCTTACTCACAGAATTACCCTATGGTGCACACATCTGTTTTTTTACAGTTTTACTCGGTCTGTCATATGATACCACATGTGTGACACTTTCTTAGTGGAATATGAGACTTTGTAAGAAAAAAAAAAAAAAACATTTTCCGCTAACTTGTGACAAAAAATATAAACTTCCATGAACTCACTATACCCATCAGAGAATACCTTAGGGTGTCTACTTTCCGAAATGGGGTCATTTGTGGGGTGTTTCTACTGTCTGGGCATTGTAGAACCTCAGGAAACATGACAGGTGCTCAGAGAGTCAAAGTGCGTAAATTCACATTTTTGCACCATAGTTTGTAATTGCTATAACTTTTACCCAAACCAATAAATATACACTTATTGCATTTTTTTTATCAAAGACATGTAGAACAATAAATTTAGAGAAAAATTTATATAGAAATGTAGTTATATTTGAAAAAATTTACAACAGAAAGTGAAAAATTTAATTTTTTTGCAAACATTTCGTTCAATTTCGACTAATATAAAAAAAGTAAAAATGTCAGCAGCAATGAAATACCACCAAATGAAAGCTCTATTAGTGAGAAGAAAAGGAGGTAAAATTCATTTGGGTGGTAAGTTGTATCACCGAGCAATAAACCGTGAAAATAGTTTAGTGCAGAATTGTAAAAAGTGGTCTGGTCATTAAGTGGGGTTTAAGCTGGGGAGCTGAGGTGGTTAAAGCGTATAGTGGCCTATTTCATTCCAACAAGAAATATATATTATCAGGTCACTTCTGCAGTTATTTCTGGTGAAAGCGTATAGGGGCGTATTTCATAAAAAAAAGAAAAATATATACGCACTGCACTTGTGCAGTTATTTCTGTTAAAAGCTTATAGTGGCGTATTACAGTAAAAAAATAAAAATATACATGCACTGCATTGTTGCAGTTAATTCTGGTGAAAGCGTATAGGGGCGTATTTCAGTAAAATAAGAAAAATATATTCTCAGTGCATTTCTGCAGTTAATTCTGGTGAAAGCGTATAGTGGCCTGTTTCGGTCCAACAAGAAAAATAGATATGCACTGCATTGTTGCAGTTATTTCTGGTGAAAGCATATAGGGGCGTATTACAGTAAAAAAAAAAAAAATATATTCTTAGTGCATTTCTGCAGTTAATTCTGGTGAAAGCGTATAGTGGCCTGTTTCAGTCCAACATGAAAAATATATGCTCAGTTCACTTCTGCAATTATTTCTGTTGAAAGCGAATAGGGGCGTATTACAGTAAAAAAAAGAAAAATATATATGCATTTCACTGGTGCACTTATTTGTGGCAAAAGCGTTCAGTGGCATATTTCAATACAGAAAGTAAAATATATACGCACTTCACTGGTGCATTTATTTCTGCTGAAAGCGTTTACTGGCCTATTTCAGTACAAAAAGAAAAATATGTTCTCAGTTCACGTCGGTGGTTATATGTGTTGAAAACATGGCTGGAAGTCAGCAGGGTGGCAGCAGTAGGAGGTCGGGAGCCAAATGCGCCCGGGGTAGAACACCTGCTTTGCAGCAGCCTTTCTGCCCGGGAAGAAGTGGTGCAGGGGTTCACGGAAGTAGCGTCTGTAGCAGTCAGTCAGTGTGGCAGTTATGTGTTATTTTGTATTTCAGTACGAACATAAAAATACATTCTCAGTTCACGTGGGCGGCAGTTATATGTGTTGAAAGCGTTTAGTGGCCTATTTCAGTACAAACAGAAAAATGCATTCTCAGTTCACGCCGGCGGCGGTTATATGTGTTGAAAGCGTTTAGTGGCCTAATTCAGTACAAACAGAAAAATACATTCTCAGTTCACGTGGGTGGCGGTTATATGTGTTGAAAGCATGGCTGGGATTCAGCAGGGTGGCAGCAGTGAGAGGTGGGGAGCCAAACGTGCCCGGGGTAGAGCACCTGCTTCGCAGCAGCAGCATACCTTCCTGGGAAGTAGCAGGGGGTTCACAGAAGTAGCAGCGGTAGCAGTCAGTCAGTGCGGCAGTTATATGTGTTAAAATCTTTATTGAAGTACCGTATTTCGGTCGAAAAACTAAATTTATTCAGTGGTCAGCGCTGTGGTTATATGCGGTGTGGGGTTTCGCTCTGGTAGATAGGGTAAGCGGACGCAGTACAGAAGCAAAAGACAGGTTCTTAACTCAAAACTTCAGTGTTTATTTGACCCCACCTGGCTGCAAATCAGCCCAGCAGCACACGCTGGGAGGAAAATACCAGTTTTTCCAGACCATTCCCCTTACTGTCACATACCCCCTTCCTTGTTCAACCCTGATGGGGTGAACACTCGCAAGACAATGTACTCAGGACAGGGCATCCGCGTTTCCCTGCAACCGGCCTGCCCTGTGTTCCACTGTAAATTTAAAGTTCTGTAGAGAAAGGAACCATCTGGTGACCTGGGCATTTCTGTCTTTGGCCTGGCTCATCCACTTGAGAGGGGAATGGCCGGTTACCAGGCAGAAATTTCTCCCCAGCAAATAATAACGGAGAGACTCGAGTGCCCACTTGATAGCCAGGCACTCTCTCTCCACAATACTGTACCTGATCTCGGCTGGGGTGAGCTTACGGCTAAGGAAGCTCCTCCCCATTGATTTCCTGAGACAGTACAGCACAGAGGCCTACTTCGGAGGAATCGGTCTGTACAATAAATTCCTTTTTGAAGTTGTGCGTCACCAAAACCGGGGACCCGCACAGGGCCGACTTCAAAGCAGAGAAAGCCCCTTCCGCCTGATCATCCCATTGAACCATCACTGACCTGCGTCCTTTCAAGAGCCCTGTCAATGACGCGCCTACCATAGTAAAGTTGGGGACAAACCTCATGTAATAGCCCACTAGTAGTGACAGGTTGGGGCCAATTTTGTATCGCCTCTATTGAGTTCACTTGGGGTTTGATGACTCCGCGTCCAATGACATACCCCAGGTATTTAGTCTCCTCTAACACTATTGCACATTTTTTTGGGTTAGCGATTAGTCCAGCCTTCCGAAGGGAGTCCACTACGGCCTGTACTTTAGGTAGTACCGACTGGGAAAGTCACCTATGGATAACCATATCGTCCAGGTAAGCCGAAGCGTACCGACAATGTGGACGAAGCAGACTGCAGAGAACTAAATCCCAACCACCTAACCACATGTCTTCCCCACATAAACAAAATAACCACACAAGAACAATGATTTTGTTGGAATGAGGGTCGGTCACAGCTTTATTTAACTTCTTTTCTTTTTCTTTAATTTCGCAAATCACAAACTTTTTTCAAAACCACTTGAGTGTGAGAAGCGATATGCCACCACTGCACCCCAGTGGGCAAGTTCGCCTTCTCCTTCCTCTTATTAAATTCTTTGAACCGACCTCCAGCTGTGACTTAAACAACGGTAACTGCAAAAGAAAATATTTGAGCAAACAATCACAACAAACAACAAGGGCGGGAGGGCGGGAAACAGCTTGGTGGAGGTGCCAGGGAAAAGAGACAGGGGTGTAAGTAAGCCCTCCTATTTAATCACTCTAGGGGAGGGACAGACAGAACCACCTTGGATGTACCATAGGGGAAGGGGAAGGAGAGAAAAGTGAATGACCTGACATGCCAGGAGAACAGAAATGAGCAAACACCCCCCCAGCGGGCCTAACCACAAGATTGCAGGCTGAAGACATGGGGATTTAACCCCTCGGGCTCTACCACTCAGTCTCTGCAGTGAAAAACGCCCTTTCTATGCGCTGTGGCGTTAACTAGACTGCAGAGAACTAAATCCCAACCACCTAACCACATGTATTCCCCACATAAACAAAATAACCACACGAGAACAATGATTTTGTTGGAATGAGGGTCGGTCACAGCTTTATTTAACTTCTTTTCTTTTTCTTAAATTTTGCAAATCACAAACTTTTTTAAAAACCACTTCCATGAGTGTGAGAAGCGATATGCCACCACTGCACCCCAGTGGGCAAGTCCGCCTTCTCCTCCCTCTTAGTATATTCTTTGAATCAACCTCCACAGAGGAGCCCCTGTACCCTTACACGGTGCTCCGACCCCCACCCAACAAAAACAAGGCCTGTTCCACCGCATCTTGAAGGCCAGAGAGAAAAATATCTAGGCCAATCTCATTCAAATGCACCCCATCTGGTCGTATAAGGCGCTAATTATCCCCTTGAAGTTGATGATGACGTACCACAACGCTTTCCCCGGGAGCGAACAAAACGAGAAATTCTGGCGTTAACTGTATGCCTGGCTCTCTCGATTGCACCCGCGTCCCTGGCGCCCTGCCAAGTGACTCTCAAGACAATCTTCGACCAAATCAAGATCACCTCTTGAAAATAGGACAGGATTCTCTACAGGTCAGCTCTAATGAGGGTAATGAGCTCCGTAACCTTAAGAATGCAGAGATCATTCCCTCCAGCATGAACCACTCTGATAACCGGGGGTTGTACCACCTTACTGAGAATAACAGCCTCCGGGAGGGCCTGCGACCAGCAAAGCCCACAAATACCACGCCACACAGCCTCCACGTTTCGGAAACCCAGGCTTCGGCCGCTCGGCCTGAACTTGGCTCTTTTCCCGGCCAAGAGAATATACGAATGCCCCAGAAAGCAAACCGTGGGGCGCGAAGGGTCTGAAAAGGAAAATCATAACAACTCAGGCCGAAAATAAGAAGCAAAGCATGCCGACTTCCACTTGCCAATGCGCTGTACTTCTGAATCAGGTAACCTTGCCCTGGCGGCCTCCGTGGCCGCCCCGATCCTGAACGGATGGGAACCATATTCGGAGGGGTTAGACCGATGGGACCGAGGCATCGCCGAAGAATGGAGAAAAACTGAAAACGAGTGAGGGGGAAACCAGAGGCATGGCATAAGAAAGAGGCGCCATCACACTGTGAAGCGACTCGCCACAGCTCTGTAGGGACAAACTGGGCCGTCGATGCGGTACAAAGGGACCCATGACCCAACGGCAAAAACGTCAGTTTTTGAGAGCTGAATACAAATGTGGACAAACGTGTCAGAAATCGATACGTCGGAGGGGACAAGGCCGTCTGGCCGGTGTCTATACTGGGGGAGAAGTTTGCCGATCCTAAAAGCGCCAAAAAAAGCGAGGCAAAAAGCGGCAGTGAAGAGTGAAACTTCTGCGGGGGATGAGCAGACCTGGTCTAACACTTGTATAAGTTGAGTGAGGACCTGATATGAAATGGGGCACCTACGCTCCATGCGAACATACTCTTTTCACCACCCTTTAAGGGCTTGGCGAACTATAAAGAACTTGGTGTCATCCGACCATCCTTTTAAACGAAAGTGAAAACTGACGACCGACAGCCGACACTGTGCAACGACCGCCGAAACCCCTGCAGCGCGCAAAGCCAAAAAGTAATCAATAGTAACGCTAAGGCGTGCAGACAGCAAAACCCATTCTGACCATGACTTACCATAACCAGACCAGGTCCCAGGCACCACTGAAACTCAGACAAGGGGAATCAGCCTTTCATCAGTACCTCCCAAAGCTGAGTAGGGCACGGAAGACCCTCTAGCGCAGCATCCGGCGCAAGCTCCCGAAATGCAAACGAAAACGTGAGAGATAATCAGCAGCCACATTGATAACCCCCGGGACATGGGAAGCCCTGAAATAGATGTTTAAATCCAGACAGGACGAGGTGACGTAATACGGACAAAACTGGAGGGGAGGAAGAGGTCAATTTGTTGATGCAATAAACCACTGCCATATTGTCCGTCCAAAAGCAGACATGCCCGTTTTGTAGTCGAGGACCCCACAATTCAATGGCGACTATAATGGGAAACAATTCTAACAGAGTGATGTTGGAGCAAAGACCAGCTGTGCGCCACTGGGAAGGCCAGGGAGCAGCACCCCAGTCTGTACCCAAAATCACACCAAAACCCGTGTATCCCGCGGCATCAGTGAAGAGGGAGAGGTCAGAGCTAGAAATTTCGGGAAGCTGCCAGCATGTGTGACCGTTATAACTCTGCAGAAATTCACGCCATACCATGAGGTCACGTTTTAACTGCAGGGTTAAACGAACGTGGTCAAGGATAGTCGCCTAGAAAAAATCCTGCCCATTGGCATGACCAGACACGCAAAAACCAATAGACCCATAAGAGACTGGAGCTGCTGATTTTACAGCGCAAAAACTGCTGATAAGGCCTAGGAGTTTTGATAGCTTATCTTGGGGAAGTCGAAAAACTATTAGGGAGGGGTCGATCTCAATTCCTAAAAAGGTAATGGAGGTGGACGGACTGAACGTTTTTTCAGCATCAAGGGGAATGCAAAAACGGGACATGAAAAAACAAAAGGAGTTCAAAAGGAATTGACACTGGGAAGAATCACGAGAGGAGACAAATAGGAAATTGTTTAGGTAATGAATGATGGAGCAAGAGCTGGTCTCGTAGCGGATTTCCCATTCCAAAAAGTAGCTAAATAACAAAAAAAATGGCATGAAATGGAGCAACCCATGGGGAGACAGATGTCGTAATAATAATACTCGTCCACTAGAGTTGAGCGGACACCTGGATGTTCGGGTTCGACGGGTTCGGCCGAACTTCGGAAAAAAGTTCGAGTTTGGGACCCGAACTTGACCCGAACTTGACCCCGAACCCCATTGAAGTCAATGGGGACCCGAACTTTTAAGCACTAAAATGGCTGTAAAAATGTCATGGAAAGGGCTAGAGGGCTGCAAATGCCAGCAAAATGTGGTTAAGAGCATGGAAAGTGCTCTGCAAGCAAAAGTGGATAGGGAAATGACTTTAAATAACATAAAATACGTAAAAATAAAAATAAATATATATATTTTTTTTTTTAAATTAGGGTACACCCCAAAACATTGGGAAATATAACCTGTGATAATCCCCTCCAGTGGTGCTAAACACACGTTCAGACAATACACTGGCTGCATGGCGGGCCAGCACCTCCAAGGCGTAAAGGGCAAGCTCAGGCCATGTGCCCAATTAGGAGACCCAGAAGTTGCAGGGGGCAGAACCATCAGCCAGTTCTTGTAGGCATGTGCAAACATACTGCCCCACCATGTGGCACGTCCCTGCGATGTTCACGATCCAATTGGATATCTGCTCTATCAACTTTCGATGTTCTTTTCTGCGCCTACCATGTTGATCACGGTTAGCGGCGAATCAGGGTTCCATGCCGGAGAGGGAGCGTGAGAAAGGGAGACCACATCCAAGGGTGATCAATGGATGAAGTTTAATTGTGATCGAGCGGAAATGTGGGAGAAGCTATTAAAACGGAAGAATTGAAGGAAAGGAGGGGCGCGTGGCAATTACCCACTCCCGACTCGCGGAGGTAGTAACAATAAATAACAATACAGGACTCTTAAGATGCCCTGTTATTTGAATGATTAATAAAAAATTATAGGGAATGTCACTGTGGTATTTTGGATTTAGAAACGTTAGCCAGGAGAGGCCCTGCTGCCACTTTGTTTAATCTAGATAACTTCTGCCTGATTGCACGTCCCCCGTGACGTCCACCATCCATTTGGATATCTTCTCTATCAACTTTCGATGCTCTTTTCTGAGCCTACCATGTTTATCACGGTTATCGGCGAATCAGGGTTCCACGCCGGAGAGGGAGCGCGAGAAAGAGAGACCACATCCAAGGGAGATAAATGGATGAAATTTTATTTTGATCGAGCGGAAATATGGGAAAAGTTATTAAAGCAGAAGGATCGAATGAAAGGGCCAATTAAAGACAAATTTTAGAAATTTAAGTCCCTGTCCCCTATGCAGAGTAGGGGTTTTTCATCGCCAGAAATGGGTTAATGTCACCCACCAATGGAACAGATTATTTTTAAAAATTTCTGTCCCGGTCACCTATGCAGAGCAGGGGTTTATACAAATCAAAATTTTGTAAAATGTCAACCCAAGAATGTAACAGAAAAATTTGTGAAATTTATAAACCTGTCTACTAGGTAGAGCAGGGGTCTATCACAGACAAAAATAGTTTATTTCACCCGAAAATGTAACAGACAAATTTGTGAATTTTTTTAAACTTTCTACTAGGTAGAGCAGTGGTACATCACACCCAAAAATTGGTGAATTTCAACTGAAAATGTGACAGACAAATTACGGATTTTTTTTTACCTGTCTACTAGGTATAGCAGTGGGACATCACAGCCCCAAAAATTGGTGAATTTCACCCGAAAATGTAACAGACAAATTTGTGATTTATTTTTATTTTTACCTGTCTACTAGGTATAGCAGTGGTTTATCACACCTAAAAATTGGTGAATCTCACCCAAAAATGTAACAGACAAATTAGTGAAATGATATAAGATAAAAAAAATACGTACAAAAATAAATAAATTTGATTTATGAGGTGGAAGTCCATATGGAGTAGGAGGCGGTGGATGTAGTGGTGTAGGTGGAAGCAGCGGGGGAAGAGGACGAGGACGAGGTAGCCAACACTGAATTTCTTTTTTAATTAGGGTACACTCCAAAAGAGTGTGAAATATCCAAAATACAAGAATGAGTAATTGCACTGTAGTATACCAATGGCTGGTTAAGGCCAGTATAATGTCTATTCTGCACAGGATACGGACAAGTCCTGTGGGATCCATGCCTGGTTCATTTTAATGAACGTGAACTTGTCCACATTGGCTGTGGACAGGCGGCTGTGCTTGTCTGTGATGACGCCCCCTGCCGTGATAAACACATGTTCAGATAATACACTGGCTGCAGGGCAGGCCAGCACCTCCAAGGCATAAAGGGCAAGGCCATGTGCCCAATTTGGAGACCCAGAAGTTGAAAGGGGCAGACCCGTCATTCAGTACGTGTAGGTGTGTGTACACATACTGCTCCACCATGTTGGTGAAATGCTGCCTCCTACTAGGACATTCCATAACATTGATGTTGTGGCATGCTGACAAAGCTTTTCCACATTTCGTCCATGCTAATCCTGCCTTCTGAGGTGCTGGCTGTGCCCCAGCTGCGTTGGCGACCTCTTCCTCTGCCTTCGCCCTGTGCTTCCACTGTGCCCCTGCTGTCAGGTGGGAATGCCGCTAGCAGCGTGTCTACCAGCGTGCGCTTGTACTCGCGCATCTTACGATCACGCTCCAGTGACGGAATTAAGGACGGTACGTTGTCCTTGTAACGGGGATCCAGCAGCGTGTCCACCCAGTAATCAGCACAAGTTACAATGTGGGCAACTCGGCGGTCATTGCGGAGACACTGCAGCATGTAATCGCTCATGTGTGCCAGGCTGCCCAGAGGCAACAAAAAGCTGTCCTCTGTGGGAGGTGTATCGTGTGTCCTCTGTATCCCCCCAGCCACGCACCAGTGATGGCCATGAGCTGGTCTGGGTGCCACCCTGCTGTGAACAAGGTTCCTCCTCCTCCATCTCCTCCTTCTCATCCTCCACCTCATCATCCTCCAGAACTGTGTCCTGGCTGGAAAATTGTGTACCTGGCGTTTGTGGGTGCAGGAACCCACCGTCGGAGCCACCTGTGTATGACTGGTCGGAAACCCTACGAAATGATTACTCTTCCTCCTCCTCCTGTGCCACATCCTATTCCATCATCGCCAGCAGCGTTTTTTCAAGGAGGCATAGAAATGGGATAGTAATGCTGAGAACGTCGTTATCAACACTGGCCATGTTGGTGGAGTACTCGAAATGGTGCAAAAAGGAACACAGGTCTCGCATGGAGGCCCAGTCATTGGTGGTGAAGTCGTGCTGTTCCGCAGAGCGTCTCACCCGTGTGAGCTGCAGCCGAAACTCCACTATCGCCTGCAGCTGCTCGCACAGTCTGGCCAGCATGTGCAAGGTGGAGTTCCACCTTGTGGGCACATCGCATATGAGGCGGTGAGCTGGAAGGCCAAAGTTACGCTGCAGCGCTGACAGGCGAGCAGCAGCAGGGTGAGAACGCCGAAAGCGCGCACAGAAGGCCCGCACTTTATGCAGCAGCTCTGACCTATCAGGGTAATTTTTTATTAATATCTACACCACCAAATTCAGCACATGCGCCAGGCAAGGGATGTGTGTCAAACCAGCTAGTCCCAGAGCTGCTACGAGATTTCACCACCAGGCCGGGCTTGAGGCTCACTGGCACCAACCACTCATCGGTCTGTTGTTCAAGGCCCGTCCACAGCTCCTGCACGATGTGCGGTTTGTCCCCCAAACAGATAAGTTTTAAAACTGCCTGCTGTCATTTACCCCTGGCTGTGCTGAAGTTGGTGGTGAAGGTGTTACGCTGACTGGATGAGGAGGTGGTAGAGGATGAGAAATCGGAGTAGGAAGAGGAAGCAACAGGAGGTAAACTGAAGCGCCCTGCAATCCTCGGTGGTGGAAGGACATGCGGAAAACTGCTATCCGCCTCAGGCCCAGCCGCCACTGCATTTACCCAGTGTGCTGTTATGGAGATGTAACGTCCCTGACCGTGCTTACTGGTCCACGTATCCTTAGTGAGGTGCACCTTGCCACAGATGGCGTTGCGCAGTGCACACCTGATTTTGTCCCCCACTTGGTTGTGCAGGGATGGGATGGCTCGTCTGGAAAAGTAGTAGTGGCTGGGCATGACGTACTGTGGGACAGTCACCACCATAAAGCCTTTAAAACTCTCTGTCTCCACCAGACGGAATGACAGCATTTCAAAGGTCAGTAATTTTGAAATGCTGGCATTCAAGGCCAGGGATCGCGAGTGGGTAGGGGGGTAATTCCTCTTCCGCTCCAGTGTTTGGGAGATGGAGAGCTGAATGCTTCCATGGGACATTGTGGAGATGCTTGGTGACCCAGATGGTGGTGTTGCTGGCAGATCCTCTGTTTGCGGGGGGTGCCAGGTGGCACTGTCACTCCAGAGGTGGATGAAGAGGTCGAGACTGCAGCAGAAGAGGAAGCAGGAGGAGCCAGAGACCTTTCTTGGTTTTTGAGGTGTCTACTCCACTGCAGCTCGTGCTTTGCACTTAGATGCCTGGTCATGCAGGTTGTGCTCAGGTTGAGAACGTTTATGCCTCGCTTCAGGCTCTGATTGTGTAACATCCCAGAGTATGTCACTAAAACTCTGTCTCCCTGCTACAACATGTTGAGTGTATTGTCCCTTATTTTGTGTAATCTGAAGTGTGCATTTTCCTGTATATGTATTTTCAAGGCTTGTATTGTATATTTGCTATAATTCTCAATGTACACCGGCAGCAATATGTAAGCAGACCATGGTTAGTTAATAGACCTCTTAGTCATCATAGTGATCGTGCTACAAGCCAAATTTCTTCAGGCTATTGTGCAGGGAAGGGAATACAGGATAAAGCCACCCTTCTATTTGCGGGCTTTGCATTACACAATGGTGGGATTACGGAGTAAAGACACCCCCATACTTTCTTTGATATTGGTGGACGTTATACAAAGTCAGTCAGTAATGTTTGCTTTGTGCAGTATTAGGTTACCTGGTTATACCAAGAGAAGGAAACTGTGTGTTGGACACCTTACTCTAGCGGGCAGGAGCCTCGAGGAAACCGTTATGTGTTTTGTCTATGTAATGTCTTTATATGTGAAACTCACGCAGCACTTTGTATTTTATTGGGTACCCAGAGCTTATTCCTCAACCGTCTACCATGCGCCGAGGATGGCTTATCTTAAAGTAAAGGGGTATGTAACATCCAAGAGTATGTCACTAAAACTCTGTCTCCCTGCTACAACATGTTGAGTGTATTGTCCCTTATTTTGTGTAATCTGAAGTGTGCATTTTCCTGTATATGTATTTTCCAGGCTTGTATTGTATATTTGCTGTAATTCTCAATGTACACCAGCAGGTGGCAGCAATATGTAAGCAGACCATGGTTAGTTAATAGATCTAGACTGGAATAGACCATTCCAGGCTAGCTCCCCCCTTTTTGAGGAGGAGTGGAATGTTCACACATCCTACTTCAGGGGGAGGAAAGAAAGTTCTAGTGAGTGTAACCAGCCCCCCTGCTGGGGTAGGCTGTGTTAGTAGGAGCTCCCAGAAACAGGGATCCCAACCAAGGATTTAAGCCTTGGCTGAGGCCCAAGATCAACCTTCCCAGCCTGAGTCCCTTACCTCAGCTGTGGACAAAGAGAGCAGCCATATACAGACATATAGATCTCCAGGAAGAAGACATCATACCCTGCGAGCAGTCCTGTAAGTAAAGATCCTAAGACAAAGAGAAGATAATTACCTCACCAGCTAGTCAGGCCCAAACTAAGCCGACATCAGACAGAGCAGAAGATAGATACCTGCCAGTTTCTCTAGGCATATGATCAGATGCAGAATACTTATAAATTCCTGCCACATATTGCCAACACCTGCTGGGAACCTAGACTAATGCTGTAACTTGTATGGATCAAAGCTGCATATCATTAAGTAAAGACAAGTTGGACCCTATTATCTGTGTGGATTTCCATCATTCCTCAATTACTCCTATTAACAACACTCATTTTGTTGCATGTGAGCCGGGATACAGGAGTCCAGCCGTACTACAGGTAGGAGACACCGTTGACACTACACAGAGACATTATCCCCCTCTGGCATTCCTCACCTGGTACGTGAGCTATAACATCTTAAAGGGCCCTGCTACAGTACCTGCGCAAGCTGCAACTGGCGTCACAAACTTATACACATATAAACTGACCCACTGCATAGCTCACCCACTGACCCAGTGTCCTGCTCATTGCAATTGCACAGCGTGCAAACCACTCATGTCTTGTCGTCAGCACTTTGTCTGAAGAACTGCAATGCCAGGGAACTCCTTGGAGCTGGCTTTGGTGTGCTCGGTCCCTTGCTGTGGTGGGCAGTAGCAGGCCTACTGTCTAGGGGACGGCCGCTCCGCTTTTGCACCCTGCTCCCTCTTCTGCTGTGCTGGTGGCTCTGTGCGACCACCGCCTCTTCCTCCGAACTACACAAGTCACTCGCATGACCTTAATTCCATGTGGGGTCGAGGACCTCATCATCCTCCACATCATCTTCCACCCAGTCTTCACCCCTGCCCTCCTTGTCAGTCTGCACACTTTCAAAAGCCCCAGCAGTTGGCACCTGTGTTTCGTCATCATCCGAGACGTGCTGCGATGGTCCTCCCATGTACTCATCTTGAAACATAAGCGATTGGGCATCGGTGCACTCAATCTTTTCCACTTCTGGGGCAGGGATAGGTGGATGGCCCTGGGAAACTCTGCTAACAGAGTCATCAAAAAGCAGAAGAGACTGCTGCATGACTTGGGGCTCAGACTGCTTGGCTGATTTGCAAGGGGATGAGGTGAAAGACTGATGGTCATGGGCTGCAGGTGCCAACTCTGATCTTTCAGCAGGAGACTGGGTGGGAGACAATGTTAAGGAACTGGAGGCACTGTCAGCAACCCAATCTTGTAACATAGTAACATAGTGCATAAGGCCGAAAAAAGACATTTGTCCATCCAGTTCGGCCTGTTATCCTGCAAGTTAATCCAGAGGAAGGCAAAAAAATAATTTGTGAGTTAGAAGCCAATTTTCCCTACTTTAGTGGAATAAAAAATTCCTTCCCGACTTTAATCAGGCAATCAGACTAACTCCCTGGATCAAAGACCCCTCTCTAGTAGCTATAGCCTGTAATATTATTACGCTCCAGAAATACATCCAGGCCCCTCTTGAATTCCTTTATTGTACCCACCATCACCACCTCCTCAGGCAGAGAGTTCCATAGTCTCACTGCTCTTACCGTAAAGAATCCTTTTCTATGTTTGTGTACAAACCTTCTTTCCTCCAGACGCAGAGGATGTCCCCTCGTCACAGTCCTGCGGATAAATAGATGATGGGATAGATTTCTGTACTGACCCCTGATATATTTATACATATTAATTAGATCTCCCCTCAGTCGTCTTTTTTCTAAAGTGAATAACCCAAATTTTGATAATCTTTCAGGGTACTGTAGTTGCCCCATTCCAGTTATTAATTGAGTTGCCCTCCTCTGGACCCTCTCCAGCTCTTCTATGTCTGCCTTGTTTTCAGGAGCCTAGATCTGTACACAGTACTCCATGTGTGGTCTGACTGGCGATTTATAAAGTGGTAGGACTATGTTCTTATCACGGGCATCTATGCCCCTTCTAATGCAACCCATTATCTTATTGGCCTTAGCAGCAGCTGCCTGACACTGTTTTTTGCAGCTTAGTTTGCTGTTTATTAAAATTCCTAGATCCTTTTCCATGTCAGTGTTACCGAGTGTTTTACCATTTAGTTTGTATGGGTGACTTGCATTATTCCTTCCCATGTGCATAACTTTACATTTGTCAGTGTTAAACCTCATCTGCCACTTCTCTGCCCAAGCCTGCAATCTATCCAGATCCCTCTGTAGTAGTATACTGTCCTCATCAGTGTAAATTACTTTACACAGTTTAGTGTCATCTGCGAAAATTGATACTTTACTATGCAAGCCTTCATTAATAAATATATTTAATCTACTATCTCCTGTTCTTGTTCTGGCCTCACCATTCGTAGAGCTGCAGACTAGGCCGCAATTAAAGATTTTTGCACAAAATGGGTGTTTTATTAATAGCAGAATAGAACCACAGTATGTAAAGGCTGTATCTCACACGTACAGATGCAGACTAGGCCACAATTAAAGATTTTATGCCCAAAATGGGTGTTTTATTAATAGCAGAATAGAACGACAGTATGTAAAGTGTGTATCTCACACGTACAGATCCAGACTAGGCCGCAATTAAAGATTTTTGCCCAAAATGGCTGTTTTTCAAATAACAGAATAGAACCACACTATCTAAAGTGTGTATCTCACACGTACAGATGCAAACTAGGCTGCAATTAAAGATTTTGTCCGAAATGGGTGTATTATTAATAGCAGAATAAAACCACAGTATCTAAAGGGTGTATCTCACACGTACAGATACAAACTAGTCCGCAATTAAAGATTTTTGCCCAAAATTAGTGTTTTTCTAATGGCAGAATAGAACAACAGTATGTAAAGGCTGTATCTCACACGTACAGATCCAGACTAGGCTGAAATTAAAGATTTTTGGTCAAAATGGGTGTTTTATTAATAGCAGAATAGAACCACAGTATCTAAAGGGTGTATCTCACAATGAAATATGCAGCAAAGGCTGCAAAACTAAGTTTTTTGTCCAAAATGGGTGTTTTTTTAAATAACAGAATATGACAGCAGTATATAACGCTTGAATTTCACATGTGCAGATGCAGCAAGGGCTGTAAAATTGTGTATTTTGCCAAAAAAGGGTGTTTTTAAAAACCCAGAAAATTATAGTTGTATTTCTAGCTTAAATTGCACACTGACTAATCCTGCAAAGGCACTAGATGTTGGATATTGCCAAAAATGGGTGTTTTTTCAAATCCAGAAAATTATTGAAGTTTTAAAAACTTGTGTTTAACACTCACAGATGCAGCAAGGGCTGCAATATTAAGTATTTTGCAAAAAAAAGTTGTTGTTTTTTACTAACAGAATATGAAAGCTGTATATAACACTTGAATTTCACACGTGCAAATGCAGCAAGGGCTGTAAAATTGTGTATTTTGCCAAAAAAGGGTGTTTTTAAAAACCCAGAAAATTATGGCTGTATTTCTAGCTTAAATTGCACACTGACTAATCCTGCAAAGGCACCAGATGTTGGATATTGCCAAAAAAGGGTGTTTTAAAAAAAAAAAAGATTATTATTGCAGTATTTCATGCTTGGATTTGAATGTCACAAAAGCACAGATGCAGCGATGGTGCACTGAGCTTGCATAAAATCTCTGCCGCCGCCGCCCACCTAACTAACAGACGGATAAAAGTTATTTTTTTCTGTCACTGGGCTCAGGGCAGGGTAAAAAGATTGTGCACTGCACCCACACAACTAAATCTATGTAGATCGCTGAGTTCAATTGGAGTTCTGAAAACAGATTCTGTCCTATTCTCTCCCTCACAGCAGCATCCTCTCTCTACACTAGTAACAGCAGAGTGACGTGCAGCGCTACGTGACTCAAGCTTATATAGAGCCTGGGTCACATGCTGCACTGGCCAATCACAGCCATGCCATTAGTAGGCATGGCTGTGATGGCTTCTAAGGTCACACAGTTAAACGCTTGTTGATTGGCTGCTCTGCAGCCTTTCAAAAAGCGCCAAGAAATCGACGAACACCGAACCCGAACTTTTACTGAAATGTTTGGGTTCGGGTCCGGGATCCAAAAATTCTAAAGTTCAGAACGAACCCGAACTTTACAGTTCGGGTTCGCTCAACCCTACCGTCCACCATGCAACCCAGCAGATGGTAACAATCTGGGTGCACTGGGAGAAGCCGGAAGGCCGCTTCTATGTCCGATTTTGCCATCAAAGCCCCTCTGCCTGCTTCCCTGACTAATGTGACCGCCCTATCAAAGGAAACGTATGAAACGGATGCATAATTTTTTGAAATGCCGTCGTTAACTGAAGCACCCTTGGGGAAGGAAAGATGGTGAATTAGACGAAACCTGACGGTTTCCCGTATGGGAACCAGACCCAACGGAAGGGGGGTAAATTAAATGGGCCAGCAATTCTCCCCAAATCAACCTCCTTGTGAATTTTTTCACACAAAACCTCTGGGGGCACTTGGCGGAGGGTAAATTAACAGCATGGGTGGGGGAACTGTAAAAATAAAAAGGAATGAAAAAAACAGCAGCGCTTTTATTGGGGTACAGGTCAAGGTACGGGGACATCACAAGTATTCTCACTGGGGTCTTTTCCACTAAAGGGTGCTGGGGGTCTGGGGGCTGTCTGTCGCGAACAGCAGATGGCCACGTTGGTTCCTCCACATACAGAGCATTCATGTTTATATTTGCACAATGCAAAGAATTTGCAGTGGCCCTTGTTATAGAGCCAACAAGCTCATGGTCTGCGAATGGGAAGAGGCAGGGGCCCCAGCTGGAAATGGATGGATTCTCTGAGGCAGTATCTAAATGTGCTCCCAGAGTGGAAAGACCGCAAAATAGAGACTCTTTATGATCGCTGGCCCTAGACGGCTGAACTCCCGAACCAGTAGGATTAGGAGGCGCAAGGGAACCACCCGGATCCAATTGAGACAGCAAGGCCTTAAGGGCCGGGACTAACTGCTGACCCATAGAAGCCGAACCCCAAGCCCCAGTGAAATTAAACTCACCACCAGAAGAAGTCGACGGAAACTCCACAGGTACCACCAGAGGAACTGGCTCCTGGACCGCGCTGACCCGACTATCCCTGCGGGATGACCTTCTGGCCAAGTGAGTAGACACCCGCCTACAGCATGGATTAGCCCTGCCAGAACAAGTGCTACAGGTTCTGACATCCGAGGATGATGGGGACCGCCAACGTGAGGACCTGGAGCGGGCATCTCTGCAATTGCGGCTCAAGCGACATGGTAGGCATGTGCGCCGCGCGGTCCGCCGGCCACCAACTGAGGGAGATGCTGGAGGAGCAGGAAACGAGCCAAGAAACCCCTCAGCTTGAACCCTGGCAGCGCCCTCTATTGGTTGCATAGTCTTTTGACAAGTTTATTCGCTGCTGTGAATCGTGAAAACTCAGATCCGATGGTATATTTTAACCCTGAGGCGTTCCCATGGTGATGGGGACGCTCCATGCGCACGGCAACAGGCACTGACTGGAGCGGACTGAAATCCTAGGGAACCCGGACAGATAAGAACAGTTTTTTTGGGAACCAGAGACCCTAAGCAGGGAGGAATCATGTTTACTGTTCACTTCAGATAGATGATGAAAAATGATGAATATTATAAAAACTACTGTATTTTTCGCCCTATAAGACGCACTTTTCCCCCCCAAAAGTGGGAGGAAAATGGCAGTGCGTCTTATAGGGTGAAGGCTGCCATTTTTACACTGATACACCGCCGACAGCAAGCTGTACAGCGCTGCCGGCGTGTGTATCAGCGAGGAGGGGCTGGGGGCCGGCCTTTAGTTTTATAACTAAAGGGAGGAGGGGCTGGGGGCCGGACTGGATTCTGGAGGCAGGAGGCTGGGCGGGCAGGCACTGGCAGCGTAACTTCCTACGCCACGTGCCTGCTCCGCTCACTTTATGAATGAAGCAGGCAGCGCAGGCACGTGACGTAGGAAGTTACGCTGCCAGTGCCTGCCCAGCTCGCCCAGCCTCCTGTCTCCAGCATCCAGTCTGCTATGATCGTAAGTACAGGCTGCTCAGTGCTGGATCGAACATATGTATATGTATAGTTAACCATTGCCTGCCTGCAGTTACAGATACCATTAGTACAGTGAGCGGGGCCCTGTGCAATAGAATACAATGACAGCACTGGGCCCCCGCTGCCATTTAAAAACTAGTGTAGATGCCAGCCCCTAGCCCCTGTATTGGGGGTCATTTACAGTGGCTGACACTGTTATGGGGGGATCTGTGGATGTCAAATAGCATAAGATGCTATTTATCTGTCATCCACAGATCCCCCCCATAGCAGTGTCATGCCATCCACAGACGCCCTCATAACAGTGCCATCCACAGACGCCCCCATAACAGTGCCATCCACAGACGCCCCTATAACAGTGTCAGCCACAGACCCCCATAACAGTGTCAGCCACAGACCCCCATAACAGTGTCAGCCACAGACCCCCATAACAGTGTCAGCCACAGACTCCCATAACAGTGCCATCCACAGACCCCCATAACAGTGCCATACACAGACCCCCATAATAGTGTCATTCTCAGGCTACCATTAGTTTAAAGCCCACTAAAAGTACTCCTTTTGGTTCAAAATATTTTTTTTCTTATTTTCCTCCTCAAAAACCTAGGTGCGTCTTATGAGCTGGTGCGTCTTATAGGGCGAAAAATACGGTAATATATAGAAATATATTTAATATATTGCTATATATTAGGTTTTTTTGAATATTCGCGAAAATATGACGAATATTTTTCAAAATATTAGTCAAATATCGCAAATTTGAATATAGCCCCTGCCGCTCATCACTAGTGGCAATCGCTTCCCTTGCATCAGACCGAGGGGCTGGAACCTCTTCCCATAGAAAACTCTGCGGGCTGTCGTCAGTACCGGTCTCCCTATCTTTCCAAGGTTTGGGTAAATTCACATGGTACACCTGGTCCGGCTTTCGCCGCCCTGGCTGGTGTACCTTGTAGTTTACCTCTCCAACTTTTTAGATTACTTCGTAGGGTCCCTGCCACCTAGCCAGGAACTTACTGTCCACGGTCGGTACCAGAAACAAAATCCGATCTCCCGGGTTAAAGATCCGGACCCGAACCTGCCGATGATAGACCCAATTTTGAGCTCACTGAGCTGCCTCCATATGCTCTCTTACAAGAGGCAACACTGTTTCCATACGTTCCTGCATCTGGGTGACGTATTCAATAATACTTTTATTTGGGGTGGATTGTTGCTCCCACGCCCCTTTGGCTATGTCCAACAGACCACGAGGATGTCTGCCATATAGCAGTTCGAACGGCGAGAACCCAGTAGAGGCCTGGGGCATCTCTCGCACTGCAAACATAAGATAGGGCAGAAGGAGGTCCTTCCCATCCTTAGACACCACTCTTTTTAACATGTTTTTTAATGTTTGGTTAAACCTTTCTACCAGGCAGTCAGTTTGCGGATGATAAACGGATGTCCGTAGCTGTTTGATGTGCAGCAACTTACAGAGTTCCCTCATGACCTTGGACATAAAAGGGGTCCACTGGTCAGTCAGAACCTCTTTTGGTAGGCCCACTCAGGAAAACATCTCCATTAACTCTTTAGCTATAAGTTTTGCCGATGTATGTGGTAGTGGCACCGCCTCCGGATACCGAGTGTCGTAATCTAGGACGACCAAGATGTGTTGGTGTCCTCTAGCGGACTTCGGTACTGGACCTATGATGTCCATAGCGATTCGCTAAAACAGTACCTCGATGATCGGGAGAGGTACTAATGGACTGTGGAAAAGGTGCTGGGGGCTAGTTCTTTGGCAGGTCGGGCAAGACTTGCAAAACTCGTCCACCTCTCAAAACACACTGGGCCAGTAAAACCGTTGTAATATCCGGTCCTGTGTTTTCTGAATTCCCAGATGACCCCCGAGAACATGTTGGTGGGCTACCTCTAAAATAAGTTTGCGATAAGCCTGGGGCACCACAAACTGTTCACCCCGCAGCTGGTTTACCCGATACAGCATATTCTGAAGAACATCAAAACGGTGAAACATCGATTCGGCCATAGGTTGTTGTGGTTCACCATCAATTATTACCACATTCTCCCAGGCTCGGGATAGGGTTGGGTCCCGGTGTTTTACCAAAATTTTGCCCGGAGACTTTGAGGTCTGCAAACTCAGGACCCGGTGGCAACTCCTTCACGTCTCCCACCATTACACTCTGCGAGGTTGTCCAGAAGAAATTTTATTCAGTGTTCAGAGATGCAGTTATATGTGGTAAAATCTTTTGTGACATATTTTGGTGGAAAAACAAATTTCCTTCATATTTATATATATATAAGCCTGTTAAAGTTAATTACAGCATGAATAGCTAGAAAGGCTGAGCACTCACCACCTGACCACACAGAGAAACACACAAATCTGGGCAGTGATAACATTTGAATGATTTATTATTACAAAAAATGCAGATATGACAACCTAAAAATATATAATCATTAAAGGACAATAGTAATTAGGATATAACCAATATGTTACAATAACTTCAGTACATTAAATCTAAAATCGTGGCTGAGGTAGTAATAATATAGACGTCATAGATAAAATCACCATTCAAATACATAACATTATAGATCTTCTTAATAGAATGTAACGGCAATATTCGATGGGAATGATGATCTTATCTTCTATGGTATGTAATGTTACCAATTCGATTATTTAGTATCGATATACTGGTAATGAATAGAGTTGAGCGAACACCTGGATGTTCGGGTTCGAGAAGTTCGGCCGAACTTCCCGGAAATGTTCGGGTTCGGAATCCGAACCCGATCCGAACTTCGTCCCGAACCCCATTGAAATCAATGGGGACCCGAACTTTTGGGCACTAAAAAGGCTGTAAAACAGCCCAGGAAAGAGCTAGAGGGCTGCAAAAGGCAGCAACATGTAGGTAAATCCCCTGCAAACAAATGTGGATAGGGAAATGAATTAAAATAAAATTTAAAAAAATAAAAATGAACCAATATCAATTGGACAGAGGTCCCATAGCAGAGAATCTGGCTTCACGTCAGCAGAGAATCAGTCTCTTCATGCCATAGCAAAGAATCTGGCTTCATGTCAGCAGAGAATCAGTCTCTTCATGCCATAGCAGAGAATCTGGCTTCATGTCAGCGCAGAATCAGTCTTCATGTCATAGCAGAGAATCAGGCTTCACGTCACCCACCACTGGAACAGGCCACTGTCACACATTTAGGCCCCGGCACCCAGACAGAGGAGAGTGGTCCCGTAACAGAGAATCTGGCCTTATGTCAGCGCAGAATCTGTCTTCATGTCATAGCAGAGAATCAGGCTTCACGTCACCCACCACTGGAACAGGCCACTGTCACACATTTAGGCCCCAGCACCCAGACAGAGGAGAGCGGTCCCGTAACAGAGAATCTGGCCTTATGTCAGCGCAGAATCTGTCTTCATGTCATAGCAGAGAATCAGGCATCACGTCACCCACCACTGGAACAGGCCACTGTCACACATTTAGGACCAGGCAGAGGAGAGAGGTCCCGTAACAGAGAATCTGGCCTTATGTCAGCGCAGAATCTGTCTTCATGTCATAGCAGAGAATCAGGCATCACGTTACCCACCACTGGAACAGGCCACTGTCACACATTTAGGCCCAGGCAGAGGAGAGAGGTCCCGTAACAGAGAATCTGGCCTTATGTCAGCGCAGAATCTGTATTCATGTCATAGCAGAGAATCAGGCTTCACGTCACCCACCACTGGAACAGGCCACTGTCACACATTTAGGCCCAGGCACCCAGGCAGAGGAGAGAGGTCCCGTAACAGAGAATCTGGCCTTATGTCAGCGCAGAATCTGTATTCATGTCATAGCAGAGAATCAGGCTTCACGTCACCCACCACTGGAACAGGCCACTGTCACACATTTAGGCCCCGGCACCCAGGCAGAGGAGAGAGGTCCCGTAACAGAGAATCTGGCCTTATGTCAGCGCAGAATCTGTATTCATGTCATAGCAGAGAATCAGGCTTCACGTCACCCACCACTGGAACAGGCCACTGTCACACATTTAGGCCCCGGCACCCAGACAGAGGAGAGCGGTCCCGTAACAGAGAATCTGGCCTTATGTCAGCGCAGAATCTGTATTCATGTCATAGCAGAGAATCAGGCTTCACGTCACCCACCACTGGAACAGGCCACTGTCACACATTTAGGCCCAGGCACCCAGGCAGAGGAGAGAGGTCCCGTAACAGAGAATCTGGCCTTATGTCAGCGCAGAATCTGTATTCATGTCAAAGCAGAGAATCAGGATTCACGTCACCCACCACTGGAACAGGCCACTGTCACACATTTAGGCCCCGGCACCCAGACAGAGGAGAGCGGTCCGGTAACAGAGAATCTGGCCTTATGTCAGCGCAGAATCTGTATTCATGTCATAGCAGAGAATCAGGCTTCACGTCACCCACCACTGGAACAGGCCACTGTCACACATTTAGGCCCAGGCACCCAGGCAGAGGAGAGAGGTCCGGTAACAGAGAATCTGGCCTTATGTCAGCGCAGAATCTGTATTCATGTCATAGCAGAGAATCAGGCTTCACGTCACCCACCACTGGAACAGGCCACTGTCACACATTTAGGCCCCGGCACCCAGACAGAGGAGAGCGGTCCCGTAACAGAGAATCTGGCCTTATGTCAGCGCAGAATCTGTCTTCATGTCATAGCAGAGAATCAGGCTTCACGTCGGCCACCACTGGAACAGGCCACTGTCACACATTTAGGCCCCGGCACCCAGACAGAGGAGAGCGGTCCCGTAACAGAGAATCTGGCCTTATGTCAGCGCAGAATCTGTCTTCATGTCATAGCAGAGAATCAGGCTTCACGTCAGCCACCACTGGAACAGGCCACTGTCACACATTTAGGCCCCGGCACCCAGGCAGAGGAAAGAGGTCCCGTAACAGAGAATCTGGCCTTATGTCAGCGCAGAATCTGTCTTCATGTCATAGCAGAGAATCAGGCTTCACGTCACCCACCACTGGAACAGGCCACTGTCACACATTTAGGCCCCGGCACCCAGACAGAGGAGAGGTTCATTCAACATTGGGTTGACCCGCAATATAATGGTAAAATGAAATTAAAAATAGTATTGAATGAGGAAGTGCCCTGGAGTAGAATAATATATTGTTAAGGGGAGGTAGTTAATATCTAATCTGCACAAGGGATGGACAGGTCCTGTGGGATCCATGCCTGGTTCATTTTTATGAACGTCAGCTTGTCCACATTGGCTGTAGACAGGCGGCTGCGTTTGTCTGTAATGACGCCCCCTGCCGTGCTGAATACACGTTCAGACAAAACGCTGGCCGCCGGGCAGGCCAGCACCTCCAAGGCATAAAAGGCTAGCTCTGGCCACGTGGACAATTTGGAGACCCAGAAATTGAATGGGGCCGAACCATCAGTCAGTACGTGGAGGGGTGTGCACAGGTACTGTTCCACCATGTTAGTGAAATATTGCCTCCTGCTAACACGTTCCGTATCAGGTGGTGGTGCACTTAGCTGTGGCGTGTTGACAAAACTTTTCCACATCTCTGCCATGCTAACCCTGCCCTCAGAGGAGCTGGGCGTGACACAGCTGCGTTGGCGACCTCTTGCTCCTCCTCTGCCTTCGCCTTGGGCTTCCACTGGTTCCCCTGTGAAATTTGGGAATGCTCTCAGTAGCGCGTCTACCAACGTGCGCTTGTACTCGCGCATCTTCCTATCACGCTCCAGTGTAGGAAGTAAGGTGGGCACATTGTCTTTGTACCGGGGATCCAGCAGGGTGGCAACCCAGTAGTCCGCACACGTTAAATTGTGGGCAACTCTGCTGTCGTTGCGCAGGCACTGCAGCATGTAGTCGCTCATGTGTGCCAGGCTGCCCAGAGGTAAGGACAAGCTGTCCTCTGTGGGAGGCGTATCGTCATCGTCCTGTGTTTCCCCCCAGCCACGCACCAGTGATGGGCCCGAGCTGCTTTGGGTGCCACCCCACTGTGAACATGCTTCATCCTCATCCTCCTCCACCTCCTCCTCATCCTCGTCCTCCTCGTCCTCCAGTAGTGGGCCCTGTCTGGCCACATTTGTACCTGGCCTCTGGTGTTGCAAAAAACCTCCCTCTGAGTCACTTCGAAGCGACTGGCCTGAAAGTGCTAAAAATGACCCCTCTTCCTCCTCTTCCTCCTGGGCCACCTCCTCTTCCATCATCGCCCTAAGTGTTTTCTCAAGGAGACATAGAAGTGGTATTGTAACGCTGATAACGGCGTCATCGCCACTGGCCATGTTGGTGGAGTACTCGAAACAGCGCAACAGGGCACACAGGTCTCGCATGGAGGCCCAGTCATTGGTGGTGAAGTGGGTCTGGTCCGCAGTGCGACTGACCCGTGCGTGCTGCAGCTGAAACTCCACTATGGCCTGCTGCTGCTCGCACAGTCTGTCCAGCATATGCAAGGTGGAGTTCCACCTGGTGGGCACGTCGCATATGAGGCGGTGAGCGGGAAGGCCGAAGTTACGCTGTAGCGCAGACAGGCGAGCAGCGGCAGGGTGTGAACGCCGGAAGCGCGAACAAACGGCCCGCACTTTATGCAGCAGCTCTGACATGTCGGGGTAGTTGCGAATGAACTTCTGCACCACCAAATTCAGCACATGCGCCAGGCAAGGGATGTGCGTCAAACCGGCTAGTCCCAGAGCTGCAACGAGATTTCGCCCATTATCGCACACCACCAGGCCGGGCTTGAGGCTCACCGGCAGCAACCACTCGTCGGTCTGTTGTTCTATACCCCGCCACAACTCCTGTGCGGTGTGGGGCCTGTCCCCCAAACATATGAGTTTTAGAATGGCCTGCTGACGTTTACCCCGTGCTGTGCTGAAGTTGGTGGTGAAGGTGTGTGGCTGACTGGATGAGCAGGTGGAAGAAGAGGAGGAGGAAGCTGAGTAGGAGGAGGAGGAGACAGGAGGCAAAGAATTTTGCCCTGCGATCCTTGGCGGCGGAAGGACGTGCGCCAAATAGCTCTCCGCCTGGGGCCCAGCCGCCACTACATTTACCCAGTGTGCAGTTAGGGAGATATAGCGTCCCTGGCCGTGCTTACTGGTCCACGTATCTGTGGTTAGGTGGACCTTGCCACAGATGGCGTTGCGCAGTGCACACTTGATTTTATCGGACACTTGTTTGTGCAGGGAAGGCACGGCTCTCTTGGAGAAGTAGTGGCGGCTGGGAACAACATACTGTGGGACAGCAAGTGACATGGCTGTTTGAAGCTGTGTGTGTCCACCAGCCTAAATGACAGCATTTCATAGGCAAGTAGTTTAGAAATGCTGGCATTCAGGGCCAGGGATCGAGGGTGGCTAGGTGAGAATTTACGCTTTCTCTCAAATGTTTGTGAGATGGAGAGCTGAACGCTGCCGTGTGACATGGTTGAGATGCTTGGTGACGCAGGTGGTGGTGTTGGTGGTACATCCCATGTTTGCTGGGCGGCAGGTGCCAACGTTCCTCCAGAGGCGGAGGAAGAGGCCGAGGCGGCGGCAGCAGCAGCAGAAGAGGCCGAGGCGGCGGCAGCAGCAGAAGAGGCCGAGGCGGCAGCAGCAGAAGAGGTAGCAGGGGGAGCCTGAGTGACTTCCTTGTTTTTAAGGTGTTTACTCCACTGCAGTTCATGCTTTGCATGCAGGTGCCTGGTCATGCAGGTTGTGCTAAGGTTCAGAACGTTAATGCCTCGCTTCAGGCTCTGATGGCACAGCATGCAAACCACTCGGGTCTTGTCGTCAGCACATTGTTTGAAGAAGTGCCATGCCAGGGAACTCCTTGAAGCTGCCTTTGGGGTGCTCGGTCCCAGATGGCGGCGGTCAGTAGCAGGTGGAGTCTCTTGGCGGCGGGTGTTCTGATTTTGCCCACTGCTCCCTCTTTTGCTACGCTGTTGGCTCGGTCTAACCACTGCCTCTTCCTCCGAACTGTGAAAGTCAGTGGCACGACCTTCATTCCATGTGGGGTCTAGGACCTCATCGTCCCCTGCATCGTCTTCCACCCAGTCTTGATGCCTGACCTCCTGTTCAGTCTGCACACTGCAGAAAGACGCAGCAGTTGGCACCTGTGTTTCGTCATCATCAGAGACGTGCTGAGGTGGTATTCCCATGTCCTCATCATAAGGAAAAATAAGTGGTTGTGCGTTAGTGCATTCTATCTCTTCCACCACTGGGGAAGGGCTAGGTGGATGCCCTTGGGAAACCCTGGCAGCAGAGTCTTCAAACAGCATAAGAGACTGCTGCATAACTTGAGGCTCAGACAGTTTCCCTGATATGCATGGGGGTGATGTGACAGACCGATGGGCTTGGTTTGCATGCGCCATCTGTGCACTTTCTGCAGTAGACTGGGTGGGAGATAATGTGAACGTGCTGGATCCACTGTCGGCCACCCAATTGACTAATGCCTGTACTTGCTCAGGCCTTACCATCCTTAGAACGGCATTCGGCCCCACCAAATATCGCTGTAAATTCTGCTGGCTACTGGGACCTGAGGTAGTTGGTTCACTAGGACGTGTGGCTGTGGCAGAACGGCCACGTCCTCTCCCAGCACCAGAGGGTCCACTAACACCACCACGACCATGTCCACGTCCGCGTCCGCGTCCCTTATTAGATGTTTTCCTCATTGTTCCCGTTCACCACAATTTTGAGAATGGCAAATTTGGGAATGCTTTTTCAACCCAGAACAAAAAGTCTGCTTTTACGGTCACTACAAATAACTTGACCAGCTAAAACTGTGCAGATTTGGTTGAATAGAGATGTGAGACCTGTTTTTTTTTGCGCTGTGTGACAGTTATAGGTTTAATCACAGAATGACACTTCTATCAGCACGCTAGCGTGTGTCTTAGGTTTTTCTGAATGACACTATCAATAACTTCAATGTAAGATTTTCTTTTTGGGATAGATTTCAAGTAGGCCTGAAATACCACAAACTAGTTATTTTCAGAATGGCAAATTTGGGAATGCTTTTTCAACCCAGAACAAAAAGTCTGCTTTGACGGTCACTACAAATAACTTGACCAGCTAAAACTGTGCAGATTTGGTTGAATAGAGATGTGAGACCTGTTTTTTTTTGCGCTGTGTGACAGTTATAGGTTTAATCACAGAATGACACTTCTATCAGCACGCTAGCGTGTGTCTTAGGTTTTTCTGAATGACACTATCAATAACTTCAATGTAAGATTTTCTTTTTGGGATATATTTCAAGTAGGCCTGAAATACCACAAACTAGTTATTTTCAGAATGGCAAATTTGGGAATGCTTTTTCAACCCAGAACAAAAATTCTGCTTTGACGGTCACTACAAATAACTTGACCAGCTAAAACTGTGCAGATTTGGTTGAATAGAGATGTGAGACCTGTTTTTTTTTTGCGCTGTGTGACAGTTATAGGTTTAATCACAGAATGACACTTCTATCAGCACGCTAGCGTGTGTCTTAGGTTTTTCTGAATGACACTATCAATAACTTCAATGTAAGATTTTCTTTTTGGGATAGATTTAAAGTAGGCCTGAAATACCACAAACTAGTTATTTTCAGAATGGCAAATTTGGGAATGCTTTTTCAACCCAGAACAAAAAGTCTGCTTTGACGGTCACTACAAATAACTTGACCAGCTAAAACTGTCCAGATTTGGTTGAATAGAGATGTGAGACCTGTTTTTTTTTGCGCTGTGTGACAGTTATAGGTTTAATCACAGAATGACACTTCTATCAGCACGCTAGCGTGTGTCTTAGGTTTTTCTGAATGACACTATCAATAACTTCAATGTAAGATTTTCTTTTTGGGATAGATTTCAAGTAGGCCTGAAATACCACAAACTAGTTATTTTCAGAATGGCAAATTTGGGAATGCTTTTTCAACCCAGAACAAAAAGTCTGCTTTGACGGTCACTACAAATAACTTGACCAGCTAAAACTGTGCAGATTTGGTTGAATAGAGATGTGAGACCTGTTTTTTTTTGCGCTGTGTGACAGTTATAAGTTTAATCACAGAATGACACTTCTATCAGCACGCTAGCGTGTGTCTTAGGTTTTTCTGAATGACACTATCAATAACTTCAATGTAAGATTTTCTTTTTGGGATAGATTTCAAGTAGGCCTGAAATACCACAAACTAGTTATTTTCAGAATGGCAAATTTGGGAATGCTTTTTCAACCCAGAACAAAAAGTCTGCTTTGACGGTCACTACAAATAACTTGACCAACTAAAACTGTGCAGATTTGGTTGAATAGAGATGTGAGACCTGTTTTTTTTTGCGCTGTGTGACAGTTATAGGTTTAATCACAGAATGACACTTCTATCAGCACGCTAGCGCGTGTCTTAGGTTTTTCTGAATGACACTATCAATAACTTCAATGTAAGATTTTCTTTTTGGGTTAGATTTCAAGTAGGCTTGAAATACCACAAACTAGTTATTTTCAGAATGGCAAATTTGGGAATGCTTTTTCAACCCAGAACAAAAAGTCTGCTTTGACGGTCACTACAAATAACTTGACCAGCTAAAACTGTGCAGATTTGGTTGAATAGAGATGTGAGACGTGTTTTTTTTTGCGCTGTGTGACATTAATAGGTTTAATCACAGAATGACACTTCTATCAGCACGCTAGCGTGTGTCTTAGGTTTTTCTGAATGACACTATCAATAACTTCAATGTAAGATTTTCTTTTTGGGATAGATTTCAAGTAGGCCTCAAATACCACAAACTAGTTATTTTCAGAATGGCAAATTTTGGAATGCTTTTTCAACCCAGAACAAAAAGTCTGCTTTGACGGTCACTACAAATAACTTGACCAGCTAAAACTGTGCAGATTTGGTTGAATAGAGATGTGAGACCTGTTTTTTTTTGCGCTGTGTGACAGTTATAGGTTTAATCACAGAATGACACTTCTATCAGCACGCTAGCATGTGTCTTAGGTTTTTCTGAATGACACTATCAATAACTTCAATGTAAGATTTTCTTTTTGGGATAGATTTCAAGTAGGCCTCAAATACCACAAACTAGTTTTTTTTCAGAATGGCAAATTTGGGAATGCTTTTTCAACCCAGAACAAAAAGTCTGCTTTGACGGTCACTACAAATAACTTGACCAGCTAAAACTGTGCCGATTTGGTTGAATAGAGATGTGAGACGTGTTTTTTTTTGCTGCTGTTTGACATTAATAGGTTTACTCACAGAATGACACTTCTATCAGCACGCTAGCGTGTGTCTTAGGTTTTTCTGAATGACACTATCAATAACTTCAATGTAAGATTTTCTTTTTGGGATAGATTTCAAGTAGGCCTCAAATACCACAAACTAGTTATTTTCAGAATGGCAAATTTGGGAATGCTTTTTCAACCCAGAACAAAAAGTCTGCTTTGACGGTCACTACAAATAACTTGACCAGCTAAAACTGTGCAGATTTGGTTGAATAGAGATGTGAGACGTGTTTTTTTTTGCGCTGTGTGACATTAATAGGTTTAATCACAGAATGACACTTCTATCAGCACGCTAGCGTGTGTCTTAGGTTTTTCTGAATGACACTATCAATAACTTCAATGTAAGATTTTCTTTTTGGGATAGATTTCAAGTAGGCCTGAAATACCACAAACTAGTTATTTTCAGAATGGCAAATTTGGGAAAGCTTTTTCAACCCAGAACAAAAAGTCTGCTTTGACGGTCACTACAAATAACTTGACCAGCTAAAACTGTGCAGATTTGGTTGAATAGAAATGTCAGGTCTATTTTTTAAGCGCTGGGTGACAGGCTCAACTTGCCCCTGATGTAATATATGGGCAAAAAATAACCACACTGTTGATGGTTAAATGCACTTGGGTGACACAGGCTCAGCCTGCAGCTGATGTAGTATATGGCCAAAAAATAATCAGACTGTTGATGGTTAAATGCACTTGGGTGAAACAGGCTCAGCCTGCAGCTGATGTAGTATATGGCCAAAAAATAACCAGACTGTTGATGGTTAAATGCACTTCGGTGACACAGGCTCAGCCTGCAGCTGATGTAGGATATAGCACAAAATAACCACACTATCGATGGTTAAATACACTTGGTGATAGCTCGTGCTGGCGCACCACAAGTCACAAAATGGCCGCCGATCACCCCAGAAAAAAAGTGATCTAAAAACGCTCTGGGCAGCCTCAAAAAAGTGAGCAAGTCAATAATAGCACTTCAATGATCCACAGCTGCAGATCGATCACAGAATCAAGTCTTTTGGAGGAGTTAATCTGCCTAATCTCGCCCTAACGTCGCAGCTGCTACCTCTCCCTATGCTTGAATCAGCAGAGTGACGTGCAGCGCTACGTGACCCAAGCTTATATAGAGGCTGGGTCACATGCTGCACTGGCCAATCACAGCCATGCCAATAGTAGGCAAGGCTGTGATGGCCTCTTGGGGCAAGTAGTATGACGCTTGTTGATTGGCTGCTTTGCAGCCTTTCAAAAAGCGCCAAGCGAACCCGGACTTTTACGAAAATGTTCGGGTTCGGGTCCGTGTCACGGACACCCCAAAATTCGGTACGAACCCGAACTATACAGTTCGGGTTTGCTCATCCCTAGTAATGAACAATTCAATAAAACTTTCGCAGATTAAAGTTCCCAATGAATATTTGAAATTACGATCTTAACTAAAGTCACATGTATTGATCTCAGTTCGATTGTATGTATATTGTAAAAAGTTCGGCATACATTCGCTGACTGAGATGCTGTGATTACACTTCCTAATGTGGAATATTTGAATTGCCGTACGACTTGCGCACACAGTGGCGTCCCACGTGGCTAGCAATGTCGAATGCAGCGGTACCTGGTTGCAAATTGTCAGCTGGAACCGCTCGGTTAATTCTACGGTCCCTAATATGTACGGTCTCCAGTTGCCTGAATACAGTTAATTTTGGTCCCTGTCAGCTGTGCAGAGCAGGGGTTTGTATACGGCAAAAAATGGTAAAATTTCACCTGAGAATGTAATAGACGCTTTTAAACCCTGTTCCCTCTTTTGCTGTGCTGGTGTCTCTGTGCGACTACCGCCTCTTCCTCTGAAATAGACAGGTAACTCGCATGACCTTGATTCCTTGTGAGGTCTAGTACCTCATCATCCTCCACATAATCTTCCACCCACTCTTTACCCCTGCCCTCCTTGTCGGTGTGCAGACTACAGAAAGCCGCAGCAGTTGGCACTTGTGTTTTGTCATCATAAGAGACGTGCTGCGGTGGTCTTCCCATGTCCTCATCCTGAAGCATAAGTGGTTGGGCATCAGTGCACTCAATCTCTTTCACTTCTGGTGCAGGGCTATGTGGATGGCCCACTGAAACCCTGCCAGCAGAGTCATCAAAAAGCATAAGAGACTGCTGCAAGAATTTGGGCTCAGACTGCTTGCCTGATTTGCAAGGGAGTGAGTTGAAAGACAGATGGCCATGGGCTGTAGGTGCTCTAATCTTTCAGCAGGGGACTGGGTGGTAGACAATGTGAAGGAACTGTAGGCACTGTCAACCACCCAATCTACTATCGTCTGTACTTGTTCTGGCCACACCATTCGTAATGTTCTAAATGCAAAGTAGGCCGCAAATGTACTTTCTAGCCCAAAAGATGAGCATTTGTCACCCAACAATTTAACAGACGAATTAGTGAAATGTATTTCATTGTCCACTAGGTATAGCAGGGGTATAACACAGCCAAAAATTGGTGAATGTCACCCGACAATGTAACAGACAAAATAGTGAAATGTATTTCCCTGTCCACTAGGTAGAGCAGGGGTATATTGCAGCCAAAAATTGGTGAATGTCACCCGGAAATGTAACAGACGAATTAGTGAAATGTATTTCATTGTCCACTAAGTAGAGCAGGGGTACATCACAGCCAAAAATTGGTGAATTTCACCCAACAATGTAACAGACAAATTAGTGAAATGTTTTTCCCTGTCTACTAGATAGAGCAGGGGTATATCACAGCCAGAAATTGGTGAATGTCACCTGACAATGTAACAGACAAATTAGTGAAATGGATTTCCCTGTCCACTAGGTAGAGCAGGGGTATGTCATAGCCAAAAATTGGTAAATGTCACCCGACAATGTAACAGACAAATTAGTGAAATTTATTTTCCTGTCCATTAGGTAGAGCAGGGGTTTATCAAAACAAAAATTGGTGAATGTCACCCGACAATGTAACAGAAAAATTAGTGAAATTTATTTCCCTGTCCGCAATGTAGAGCAGGGGTATATCACAGCCCAAAATTTGGGAATGTCACCCAACAATGTAACATATGAATTTCTGAAAGGTATTTCCCTGTCCACAATGTAGAGCAGGGGTATATCACAGTCAAAATTTTTTGAATGTCACCCAACAATGTATCAGAAAAATTAGTGAAATAAATTAAAATAAGATAAAATACGTAAAAATGTAAAATAATAATCATTATCTAGGAGGTGGAGGTCCATATGGAGTAGTAGGTTGAAGAAGCGGTGGACATAGCGGTGTAGGTGGAAGCGGAGGTAGAGGAGGTAGCCAACACTGATTTTTGGTTTAAATAATATTTTTTTTGTTTAAATTAGGATACATACCAAAAGAGTGGGAAATATCAAAAATACAACAATGAGCAAGTGCGCTGGAGTATAACAATGGGTGGGTAAGGCCGGTATACATGTCTATTCTGCACAAGGTACGGACAAATCTTGTGGGATCCATGCCTGGTTCATTTTAATGAACGTGAGCTTGTCCACATTAGCTGTGAACAGGCGGCTGTGCTTGTCTGTTATAACGCCCTCTGCCGTGCTAAACACACGTTCAGACAATACACTGGCTGCAGGTCAGCACCTCCAAGGTGTAAAGGGCAAGCTCAGGCCATGTGCTTAATTTGGAGACCCATAAGTTGAAGGGTGCAGACCCATCATTCAGTACGTGTAGGCGTGTGCACACATACTGCTCCACCATGTTGTTGAAATGCTGCCTCCTGCTAAGACGTTCCATAACAGCTGGTGGATAGCAGCAGCAACTTGTTTTCACGCCAAACAGGTAGCAAGCCTTCATCCAGACACAAGGCTCCCAGATCTTTACACAGAGACATGGCTTCTGAGCCCAGCTGCCTATTTAAGGACAGCCAGGTGCTGCCAAAACCCAGACCGGCATTTAAAATCCTGTGCGGTATTTGACCTTACCTGGCTGTAAATCAGCCCAGCAGCACTTGCTGAGAGGAAAATACCTGTTTTCCCAGACCAAACCTCTCACTGTGTCACATAATTCCCCCCCCCCTTGTTCAACCCTGAGGGGGTGAACCAGGGCCGGACTGGCCATAGGGCAGACCGGGCATTTGCCTGGTGGGCCGGGCCGCCTGGTGGGCCGGGCCGCCTGGTGGGCCGGGCCGAACACAATCAGCCGGGCCGCCGGCTGAGTTTTTTTTATTTTTTTATTAATGTGGCAGCAGCCGGGCAGGAGTGGAGATGAGCGCTTCCATTGTGGAAGCGCTCATCTCCATATTCATCTGTATCGCCTCATCTGTCTCAGGACAGCAATACAGATGAATGGAGCAGGGGAGAGGGATCTCCCTTGCCCATTCCTCTGATAGGCTACAGGCCTAGTGCCTGTGGCAATAAGGGGGGTGGGGGCCCTATATACTGGCACAATATAGGGGGGGTCGGCACTATGGAGAAGAGGGGAAGCACTATGGGGCCATATATACTGGCACAATACGGGGGGGCACTATGGGGCCCTATATACTGGCACAATATGGGGGGGACACTATGCAGAAGTGGGGAAGCACTATGGGGCCCTATATACTGGCACATTATGGGGGGGCACTATGGAGAAGAGGGGAAGCACTATGGGGGCCCTATATACTGGCACATTATGGGGGGGCACTATGGAGAAGAGGGGAAGGAGCACTATGGGGGCATCTACTGGAGGCCCTATATACTGGCACGCATTATAGGTGGGCACTATGGAGAAGTGGGGGACAAGAGCACTATGAGCGCATTATATAGGGGCATTTAATACTGGCACCCATTTTGATGCCACTATGGGGAAGGGAGGAAAGGAGCATTATGGGGGCATCTATGTGGGGCAGTCTATAGGGGCATTTTATAGTGCCACATTATGGAGGGCACTATGGAGACGGGGAAGGAGCACTATGGGGGCATCTTCTAGGGGGACTATATAGGAGTATTTTATACTGGCACAAATTATAAGGTCACTATGGACACCTAAGCTCAACTGGTGGCACTAAGTGTTTTTTGTAGTGGCACACAGTACGGGTCATTGGAACACATGAGGGCACTCTGGCGACATTGGCTCTACTGGGGGCACTAAGAGGAGGTATTTCTTTTTATACTGCCACACAACGGGGCATTTTTTGTACTGATGCACATTAAAAGGGGGGGGGGGGTTCTACTGTCACACATTATAAAGAGTATTATTAGTATCGGGGCATTATGGTGGGCTTTATTACAACTGGGGGACTATGGGAGCATTATTACTTGTGGGACACAATTACTGTTGGGGGCACTGTAGGAGCACTATTACTACTAAATGCACTCTGGCAAAGAAATAATTACTATTGTTGGGACTTTGGGAGCACCATTACTTTGGGGCACCCTGGCACAGCATCAGCTTAGCACAGTTCTTTTTGCAGTATAGTTTTGGGGAGCACAGCTTCTCAGTATTGGGGATGCATGATGGGATGTTAATTGGAGGATGATGGAAAAGTAGGAAACTAAGATGTCTGTCAAACTCTACAGAGACGTGAGATGGCTGAAAGAAATTATCACGGTGGTCTGGTCTGAATGGAGAAGATGAAGAAAGAGAACATCTACATCAGAGGAGACGTCACTGGATATAAGAGGTACGGGGCGCTGTATTAGACTACTTTCACATCTGCGTTAGTGATCCTGGCAGGCTGTTCCAGCTGAGAATTCACTGGATCCGGCACTGCTGGATGCAGACAGAATGCCCGCCAGCCCCATTAACTATAATGGGGTACGGCAGAGATCCGGCCACAATCTGGGAAAAATGCAGAGAATCAGCGGGACATAAACCGCTGCATGCTGTGCTTTGTGTCCAGTCGATTCCTTGCATTTTCTGCTGGATTAGGTGGCCAAATCGTACTAAGACCCCTAATGTCACCTGGGGACCCCCAAATAAGCTTGTGTGTTGGCTGAAGCCTTCCTATCTTACTGGTGGCTGGCCCTGCCTCTCAATTGTGCTTCCGGTTTGGCTCCGCTCCTAGACTGCAAGAGGGTGGGGCCTGTTGGGGGTCATGTGATTGGGCTGCTCAGTCAAAAATGCCCGGGCCTATTTTTTGTCCCAGTCCGGCCCTGGGGTGAACACATGCCAGACAGTGGGACAGGGCATCCGCGTTTTCCTGTAACTGGCCTGCCCTGTGTTCCACAGAAAACTTTAAGTTTTGTAGGTAGAGAAACCATCGGGTGACCTGGTCATTTCTGTCCTTGGGCTGGCTCATCCACTTGAGAGGGGAGTGGTCAGTCACCAGGCAGGATTTTCTTACCAATAAATAATAGCGGAGAGATTCTAGTGCCCACTTCATAGCCAGGCACTCTCTCTCCACTATACTATATCGAGTCTCGGCTGGGGTGAGCTTACGGTTGAGGAAGTCAGGCTATATACAGTATATATGATAAGTTCACTTGGCACATGGATGCTGTTTCTCCAGAACAGTTTTTGATGCTTATATAGGCTTTTATGGCACCTAACGTTTTAGTTTTAGTTTTTTAGTGATTAATATATATATATACACTGCGTGCAGAATTATTAGGCAAATGAGTATTTTGACCACATCATCCTCTTTATGCATGTTGTCTTACTCCAAGCTGTATAGGCTCGAAAGCCTACTACCAATTAAGCATATTAGGTGATGTGTATCTCTGTAATGAGAAGAGGTGTGGTCTAATGACATCAACACCCTATATTAGGTGTGCATAATTATTAGGCAACTTCCTTTCCTCAAAAGAAGGACTTGACAGGCTCAGAAAAGTCAAAAATAGTGAGATATCTTGCAGAGGGATGCAGCACTCTTAAAATTGCAAAGCTTCTGAAGCGTGATCATCGAACAATCAAGCGTTTTATTCAAAATAGTTAACAGGGTCGCAAGAAGCGTGTGGAAAACCAAGGTGCAAAATAACTGCCCATGAACTGAAAAAAGTCAAGCGTGCAGCTGCCAAGATGCCACTTGCCACCAGTTTGGCCATATTTCAGAGCTGCAACATCACTGGAGTGCCCAAAAGCACAAGGTGTGCAATACTCAGAGACATGGCCAAGGTAAGAAAGGCTGAAAGACGACCACCACTGAACAAGACACACAAGCTGAAACGTCAAGACTGTGCCAAGAAATATCTCAAGACTGATTTTTCTAAGGTTTTATGGACTGATGAAATGAGAGTGAGTCTTGATGGGCCAGATGGATGGGCCCGTGGCTGGATTGGTAAAGGGCAGAGAGCTCCAGTCCGACTCAGACGCCAGCAAGGTGGAGGTATTGGTTTGGGCTGGTACAGGGTCGGACTGGCTCACCGGGAAGCCGGTGAAATGCCCGGTGGGCCCCTTGCCTGTCTGCTTATACTACAGCCAGAGCCACCAGCAGGGGCAGGACAGTTACTATACTTTCAGGCGCCTGGCTGTTATCAGGTGCTGGACTGCAGCACTGGCATACACATCATTTTACTTTGGTGAAAGGGACAGCACAATACCTTGCAGCCTTGTTCCTTTCTCCAAAGTAAACTTCACCGACCCGACATGAGCAGACAGCCTCCCCCCCCTCCTCTCTGCAGTGTGATATTCCATCATGTGTGAGGAGGGGGCGGAGCCAGAGGAGCCGAGGCAGCAGCAGGAGATAATGGAGAGGCTGCTCTCTCTGAGTCACTGTGCCTCCCTCCAGCATAAAGTTCAGTCCTCTTCTCTGGTCCCACTACTCCCCACAGCAGCACTGGGGTAAGTTACTGTGGGAGGGAACTGGGAAGTTAGGAGAGTCCTGAAGCTGCTGCCCCTGCACATCTTGTGTCCCCCTGTTGTTCCAGCCCCTCACAGACCTTTCCCACCAACTATCTCACCTATACTTTATACAGAGCAAGAAGTGATGTCTCCCAGTGTCCCCCTCTTCCCTCTCATCAGTGGCATTTCACACTTTCCCAGCCCCTCACCCCCACATAATATGTAATGTCTCTGGAGCAGTGGCGTACACACAATCCATGGGGCCCCGGGCAAAACTGAACCATGGGGCCCCCCTCCCCGTCGCCACCTCCCTCCACCAGCAGCAGAGTTAGGCTACTTTCACACCTGCGTTAGGTGCGGATCCGTCTGGTATCTGCACAGACGGATCCGCACCTATAATGCAAACACTTGTATCCGTTCAGAACGGATCTGTTTGCATTACCATGAAAATGCAAACAGATCCGTTTTGACTTACACTGAAAGTCAATGGGAGGCGGATCCGTTTTCAATTGCACCATATTGTGTCAGTGAAAACGGATCCGTCCTCATTGACTTACATTGTAAGTCAGGACGGATCTGTTTGGCTCCGCATCGCCAGGCGGACACCAAAACGAATCTGCACAGACGGATCTATAATGCAAACGCTTGTATCCGTTCAGAACAGATCCGTTTGGCTGCAAGCAGCGTTTTGGTGTCCGCCTCCGGAGCGGAATGGAGGCTGAACGGAGGCAAACTGATGCATTCTGAGCGGATCCTTATCCATTCAGAATGCATTGGGGCTAAACTGATCCGTTTTTGGGCCGCTTGTGAGAGCCCTGAACGGATCTCACAAGCGGAACCAGAAACGCCAGTGTGAAAGTAGCCTAACTCTGCTATATTTCTGTAGCCTGCAACCTCTGACTGCCCAGTTGGGCTGAAACTACTACACCCAGCATGTTCTGGCAGTAATAGTAAATGGATATTGGTGCAATTCTGAACTACTAGTCTATATAATACAATATAATATTATGTATTATATAGACTAGTACAGGCATGGCCAACCTGCGGCTCTCCAGCTGTTGTAAAACTACAACTCCCACCATGCCCTGCTGTAGGCTGATAGCTGTAGACTGTCCGGGCATGATGGGAGTTGTAGTTTTGCAACATCTGGAGAGCCTCAGGTTGGCCATCCCTGGACTAGTAGCTCAGAATTGCACCAATATCCATTTACTATTACTGCCAGAACATGCTGGGTGTAGTAGTTTCAGCCCAACTGGGCAGTCAGAGGCTGCAGGCTACAGAAATATAGCAGAGCTAGTTATAAAGCCCCCATCAGACCCTACTCTGAGTCTACTCTGAACTCACTCACCATAAATGTGGTGAGCAATTATGAAGACTTTTTTTTTTTTTTTTTTTACAAATCTTATCTTCACTTCCGGACCGGCACCGACTTCTTCGCGTTCTCCCGAAAGCTTTTCCGGCGCCTTCTCCCTGCTGCGTCTCGGCGTTGTTGTGCGCCTGCGCAGCCTAGGGAAACGTCATGTCCGGTGCGGCCGCCCAACAGGAAATGACTAGGCACGCCGCACCCGCACAGGGAGGAGAATCAGGGGGGAAAGACTCTCACTCAAGGAGGGTAGGGCTGGCCTGGCCTGGCACTGCAGCGCAGAAACACAACACTGGGTGGCGGGCCCCGGGTCGGCTGCCCGGATTAAGGCTGTTTCACACGAGCGAGTCCATTGCGGGAATCACGCGCTGTGTGTGAGTGTGATCCTCTGCTCTAGACTTGCAGGAGCGCACGGCATTATCATGATTTATAATGCTATGTGTCTCTGCATGGCCTTTTTTCCACAGAATCATACTGACAGCTTTATGTCGCTATGATTCTGTGGAAAAAAGGCCATGCAGGAACACATAGCATTATAAATCATGATAATGCCGTGTGCTCCTGCAATCCAGAGCGGAGGATCACACTCACACACGGAGCGTGATTCCCGCAATGGACTCGCTCGTGTGAAACAGCCCTTATACAGGCAGGCACAGCACTACTGCAGGGCGGGGCCAGGGGTCCACAGGCGACCGGGCCCCCTGGAGTGCCGGGCCCGGTCGCAACTGCGACCCCTGTATGTGCGCCCCTGCTCTGGAGGTTATATCAGTACTGGAGCGATATAAGAGGAGTGGCTGATATCAGTCACATAGGATGTAATGTCTCTGAAGGTTATATCAGCGTTGGAGCGTTATAAGAGGAGCGGCTGATATCAGTCACATATGATGTAATGTCTCTGGAGGTTACCGTATTTTTCGCCCCATAAGACACACTTTTCCCCCCCAAAAAATGGGGGGGAAATGCTCCTGCGTCTTATGGGGTGAATGCTGACATTTTTACATCGCAGGCTGCGATGTATGCGAGAGCGAGGAGGGACTGGGAGGAGGAGCTGGGGGCCGGCAATTGCAGCGGGGCAGTGCAGTCACTGTAGTCCGGCCCCGCCGCTCCAGTGCTGCAATATTCAAATATAAAATGTCTCATTCAATTAAAAGTGATTAAACATGCCCCCCCCCCCCTTTTTAATATTACCATACATCCTAACAGCCGGGCGGGCGGCAGCATAACTCCCTGATATCACGTACCTGCGCCGCCTACTTTATGAATCAAGCAGGCGGCGCAGGCACGTGACGTCAGTGAGTGACGCGCTGGCCGCCCCGGCCTGCCTGCGTTGTGCAGAAGCTGTTAGGGTGTACAGTAATATTAGGAGTGAGGGGGCATGTTTAATCACTTTTAATTGAATGAGACATTTTATATTTGTATACTGCAGCGGTGGGGGGGGGGGGATCTGTGGATGACAGTTTTATGGGAGACATCTGTGGATGGCACTGTTATGGGGTGGGGGGTCTGTGATGGCACATATATAACAGTGCCACCCACAGATCCCCCTCCATAACAGTGCCACCCACAGATCCCCCTCCATAACAGTGCCACCCACAGATCCCCCTCCATAACAGTGCCACCCACAGATCCCCCTCCATAACAGTGCCACCCACAGATCCCCCTCCATAACAGTGCCACCCACAGATCCCCCTCCATAACAGTGCCACCCACAGATCCCCCTCCATAACAGTGCCACCCACAGATCCCCCTCTATAACAGTGCCATCCACAGATCCCCCTCCATAACAGTGCCATCCACAGATCCCCCTCCATAACAGTGCCATCCACAGATCCCCCATAACAGTGCCATCCACAGATCCCCCATAACAGTGCCATCCACAGATACCCCCCATAACAGTGCGTCATCCACAGATCCCCCCCATAAGGCCTCATGCACACTACCGTTGTTGTGTTCCGTTCCGCAAAATGGGGTTCCGTTGTTCCGTGATCCGTTTTTGTTTCCGTGTGTCTTCCTTTATTTTTGGAGGATCACCAGACATGAAGGAAAGTAAAAAGAAATCTAAGTCAAGTTTGCCATGCAAATGATATGAAAAAAACGGACGCGGATGACAATCTTGTGTGCCTCCGCGTTTTTTCACGGTCCCATTGACTTGAATGGATCCGCAAACCGTTTTCCGTGGAAAAAATAGGACAGGTTATATTTTTTGGACGGACTGGAACCACGGATCACGGACGCGGATGACAAACGGTGCATTAGCCGAGTTTTCAACAAACCCATTGAAAGTCAATGGGTCCGCAGAAAATCACGAAAAACTGAACAACGAACACAGAATAAAACAACGGTCGTGTGCCTGAGGCCTAACCGTGCATCATCCACAGATCCCCCATAACCGTGCGTCATCCACAGATCCCCCATAACAGTGCCATCCCCAGATCCCCCCATAACAGTGTCCTTCACAGATCCCCCCATAACAGTGTTCTTCACAGATCCCCAGTAATAGTGCCATCCACAGACCACCATTAGTTCCAAACCCACCAAAAGCACACCTTTTGGTTAAAAATATATTTTTTCTTATTTTCCTCCCCAAAAACCTAGGTGCGTCTTATGGGCCGGTGCGTCTTATAGGGCGAAAAATACGGTATATCAGTACTAGAGCGTTATAAGAGTAGCGGCTGATATCAGTCACATGTGATGTAATGTCTCTGGAGGTTATATCAGTGCTGGAGCGTTATAAGAGGAGCGGCTGATATCAGTCACATATGACTGTGGATAGGTCATCAGTATCTGATTGGTGGGGGCCTGACACCCGGGACTAGGGATCGACCGATATAGATTTTTTTTGAGCTGATAACCTGTGAACTGAGCTCTATCAGGGTGAATAGGACTTCACACTCTCCCTGCTGCCATGTGCATAGTACACGTCAGCAGGGAGCTGACTATGGCAGCCAGGGCGTCGGTAGCGTCCTGGCTGCCATGGTAACCGATCAGAGCCCCGCAATTACACTGCTTGGGCTCTGATCAGAAGCTGCCACTGCCACCAATGAAGATAACTTGCCCATTAATTCAAATATAGCGACACCTGACCTCTATGAGCGGTAGCTGCGATAGGCGACAGTTAACCCCTCAGGTGCAGCTATATGATTCACCCGCCTCCTATATTTGAATTAATAACTGAGTTAACATCATTGGTGGCGCAATGGCCACAGCCCCTCCCCTCCTCCTCCCCTCTTGCCTCTCACTGGTGGCAGCAGCGGCACAGGAGGGAGACACTGCTTCCTTCTCCCCTGTGCTGCTGAGGGAACATTAATCGCGTTGATAGCAGCGCGATCCATGTTCGCGATTCGTTATCGGCATATCGGCAAGGTTAGATACTGATACCGATAACTTTGAAAATCCTGAATATCGGCCGATAATCGGTCGATCCCTACCTGGGACCACTGCCGATCAGCTGTTTGAGAAGGCACCGGGGCTCCTGTGAGCCCTGTGCCCTTCTCTGTGATTTTTCTGGGCCATGTGACGTCACGTTCATTGATCAAGTGGCCTAGGAGCAGCTTAGCCGCATAGAAGTGAAAGGGGCTGAGCGCGATACCAAGCACAGCCGCTATAGGATGTACGGCGCTGAGCTTGGTGAGCTGTGAGAAGGCCGGGGCACTACTGCCAGCACTTCAATAAACTTATCCTTTTGAATATGCAGGAAACATTTCCTTCACTTTGGATATTGTTTAGGCTGGGGGACTGGGTGGTTCATCTAGGACATGGAATGTCCACGTGTGACCGCTGTCTAAACTACTGACTGTAAATAACAGATACAGTTATCAACTAAATGAGTTGCTTAAAGGGAGTCTGTCATCACAGTTTCACCTTTTTAACCCTTCCCATAGCTTTCGAGCAGCATTACAGTTGATAAAAACGTTACCGCCCAGTCTTTCCCTCTGCCCGCCCATCTTCTTACTTCTTCTTTCGCCGAGATCCCGTGCCTGCGCACTGAGTCCATCGGCCGGCGCATGCGCACTGCGATGTCCATTCCTGGTACGGCATCACAGTAATTAATGCGCATGCGCCGGCTAACGGACTCAGTGCGCAGGCGCGGGATCTCGGTGAAAGAAGAAGTAAGAAGATGGGCGGGCAGAGGGAAAGACTGGGCGGGGGGAAGCGACGATAAGGCAGAGCTGCCTGGGCACCTACGAGGGTAACGCCGCCCCTAGGCACTTGCGAGCCCTCATTTGCATATCCTACTAAGATGATTTTTGCCAGTTTTAGAAGTCCACAATTGCTTATAAAGGTAACGTTTTTATCAACTGTAATGCTGCTAGAAAGCTATGGGAAGGGTTAAAAAGGTGAAACTGTGATGACAGACTCCCTTTAAAGAGAAACTATTTGATATAGTGCAGTGCACAATACTGTTCTGTTTAGCATACTGTTACTGTATTGTGTGCTAAAATGCATACATTCATGTGTGCGAGACTGAAAAATGAACAAGTTATATCTCCAGCTCTAGGGTGGGCCCCCAAAATCAATTCCACTGGTGGGCCCTAGGCACCCCAGTCCGACACTGGGCTGGTATCATCAAAGATGAGCTTGTGGGGCCTTTTCGGGTTGAGGATGGAGTCAAGCTCAACTCCCAGTCCTACTGCCAGTTTCTGGAAGACACCTTCTTCAAGCAGTGGTACAGGAAGAAGTCTGCATCCTTCAAGAAAAACATGATTTTCATGCAGGACAATGCTCCATCACACGCGTCCAAGTACTCCACAGCGTGGCTGGCAAGAAAGGGTATAAAAGAAGAAAATCTAATGACATGGCCTCCTTGTTCACCTGATCTGAACCCCATTGAGAACCTGTGGTCCATCATCAAATGTGAGATTTACAAGGAGGGAAAACAGTACACCTCTCTGAACAGTGTCTGGGAGGCTGTGGTTGCTGCTGCACACAATGTTGATGGTGAACAGATCAAAACACTGACAGAATCCATGGATGGCAGGCTTTTGAGTGTCCTTGCAAAGAAAGGTGGCTATATTGGTCACTGATTTGTTTTTGTTTTGTTTTTGAATGTCAGAAATGTATATTTGTGAATGTTGAGATGTTATATTGGTTTCACTGGTAAAAATAAATAATTGAAATGGGTATATATTTGTTTTTTGTTAAGTTGCCTAATAATTATGCACAGTAATAGTCACCTGCACACACAGATATCCCCCTAAAATAGCTAAAACTAAAAACAAACTAAAAACTACTTCCAAAAATATTCAGCTTTGATATTAATTAGTTTTTTGGGTTCATTGAGAACATGGTTGTTGTTCAATAATAAAATTAATCCTCAAAAATACAACTTGCCTAATAATTCTGCACTCCCTGTATATATATATATCTTTATTATTTTGCTTTAGGAAGTCATTTATGATCTGAATATTATTCTGGATTACCCATGATGAACCCTGTTTCATGAATGTTTTTAAATGTTTGTCTGTTTTTATAAAGATTATTCTTTATGTCATTTTCTTCATTTACAAAAAGGTAAGGCTACATGCACACGAATGTTGTTTGTTTCAGTGTCCGTTCCGTTTTTTTTTGCGGATCGGATGCGGACCCAGTCATTTTAATGGGTCTGCAAAAAACGCGGACAGCACACCGTGTGTTGTCCGCATCAGTATGTCCATTCTGTTGCCCCCCTAAAAAAATAGTGCATGTCCTATTTTTTTCTAGTTTGCGGACAAGGATAGGCATTATTTCAATGAATCTGCAAAAAAAAAACGGATCCGCAAAAAAAAGAATGCAATACGGAACGTCATCCTTTTTTTTTGCGGATCCACAATTTGCGGACCGCAAAACACATACGGTCATGTGCATGAGGCCTAAGACACAGCAAAAAAAATGTAATATGATCCCCCGCTATTACTAGTAGAAATTTATGTGGAATGTCTGTTGACCTCACAAGAATTTGCACCCAAACCATTCAAAGCGCAAAGCATTAACTGTAATAAACAGGGGATGAATTATCAAGCTATAACAGAAATACCAGCATTTGAATGTCCTCCACCCTTCCTTCCAGCGAATGAATATAATGACTATTTGCCTTCTATCTGGATGTAAAATGATTTACATGCAGAACGAGCGACAGGCTGTTCTAGGTAATTCGATAAGCACTAGCCACCCTTAAATTAATATGCAGCCTACTTTCAAGTGCTAGCTATTTCCAAGTAATTGGAACACTGACTTAGGAAAAAATGAGATTTCAATTCACTTGTACATGTCATTTAGGCAGCTAAGGCAACAATAGACATGTTTTGCACACAATGCAGTTTTGAGTTAATACTCTGATCGGCTACATATTTTTATTACCCTACCGAATCTAGTTTTTACAAAGAGTCAATAGAATATTCTCTTTTATCTTGGGTTTACCAAGGCTTTTATCTGCACTTGGCTGTTAAAGACTTTTCTTAGCCACTATGTTGGTAGACTGAATAGACCGAGCTTGGATCTGTAATATGCAGGGGATGAATTATCAAGCTATAACAGAAATACCAGCATTTGAATGTCCTCTTACATTCCTTCCAGCGAATGACTAAAAATGACTCTTTGCCTTCTATCTGGATGTAAAATGATTTGCATGCAGAAAGAGCAACAGGCTGTTCTAGGTAATTTGATAAGCACTAGCCACCCTTAAATTAATATGCAGCCTACTTTCAAGTGCTAGCTATTTCCAAATAATTGGAACACTGACTTAGTCGAGGAAAAAATGAGATTTCAATTCACTTGTACATGTCATTTAGGGAGCTAAGGCAACAATAGACATGTTTTGCACACAATGCAGTTTTCAGTTAATACTCTGATCGTCTACATATTTTTATTACCCCACCAAATCTACTTTTTACAAAGAGTCAATAGAATATTTTCTTTTATCTTGGGCTTGCCAAGTCTTTTATCTGTACTTGGCTGTTAGAGACATTTCTTAGCCACTATATTGGTAGACTGAATAGACCCAGCTTGGATCTGTAATTTCGGTTTTGAAACAGTTGAAAAGCAGTCCATTAAGTTCAACCAAAGAATGGATATTAATGTGGTTGAAAGGAAGGGGAGTGAGTAACCAGAATTCAGCACATTTCCATAAGTATTAATGTTATTCTGTTCTAAGAAACCATTTAATCCTTCTGAAGGAAGGATTCTAAAGCTTCTTCTGCTGTGACCAGACTAGACTTTTCCACAGATTTGCAGCTCTGGAGACTTAACTTTTTTTTCTCTCTCTAGTTAGAGTGACTACCCATTGTCTTTTGAGAGAATTTTACATTTTTCATATGGGCTATTTATATACTTATACAAAGTAGGGTCTTTTCACATATAGTTTTTGCTGTACTTCAAGCGGATACATTTTGACATAAAGAGATGTATACATATGCAATTTTGAGGTCATCCAATTTTTTTTTTAACCTATACGTTTGATCTATGTGCATACATTTTAATATGCTTGTGTCCATTTTTTTAACAAAAAACATATACAGTTTTGTGAAACCTTTTTTTTTTTTAACCAAAGATTTGAAGTGTATCAAGGGAAGAAGGAAGTATCTGGATAAAAACGTATACGTTTAATGGATGATAAACGTGTTTTCTTACAGTTCCATCCGTCTCCTGTTCACTGCATTGTTTAAAAGTAAACATGTATGTTTCTATAGGTTTTTTTATTTTTTGCAGGACAGAAAAGTGGCGTAGTCTGCTACGTTATTCTGTCATACAAAAAAAAAGAGTACATAAATGTAAACAATGACATACGGAGTCAAAAGTATGCACTTTTGAACTAGGTTTGCCGAATTATAGTCTATGGGTACGTCAAGTCACACGTTTCTATAAGTTTCTTCTATTTCCAAACATATCCATTTGATGTATAGCAAAAATTAGATGTGAACAGCCACTTAATCATTTTTCCCCCTTTAGACACCTCTTCTCAAGACCAAATAAATTTAATTCCTTTATTCATCCAAGTCCTTTATCAGTTTAATGTCTCTTTCGTTTACATTTTTATACCTTTATGGTATCTTATCCAATGCCCAGAACTAAACTGCATATTGCAGATGAGGCAGCACTAATGATAAATGAAGAGGTAATAGTATGTCCCTGTCCTGCGAGTCCATGCCTCTTTAAATACATGACAATGTCCTGCTATCCGTAGATGAGGTTGATTGAGATTGCAAGCTGGTATTTAGCCTATGATCTACAAGTACACCCAAATCTTTCTCTACAAGTGACTCTCCCTAGTACATTTATTCCATGTAGATTATTAGTACTCAGATGCCTAACTTTAAGAGATGAGCAAATTTCATGAAATGCGTTTTATGTCGTAAATTTTTCAAAAAGTCAAGTCAGGTATGAATCAGTTTATGCCCCAAGTGCCCTGAAAATTGTTATATAACACTCTAAGGTCTGTAAGGACTTAAATATTTTCTGTCAAAAACAAGAGAAAAAAATATGAGTCCTAGAAGACCAGAAAGAGAGAAACATGTGTAACAAGATGTGCAAAACTGTTGCCCCTTCAAAAGGAAAATAATACTGCTCATCCTGCTTTAAGCTTCTTTGAATGAGACATGCAAGTTAGTTTTCCTTCCGAAATACAATCACATCTGAAGGATCCGATACTATCCCTGCAGGGCTGCATAGAAAAGTACTGAATGCCACTTAGGCTGCAATGGTCATTTATTGCAGTCTAATAGAACTTATGGTCAGGGCTAGGACAACGTCGGCGTACGCAGAGAAACCTGCCCTGAACATAGTGGCTGAATTGTGCCGGAAGCCACGGGCGCGGGTACACCAGTGAGGGAAAAAGGGGCATACCTGATGGAACCCTGAAAAAAGGGTCGGGAGGGAGGGGCGTGAGACTCGGGCGCCCGGCTGAACGGAGGGGAGGTGACTAAATAGTCAGACGCCCCTCCCACAAATGCAGGCTGGTAACAGCCTTACAACTTATGGTCAGGGCTAGGACAACGTCGGCGTACGCAGAGAAACCTGCCCTGAACATAGTGGCTGAATTGTGCCGGAAGCCACGGGCGCGGGTACACCAGTGAGGGAAAAAGGGGGCAAAAAACAACCGGTAGGTACAACACTTTATTTACAAATTACAAAGCCAGAGAACGAAAGGCATGGGATATCTCCGTTTGGGGATTGGGTATGTACCTGGTAAAGCAGGAGGATCGCCACCGCCCCATAGACCGGATGACGTGGGCCGGCACCCGATGACGGGAAGCAGCGGAGGCTGCCCCTATACGGAATGAGTGCCCTGAGATTACCTTGGGGTCATAGCCTAAACCCTGGGCGAGAGCACGGATATAAGTGATGAATTGCGAGGTGCTGAGAGGCTTGCCTGCATGCGGCAAGAGTGGACTGTCGGGCAATGAACCTTGGATGAGTGCTGTCAGTTGATGCAGCACTTGAACTGGGCACCAATTGTTCAAGGTCGGGTAGAACTTGATTTCAGAGGGAGGACCCGTCTGATTGGTTTTGGTGGAGGGTAGAAGCAGAGTGTAATGGTCCTGGCCCCAGGACAGATGTTGCTTCAGAGGATGGTTTTTCCGATTTGGACCAGCCAGAACCTCTCCGGGCCGGAGGAACCCATAAAAAGCGAGATACATAGCCGCTTTCAGAATCAGGCTAGTGGAGGGCCCAAAAGGATTACCATCCAATGACGAGGAAAGATCCCTGAACAACTGGCCGGAGACTGGCTGCCTATGGCTCACGGATCCCTTCCCTTCCTTTTGAATGCCCCGAAGGGTGGCTTTAATAGCTTGGATGGAAAAATAGGACCTGTGACGAGGATTGGCCAGCATAGCGTGATGTTGAAGTCCGGCCAAATAAAGTCTGATGGTACCATACGACAGGGAGAGATGCGAATGACAATAGGCCAGGAAGGCCATGATGTAGGAGATCTCGGAGTGTTGACCCCTCGGATGATTCCTAGAGAATTTATCAAACGCCCTTAGACCAGCCTGATAGTTCCTCGCCGTATTACGTGACAAGGATTTGGCGACCAGGCCCTTGGCCTCCTCTAAGAGCGAACCTAACCCAGAGTGAGGGTGCTGAATTGAGGCACCGGCGTGCCTGACCGATCCGCGTCGGGCATTTCCTGAAAGAAAATTGCAAAGTTAGCACGGGAAAGCGCGTCCGCAGCCCTATTCTTCTCGCCTGAGATGTGTACGCAGCGCATGTGAAAATTATGGTGGAGGGATAACCACACTAATTTGCGTAATAACGCCATGATCCTGAGGGACTGGGCTCTGCCCGTGTTGACGATGTCCACCAAGGTCTGGCTATCCGTAACGAAAGTCACAGAAGAGTCAGACCAGAGGGGACCCCAGGCCTGAGCAGCCGCCACTATGGGATATAGTTCCAAAAGGGGGGAAGATTTTAGAGCTGCAGAGTCCGAGGCTAATTCTGGCGGCCATCCGGCAGCCAGCCAATGAGATCTGAAAATGGCAGCGAACCCGGAGGAACCGGCGGCGTCGGAGAAAACCATGGGGGAAGAGGAATCCCACTGCGGAACGAACAAGGAAATGCCGTTCCAGTTAGCGAGAAAACTGCTCCACATGTCGAGATCTGCAATGGCCTGGCTGTCCAAATGGACGACAGAATCTTGTTCCGGGGCCGAGGGCAGGAGACATAGCAACCTGGAAAGGAAGGCCCTACCTTGAGGCATGATTCTGGTGGCGAAATTAAGCATCCCCAGCAAGGATTGGAGCTCCGTCCTGGTCAGCGAGTGAGACTGGACTGCCCGGAAGATGGCAGAGCGAATCCTGAGCAACTTCTCGCTGGGGAGGCTAGCTTCCATTCTAACGGTATCAAGAATGATGCCCAGGAAGGTGACTGTAGTGGCCGGACCCTCAGTCTTGGCCGTGGCCACGGGAACCTGGAGTCGGGAAAAAATGTCCAGAAGTGAATGGGGAATGGAAGGGACCTGACTGGGCCTTTCAATGAGGAGAAAATCGTCCAGATAGTGAACGACCATGGATAAGCCACCGTGATGATTGAGAATCCAATGCAAGGCTTTAGCAAGCTGTTCAAAAAGCCAGGGGCTGCTCTTGGAGCCAAAAGTAAGCCGGTTGGCAAAATAAAATTTACCTGCCCACTGGATGCCGTAGTACTTCCAAAGCTGCGGGTGTATTGGAAGCAGCTTAAAGGCATCGGCAATATCTACCTTGGCCAACCAAGCCCCGACACCTGCTTGAAGAATGTACTGGATGGCCTCGTCAACTGAGGAATATTGCATGGAATATTCCTCAGACGGAATGAGTGAATTAAGACTGGGGATGGAGGACATATGAGGCGCGGAGAGATCATAAATGAGACGTTTTTTATTTGAAGATGACTTCGTGACCAGACCGATAGGGTTGATGCGCCACGACCGGAATGGAATCTGAAGGAAAGGACCAATGACGAACCCTTTGTCGACCTCTGCCTGAATGAGAGTGGACACCGCCTCAGGGTCACTGGAGGCGGATAGCAGATTGGGGCCCAACCAGCAGCCCTGAGGGGGCGTGATAATGCCGGTGTGAAACCCGTCTCTGCACCCATCCAATAAGAAGGCGACAAAGGAATGATCAGGGTGGTCCTGCAGAAGTGCAGCCAGTAACTCCAAGTTGAGGTCGGCTAGTCAGGAGTCCCTGGCTGACTTCCTGGGACAGGAGGAACGAGGGTGGGCCCGAAAACAAAGGGAGCAGATGTGCAGTGCCCGGCACGCATTGAAAGCACAGCCCTTAGCATTAAAATTATTGCACACCTGGCTACTGCCAAGGTACACAATGGGCCTACCCAGTTTATCTAAAGATGAGGAAGACCTGGAGGACCCGGACGGACCTGGAGTGGGCGCCGACTGAGGATCTTGCACCGGATTAGGGCACCATTCCGTGGAATGAAAGATGGACTGGCAGATGGCACACAGGGGAGCCTTCAGGCCTGCGAAGTGCCGGCAGAATAACTCCATGTCCAAGTCTGCCCAGTTGGACATGAACTGGAATTGATTCAGGGCTGCGGCGGCTTTGGCAGAAAACGAACGATGATAATCGTAAAATGCTGAGCCGCCGTACTTGTGCCCCAAATCCGCAATCCGGTACAAGTAAGTGTCTAATTCCTCCCTACGATTGGGATGGGCGGAGCATATTACATCCCTGTAGAGACTGAAGGCCAGGACAAACTCGGAAACCGACAGCTTCCTATTTAACCGAGCATCCTTGGCCTTCAAGACCACGGAAACCTCTCCGCAATTAATCACCCGGTTTTCGGAGATATCCTGGGAGGCAATCAAAATGGATGCTAAATTAACGTCCTTGCCTGCCAGGATATCCTTCTTAATATGCTCCGGAACGAAGTGGGAAGGAGCAATTTGGGGGGTGGCAGAAGGCCTACCTGCAACGTCCGGAGGAATGGCAGAAATGACTGCCGAACCTGGAGATTGCGGTGAGGCTGCTGGCCTGGATTCTAAAACCGCGACCCTGTTCTGAATGTCCGTGACTGAGCTAACAAGTCCGGTGATGGATGACTGGATCTGGGCTAGAGCCAGCCGGATGGAGTCGCTGTTGGACTGCTCAGCTGACGGACCCGGAGTGGTCATCAGGAGCCGGTATAATTCGGCCTTGCGGGCCGTCGCGGGATGCCGAATCCCCCTGCGATTGAGTTCGGCGATTAACTTCGGCACGGTCCAACTCCTCAGAGATGTGTTGCTAAGATGCCCCGAGACGGATGATCCTGGCATGGAGAGATTGTCCTCCATATCGGACATGTGAGACATGACGACCTGGGAAAAAGGGGAACTTATGTCTACCGGAAAACGAAAAAAGAAGCACAGACGGAAGCGGTGGTAGCGGCCGAAAGAAGGTGAGAGACTGAATCGTGTGAAAAGTGACCAACGAAAAACCTACCTGACGGGAATGTGAACGGTTTAGAATGATGATTTCCAAAAACCCCAAACGACTAAGTGGAAACTAATAAAAAGAACGGACTTGAGTATCAAACTGAGAGTTAACCCTACCCCAGTGACCGTCTCTGAGCCGACTTACCTGGAATTGCCTCGAGATTCCTAGATGAAACGAAGGAGAGGAAGGAAAAATAACAACTGCCCAATCTAAAGGAAGGAACAATCGACATAGATGTAAAAACCTAAGAAAATGCAGACGAAAACCTGGGCGAACCAGGAACATTGACAACCTGGGCGATCCAGGAACATTGACAACCTGGGCGATCCAGGAACACTGACAACCTGGGCGATCCAGGAACACTGACAACCTGGGCGATCCAGGAACACTGACAACCTGGGCGATCCAGGAACATTGACAACCTGGGCGATCCAGGAACACTGACGACCTGGGCGATCCAGGAACATTGACAACCTGGGCGATCCAGGAACATTGACGACCTGGGCGATCCAGGAACACTGACGACCTGGGCGATCCAGGAACATTGACAACCTGGGCGATCCAGGAACATTGACAACCTGGGCGATCCAGGAACATTGACAACCTGGGCGATCCAGGAACATTGACAACCTGGGCGATCCAGGAACACTGACAACCTGGGCGATCCAGGAACACTGACAACCTGGGCGATCCAGGAACACTGACAACCTGGGCGATCCAGGAACATTGACAACCTGGGCGATCCAGGAACACTGACAACCTGGGCGATCCAGGAACACTGACAACCTGGGTGATCCAGGAACATTGATAACCTGGGCGATCCAGGAACATTGATAACCTGGGCGATCCAGGAACATTGATAACCTGGGCGATCCAGGAACATTGACAACCTGGGCGATCCAGGAACATTGAACAAACCTGGGCGATCCAGGAACATTGACAACCTGGGTGACCCAGGAATGTGACCACCTGGGCGAACCAGACAATTGACGAACCGGGCGAAACCAGTGACGTGACACCCTGGGAAGACCGCAAGGCACGGGAAGACCCCGGATGATCCACCGGACCCCAAAAGTGGAAGGATCTACAGTAGGGACGGAAGCAACGTGACGTAGCAGAACCGTAGAATCGGACAGTAATGTACCACCAACTTCACGGCGCAATTTTCTGGCAATGTGATGCAGAGGCAGCGACGAGGATGGACTGACTGTAGGGAAGCGTTCCCCCCTGATAAATGGCATTTTATGACAAAAATAAAATAAAATTCCCCCTCTTTTTTTTTTTTTTCTTTTTTTTGTGCCCTGCCTGATAGAGGGCATATGGTTGAAAACTGCGTCTCCCCCCCCCCCCCAAAATGAAAACGCTGCCTGCATCACATAGCCTGAAAAAAAAAACTAATTACTTGTGCTTAGGAGAGTGCATGGGTGGTGAACAGAGGAACAAACTGACAGCCCAAGACAAAACAACTTGGTACCCCCAGAAGCGCGGCACGTGACCGGCAAGATAGTGACCCAGGACGCCGGGTGCCGGCGCGCAGCCGGAATCGGAACTAGGCAGGAGGAGAGCGGCACTTAACCAATACCACCAGGGGGCGCGAGCCCCGACGCGAGGCTCAGCTGGTGCGACGTGAACCGCACCTCGATTACCTGGAGAGGAGGGCGATGGAGAGGATGATTCGGACGCCGGCGGTGCCTGTATGCTGGAACCGGAAGAAGGTCACGAAGCAGAGAGGAAGGAGCGCGATACCACGGGATGCGTGAGACTCGGGCGCCCGGCTGAACGGAGGGGAGGTGACTAAATAGTCAGACGCCCCTCCCACAAATGCAGGCTGGTAACAGCCTTACAACAAGTGATCTAGCAATCGCATGCGCAAGTTTCCTAAAGGGACCTAATATATATGAGAAGTAAATTTTTTTTTAAATTATAGTTAAAAAAAATAGTATATTAAATAAAAGATTAAAATCACCCACCTTTCCCCATATTAGAAATAAACATAAATTTACTCCATCACCTCCCAAAATGCCCTAACTATTAAAATATTGATGTATTAATCCCGCTGTAACAGAAAAAAAATCAAAATGGTCAATTCACTGGCTTTTGGCTGCTTTTATCTCCCCCAAAAAAGAAATAAAATGAATAACAAAATGGTATCATAAAAAAACTACAGATCGCCCACAAAAAATGAGCTCTCAAACAGCTCTATAGACATAAAAAAAGTTACAATGGTCAGAATATATATTTTAAAGTATTAAAGCACAAGAAAAACTATACAAATCTGGTATTGTTGTGATCATACTAACTTGGAGAATGGAGGAAACAGGTCAGTTTTACCACATAGTGAATGCCATGAAAATGAAACCCATAAAACTGTGGTGAAATAGTTATACATATATTTTTTTTATAATTCCACATCATTTTTTCCAGCTTCACACTACACTGTATGCAATATTAAATGGTACCATTAGAAAGTAAAACCTATCCCACAAAAAAACAAGCCCTATACGGCTGTGTAAATAGAAAAAAATATATAAAAAATTATGGCTGGGAGTAAAAAAACGGAAATGCAAAAATGGAAAATCGAACTGTCCTTAAAGGGTTAATGAACAGCTAATGTCTACAGGAGGGTACTCAGTTGCATGCAATTAAAATTGTTCGTCCAAAAATCTCTACAAAAAGTCTGTGTGAGGTTGGGTTTAAATATTCAGAATTTTAGATGAAGTATTTAGATGCAGTATTTGAAGCCATAGGTCATGAAGACATGTATCAAGGAAATACTGAGTCTACTCTTTTTAAGTCTACTTTCACACAGTTGTTAAAAACATACTTTGTCAGTATTTCATCGCCATTTTGCATTTTCTGGCCAGTTATCAAGTTTTAAAAATGGCCATTATAAAGTGGATGAATTTCAAAGGATTTTTTTCAAATCCCAATTCTTGCAGTGCCCTCAGTATATGTTATATCCCTGGCTTACACACTGCCCTCAGTATATGTAATTCCCTCTGTACATGTGCCCCATAGTCATATAATGGCCCCCTTAGTGCCTTTATTATCTATAATGAGCCCATAGTGCCTAATATATATATATATATATATATAAAAATATATATCCCCATAGTGACCCTATATATATGTCCTTAGCAAATTTTTGAACGCCTCTCCATTAGTGCTCGGATGCTCGAGTAGAACACCTCGGGATACTCGGGTGCTCTACCTATCACCCGAGCACAATGGAAGTCAATGTGAGAACCCAAGCATTAAACCAGGCACCCCCTGCTCTGAAGAGGGGAGAGTGTCTGGTTCACATGAAAAGGTCAGAAATTGATGTAAACACCACTGAAATGGTTCAGGAACAGCATGGGGAGGATGTCTGGATGCATCTTGGACTCCCAGGTCGCTGCTGGGAACGGTGTTGTCCGAGTAGAACGCCAATTTTACAGACTGACAATAATACGAAGAAAACCGAAGATAAAATCTATTTTTGAGAAACATTCTTTCCTATATATTTACTTATATATAAAGTGCAAGTGCTGCCAAAAATTACAAGGAAGAGGCACTCCGATACAACATGTATATCACATAAAAGAGGGCCTCATTCACATTGTGGTACAATTGTTCATGTAATGGGACTCCTACACTCATAAAGCCTATGCACTAAGTGAAAGGGCTGCCAAAAATTACAAGGAACAGACACTCCAATACACCCTTTATTGCACATAAAGGAGGGCATCATGCGCACCCTGGAAAAATTATGATTGATGGCCTGCTGGTGACCCTCAAAAACATTAGGAGCAAGGGCCTGCTGGTGACCCCCGAAAACATTAGGGGTGAGGGTCTGCTGCTGATCTGACTATCTAAAACATTAGGGGTGAGGGCCTTCGTCTGAGCTGACCATAAAAAAAAATATGGTTGAGGGTCTGCTGGTGAGCTGACTCTTTAAAACATTAGGGGCGAGGGTCTGCTGCTGATCTTACCATGGAAAAAATCATGGGCGAGGGCTGCTGCTGAGCTGACTATCTAAAACATTATGGGCGAGGGCCTGCTGCTGAGCTGACCATCTAAAACATTATGGGTGAGGGCCTGCTGCAGAGCTGACCATCTAAAACATTATGGGCGAGGGCCTGCTGCTGATCTGACCATCTAAAACATTATGGGAGAGGGCCTGCTGCTGAGATGACTTTCTAAAACATTAGGGGTGAGTGCCTGCTGCTGAGCTGACCATCGAAAAAATTATGGTTGAGGGCCTGCTGCTGAGCTGACCATCGAAACAATTATGGTTGAGGGCCTGCTGCTGAGCTGACCATTGAAAAAATTATGGTTGAGGGCCTACTGCTGAGCTGACCATCGAAACAATTATGGTTGAGGGCCTGCTGCTCAGCTGACCATCGAAAACATTAGGAGCAAGGGCGGCCTGATAAGCATGTTGATATGATGGAGGAAGAGGACGAAAAAAGGAAGATTGAACCAGATACCCTTTTTTGTGGTGGAAGGGGTGCATGGGAATATAGTGTATTCAATACACCATAAAAGCCACATTTAAACTGCCTTTATGTTCAGCTGCTTTCCTCTGGTGGAGTAGAGAAGTCAGTGGCAAGCCAGGCCTTGTTCATTTTGATAAGAGTCAACCTGTCAGCATTATCAGTTGACAGTCGGATGTGCTTATCAGTTATTATGCCCCCAGCAGCACTAAATACCCACTCTGACAAAACGCTGGCGGCAGGGCAGGCCAGCACCTTCAAGGCATAGAGCGCCAGTTCATGCCACGTGTCCAGCTTAGACACCCAATAGTTGTAAGGCACAGAGGGATCATTGAGGATGCTGAAACGGTCTGCTACGTACTCCTTCACCATCTTCCAAAAATTTTCCCTCCTTGTGACACTAGGCCGCACATCAGGTTTAGGGTGCTGGCGTGTGTCATAAAATTGTCCCTGGCCTTGGAGAGTGTTGCCCTGCCACTGTTGGAACTGCTGTGTGTTCCCCTCGTCTCCCCTCCTTGGTTGCCCAAGGAACTATGTACTCTGCTGCCAGATGGAATAAACATGCTGTGGGTACTACCCTCTGTAGCGGAGGTAACCGTCTCCTGCTTCTCCTCCTCATCATCATCTAATTTGCGCTGAGAAGATGAACGAACGGTGGTCTGGCTATCACCCTGTGTACTGTCTTCCCCCATTTCCACCTCTTCCACATGCAAAGCATCCTCCTTCATTGTGAGCAGTGAGCGTTTCAGTAGACTTAGAAGTGGGATGGTAACCCTGATAATAGCGGCATCGCCGCTCACCTATCTGTGTTGATTCCTCAAAGTTGCGCAAAACCTCACAGAGGTCAGATATCCATGCCCACTCGTCGCTTGTGACGAGTGGAAGCTGACTGGAAAGGCAACAAACATGTTGCAGCTGGTATTCCACTACTGCCCTCTACTACTCACAAAGCCTGGCCAACATGTGTAACATGGAGTTCCAGTGTGTGCTCACATGGCACAACAATCGATGAGCTGGCAATTGCAAGAGCTGCTGCAGCGTTGCCAGACCGGTGGCAGCTGTAGATTACTTTCAGAAATGGGCACACACACACAGTGCACCTTCACCAGTAGCTCAGGCAAATTGGGGTAGGTTTTGAGAAACTGTTGAACTACTAAGTTGAACACATGGGCTAGGTATGGTATGTGTGTGAGCTTGCCGAGCTCCAAAGCCGCCACCATGTTACAGCCATTATCAGACACAACCATGCCTGGTTCTAGGTTGAGTGGCAAGAGCCATAGCTCAGTCTAGTCCTTTATACCCTGCCACAGCTCTGCGGCGGTGTGCTGTTTGTCACCTAAACATATTAATTTAAGCACGGCCTGTTGCCTCTTCCCCACTGCAGTGCTACAATGTTTCCAGCTACTGACTGATGGCTGACTGGTGCTGCAATATGATAATTCAGAGGTGAAGGTGGAGGAGGAGAAGGGGGGGTTGCAGCCACTAATGTATGTGGTGGTGGAAATCCTGATGGAAGTAGGGCCCGCAATCCTAGGCGTCGGTAGCACCTGTGCCATCCCAGGGTATGACTCGCTCCCGGCCTCCACAACAATCATCCAGTGTGCCATCAGTGAAATGTAGCATCCCTGGCCGCAAGCATTTGTCCATGTGTCAGTCGTTAAGTGGACCTTCTCAATAACTGCGTTGGTCAAAGTACGGTGAATGTTACGGGACACATGCTAGTGTAAGGTAGGGATAGCACACTGGGAAAAATAGTGGCGGCTGGGGACTGCGTAACGAGGAACAGCCGCAGGCATCAGGCTGCGGAAAGCCTCAGTGTCCAAAAGCCTAAATGGCAACATTTCCAGGGCCAGCAATTTGTAAAGGTGTGCATTTTGCGCTATGGCCTGTGGGTGGGTGGCTGGGTATGTGAGGGATGAGATGCCATTTTGTATAAACATGTTCTCCATCTTGTGTACATGTATATGGGAGATTTAGGTCAGGTCCTAAATGGAGCTTACAGGGTTAATCTAAAACAAGGCGTGAAAAGGTCACCTCATGTGTACACCCACATCCTTTCCCCACAGTTTCCTCTCTATCAGTCTGAGCCTCAGGAAGTGCGGGGGGAGAGGAGAGAGGAATGGAAACATATATATGGTCTTGTATGCTCTTATGAGCTATATCTTATAACTGCAAATGTCATGTTTGTCATGTGATGTTTTTTGTCTGTTTCAAGCCTATATTATTGTGAGCTTGTCTTTGTAATAAAGAGAAATCTGATACAACTAAATCCAATGTACAGTGGCGGAAATAATTATTTGACCCCTCACTGATTTTGTAAGTTTGTCCAATGACAAAGAAATGAAAAGTCTCAGAACAGTATCATTTCAATGGTAGGTTTATTGTAACAGTGGCAGATAGCACATCAAAAGGAAAATCGAAAAAATAACTTTAAATAAAAGATAGCAACTGATTTGCATTTCATTGAGTGAAATAAGTATTTGAACCCTCTAACAAAAAAAGACTTAATACTTGGTGGAAAAACCCTTGTTTGCAAGCACAGAGGTCAAACGTTTCTTGTAATTGATGACCAAGTTTGCGCACATTTTAGGAGGAATGTTGGTCCACTCCTCTTTGCAGATCATCTCTAAATCCCTAAGGTTTCGAGGCTGTCTCTGTGCAACTCTGAGCTTGAGCTCCCTCCATAGGTTTTCGATTGGATTAAGGTCCGGAGACTGACTAGGCCACTCCATGACCTTAATGTGCTTCTTCTTGAGCCACTCCTTTGTTGCCTTTGCTGTATGTTTTGGGTCATTGTCGTGCTGGAACACCCATCCACGACCCATTTTCAGTTTCCTGGCAGAGGGAAGGAGGTTGTCGCTCAGGATTTCACGATACATGGCTCCGTCCATTTTCCCGTTTATGCGAATAAGTTGTCCTGTGCCCTTAGCAGAAAAACACCCCCAAAGCAAAATGTTTCCACCTCCATGCTTGACGGTGGGGACGGTGTTTTGGGGGTCATAGGCAGCATTTTTCTTCCTCCAAACACAGCGAGTTGAGTTAATGCCAAAGAGCTCTATTTTGGTCTCATCAGACCACAGCACCTTCTCCCAGTCACTCTCTGAATCATTCAGGTGTTCATTGGCAAACTTTAGACGGGCCTGCACATGTGCCTTCCTGAGCAGGGGGACCTTGCGAGCCCTGCAGGATTTTAATCCATTGCGGTGTAATGTGTTTCCAATGGTTTTCTTGGTGACTGTGGTCCCTGCTAATTTGAGGTCATTAACTAACTCCTCCCGTGTAGTTCTAGGATGCTTTTTCACCTTTCTCAGAACCATTGACACCCCACGAGGTGAGATCTTGCGTGGAGCCCCAGAGCGAGGTCGATTGATGGTCATTTTGTGCTCCTTCCATTTTCGAACAATCGCACCAACAGTTGTCACCTTCTCTCCCAGCTTCTTGCTAATGGTTTTGTAGCCCATTCCAGCCTTGTGCAGGTCTACAATTTTGTCTCTGACATCCTTGGACAGCTCTTTGGTCTTTCCCATGTTGGAGAGTTTGGAGTCTGCTTGATTGATTGATTCTGTGGACAGGTGTCTTTTATACAGGTGACTAGTTAAGACAGGTGTCCTTAATGAGGGTGACTAATTGAGTAGAAGTGTCTAACCACTCTGTGGGAGCCAGAACTCTTAATGGTTGGTAGGGGTTCAAATACTTATTTCACTCAATGAAATGCAAATCAGTTGCTATCTTTTATTTAAAGTTATTTTTTCGATTTTCCTTTTGATGTGCTATCTGCCACTGTTACAATAAACCTACCATTGAAATGATACTGTTCTGAGACTTTTCATTTCTTTGTCATTGGACAAACTTACAAAATCAGTGAGGGGTCAAATAATTATTTCCGCCACTGTATGTGTCAGTTTCCCCGAGCGCTCGCATCCTTTTAATTTAGATTCCAACAATTATAGGTGAAGGGAGATTTTCCTAACAAAATCTTGGCACCCAACGTGTGGCTCAACTAAAGGACACTTCATCTGGTCTCCGACAAATTGGACGTTCCGATCCGGGATTTGCATATATAAGAAATAGTGCTAAAAGGTAAGATACTTTATCTTACACTATATCTGTGTAGTGATGGCCTGAATAGTTCGCCGGCGAATAGTTCCCGGCGAACATAGCTTGTTCGCGTTCGCCGCGGTGGGCGAACATAAGCGATGTTCGGTCCGCCCCCTATACATCATCATTGAGTAAACTTTGACCCTGTACCTCACAGTCAGCAGACACATTCCAGCCAATAAGCAGCAGACCCTCCCTCCCAGACCCTCCCACCTCCTGGACAGCATCCATTTTAGATTCATTTGGAATCTGCATTCTCAGTGAGAGGAGGGACAGTGCTGCTGCTGCTGATTCAATAGGGAAAGCGTTAGCTAGGGCAGTGTTCTGTGTCCACAGACTCATCGGCTGTAAGGACAGCGTCCTGACAGCACCCCAAAAAGCCCTTTTCAGGGCTGGTACATCAGTCTGCTTTTTTTTATTTTATATATATATATATATATTTTGCACTTGCCTGCCCGTGTGTGAGAGGCTGCAGGCTCAGTCACAGACAGTACTGTGTGCACACCATTCATACAGGGTGTGACAGAAAATACCTCGCAGATAAAAAAAAAAATCTATTTAATCTTTTTCTGTGATCTAATCACAGTTGCAAGCCAGTGTGTGTCAGGCCAACACAGACTGTATTGTGGCCACTGGCTAGTGGCTAGGCCTCCACTTATACCGTTACAGGGTGTCACTCACTCACAAATACCTCGCAGATAAATAAAAATTCTATTTAATATTTTTCTGTGATATAATCACAGTTGCAAGCCAGTGTGTGTCAGGCCCACACAGACTGTATTGTGGCCACTGGCTAGGCCTCCACTTATACCGTTACAGGGTGTCACTCACTCACAAATACCTCACAGATAAAAAAAAATTCTATTTAATATTTTTCTGTGATCTAATCACATTTGCAAGCCCGTGTGTGTCAGCCCCACACAGACTGTACTGTGCCCACTGCCCACCACTTATATAGGGTGGCACAGTACCTTGCATGCATAGTAATAATTATCTAATAAAAAATGACAGGCAATGGCAGGCCACGCCGCAGGGGACATCGTGTTTGTGGTGCTGTGATTTCCACTGCCTCTGGAATAATGCCCAGTGTTCAGAGGCCACGTACCCTGAGCAGAATACTGAAGAAATAATCCTAATACATAAAACATAACATTTATTGATATGCTAATAAAATCCTAGATAATGTGTGCAACAACTGTATACTGGGATGGACAAGGAATGTAGCCACTAGTAGCAGTGGTCAATGGTCACCCCAGTAACAAATACAAAGATAATTAAAGTGCACAGCGGCACTGAGTAGGTAACCAGTGTGTCCTACCGGTACCCAGGGAAGGTCGTCAGAAGCTTCACCGCACAATGTAATAATAGTAGTTCATCCTGTATGGATAGACGGATAAATCACAGGGGGAAAGAATACAACGGCTGACAGTAGAACACATGCGTGTAGGGTCCCTAGGGTATTCCCTATAGCTGTCTAACCGTAGACCCTGATACTAAAAGTGTGGTAGCAGCCTGACCACAGGGCACTCGTCCTTGAAAGGACGACCCTGTCTGGAACCTGTCCCTAACTCTGGAAACTGTATGTCCCTAAATATGCATAGGCAAGATCCCTACATGCATGTTTCGCTGCCGGGACATGCGGCAGTTCATCAGGGGAGATGATAAGCAATCAGGCAAGTCGATCCTGGATGAAGCGGTCAAGCCTGCAGACCAAGTATGACACGGTCAGTCATATGGTCAGGAGGTGCATGATGATAGTCAACCCCTCCAAGGGCTACCTCATGCGTAAGAGGTTACAGGTAAATGCAGTATGCAGATGAGAGTGACTGCATATGGGACGCCAACTAACCTGGTGTACCCACCTTATTTAAATACACCTCGTTTCCCGCCGCTGCCGTCCATAATAGAGGCCAATGGGCGCGTCTGCCCGCTTGCACGTGAGCGCGGCGCATGCGCTCATCACAGGGTGGCAACGAGGCCTGCAGCGCAGGAAGGGTGCGTGATACGAGACGCACTCCTGCGCATGCGCGAACTCGCATTAGGTATCGCAAGATCGCGGGAGCTGTGCAGAGCAGCAAAAGAGATAGGAAGCAACATAGGTATCGATTACTTCATAATATTCGGCAAAGTACAAACGATCGGACATACGGAAGTACAGCCGAATATGTCAAACCACAATCGGTTCTAATTTAAAGATATTTGTGGCTTTTAATCCTGTGTTGGATAAGTGCAGCTAGAACATAGTGGAACAAACGAAAAGACAAGTCAGAGTAGGTAGTCATGAGAGATATGTTGAAATCCCATGTGGGGTCATAGTCAATGGTGATAATAGACCTAGAGACTATTGATACAGAGTTAAGATACTAATGAATAATATCAAAAAGAGGTACAAACTACGTGCATAATGTTTTTACTACAAAAAGAAAGTACATACTACATGTACATACTACACGTATATACAACGCCTCGGTGTACATAATAATTTACTGCTCACAGAAAGATGATTAGTACAGAATAGTGACGGCTAGATCAATTACTGCCAGGTAGACTGGTACAGACGGCAAAAAGACTAACAAAAGGTCTATTCTACAAAAAGCAGCTATAATTCAGCTGCTCATTAAGACCATTAGGTGTAACAGTCCTCAAAAGGAATATCCAACGTGACTCCCGTTGTAGAAGGATCTTATCCCAATCACCACCTCTTTTGGGGGGACTGACAACTTCAATGCCCATGACTTTAATGGCCTTGGGATTGCCTTGGTGCAAGTCACAGACATGACGGGCCACTGGGGTATCGCGACGCTTATCAATATCCAAGAGGTGCTCTCCTATGCGTCTGCGCAACTCGCGCTTAGTCTTGCCGATGTATTCCTTTTGGCAAATACATGTGATTTTATATATCACCCCAGCTGTTCTGCATGAAATGAAATCTTTAATCTCAAAATTACGTTTGAGATTAGTGCTGTGGAAGATTTTTCCTTGGTCAATGTTGCCACAGGCCACACATCCACTGCATTTGAAAGAACCCACGGGGCGACGGCTCAGCCACGTACTAGGTCGGGTTGGTGGTGCAAGATGACTATGCACCAATAAGTCCTTGAGACTTTGGCCTCTTCTGAACGTCACCTGTGGGTATTCATGCAGGACTTCTCGGACATCTGGGTCCATAAGTAGGATGGGCCAGTGTCGTGCCAAAATCTCTCTAGATTCTTTGGCAGAGCCGTCAAAAGTAGTGATGAATCTCACCTTCTTCTCACCCTCCTGTCTAGTCTTGGGGGTAAGTAAGGTCTCTCTAGCGGTGTTGACTGCTCGCTGAAAGGCTCCTCTCAGTACCTTATCAGGGTAACCCCTAGCCCTAAACCTTAGTCGAAGGTCGGCTGCCTGATGTAAGAACTCTTGTTCATCAGAACAATTCCTGCGTAAACGCAGGTATTGTCCGTAGGGTATACCTCTTTTTAGTGGCAGTGGATGGCTACTCTGCCAATGTAGGACTGAGTTAGTGGCCGTGATCTTACGAAAGACAGTTGTAGAGAGCTCACCTCCAGGCTTCTTGGAGATGCGGACATCCAAAAAAGGAAGGGAACTATCATTAGCCTCATAAGTAAAACGGAGGCCAATGGTGTTTACATTGAGAAAGTCCACAAACTTTTTGAATGCCAGGGTGCCCGCATTCCAGACTATGAGGATGTCATCGATGTACCGGGCCCATAAGGTAATGGGCCCGGTCATCGGTTCTCCTTCACCAAAAACAACAGTGGCCTCCCACCAGCCCAGGAGCAGATTGGCATAGGACGGCGCACAGGAGCAACCCATGGCCGTACCCCTGAGCTGGTGGTAGAGGCGACCGTCAAAGGTGAAGAAGTTATGCGTCAGCAAGAATCTGAGCAGCTGTAAAACAAAAGTATTGTGCGCTCTGTACTGCTGCCCCCGCATACTTAGATAGTAACTGACCGCCAACAAACCAGCCTCATGTGGTATGGAGGAGTATAATGCCTCCACATCAATACTGGCTAGTAGGGAGTGATCCTCGATGCATATCCCTTCCACCCGTTTTAAGAGATCCATAGTATCACGGGTGTAAGAGGGGAGTGCAACGACAAATGGCATTAAGATTTGATCAATGTACACACCTAGATTTTATCCAATGCTCCCGATTCCGGCCACGATTGGCCTACCCTTGAGTGGTTTCAGGCCTTTGTGGACCTTGGGGAGACTATAAAACGTTGCCACAATCGGGTGCCTGGGGTACAAAAAATCCAGCTCATCTGCTGAGATTAGATTCGATGCTCTTCCTGCCAAAAGGATCTCCTTAAGTTCAACTAGGTATAGTGCTGTCGGGTTAGATGTTAATAACTGATAGCTATTCTTATCTTTTAGGATATGTTCACACATGGATTGGTAATCAGTTCGATTCATGATCACAGTGTTGCCACCTTTATCTGATGGTTTGATAATTATATCCTTATCCTCTTTCAAGGACCTGATAGCACGATGTTCCTCAGATGAACAATTGTTGTAATGCGGGAAATGTTGCATAGCCATCATGTCGGTACTGACAAGTTGCAGAAAGACGTCCACACACGAAATGTCGCCAGCCGGCGGCATTTTATTACTTTTATTACGCAAAGGAGTAAATGGACCGACTCCCTGCGATGTGTGGGCGTCCTCTGCGAGGCCATGCAGCAATTCCACATCCCTCAGGATGTCAGTCGGTATGCCTAACAGCTGACATTTCTTTTTTTCGGAGATCTTAAAATGTTTATGCCACCTGAGCTTTCGTATGAACAGGTGTAGGTCTTTAACCCATGTGAACATATCGTAATGGCGAGTAGGGACAAAGGACAGTCCCTTAGATAGTATCGCCATTTCGCTATGTGTGAGGATGCGGCTGGAGAGGTTAATTACTTCAGGCCCGATGGATCCCGAGTGTTGGGACGGTTCCTGAGCGGGTAGTTCACACCCTGATCTAAAAAACCGACTATGCCGGGGCCAGTTAAACCTCTACCCCTCCCCCTGCCTTTCCCTTTTTTGTTGAAATTCTTTTGTTTATTTCTATTGGGATTGCCACCAGGCTCTCTATCACTGTCTGAAACCTCAGTGTCAGTGGTGGAGATCTCTGAGGTTGCTTCTCTTAAGACCAGATAGGCCTTATTCTCTTTAAATTCGGCTAGATCCTTGTTGAACTGCCTATGTTTTCGTTCACGCAAATAATACTGATATTTCTCAACCATAGCTTGGAGTTGTTTCTCCTTGTTGAGAAAATCAGGATCACTTGAGAAGGTTTTGGTGACCTCAATTTGGGTGTTAAGTTTTTCAGTAAGACAAGTTAGATTAAGTCTTTCTTCCTCCAACAACAGTGTCATCAATTGAAGTGAACTTTTGGTGGCCACTTGTTCCCAAAGGGTGGTAAAACCTGGGCTCCGCTGTTTCTGCACCGGAGTAACAGAGATACGGAGTCCTCGCGGTACAATGCCCTGCTTGATGTAGTTATCAAGGCTCTGTACCTCCCACCAGGTGGCCAAGTGCTCTTTATAAAGTCGATTGAGCTCTTTAAAAGCAACTTTGAAGGAAGGTACACTCTTTTTCTGCTGATATGATCTATCAGAAAATACCTCTTTGGCCTCCTCAAACCATGTCTCAGTATTTATTCCACTATCCAAAAAGCCTGCCATATCAAAAATACAATAATGATCAAAAATCAAAGGTAAGGTAAAGAGGTCAGATCAGGGTGTGTCTGCGCTCTGGATTATCTGAATTAAGGAGCAGAATACTGAAGAAATAATCCTAATACATAAAACATAACATTTATTGATATGCTAATAAAATCCTAGATAATGTGTGCAACAACTGTATACTGGGATGGACAAGGAATGTAGCCACTAGTAGCAGTGGTCAATGGTCACCCCAGTAACAAATACAAAGATAATTAAAGTGCACAGCGGCACTGAGTAGGTAACCAGTGTGTCCTACCGGTACCCAGGGAAGGTCGTCAGAAGCTTCACCGCACAATGTAATAATAGTAGTTCATCCTGTATGGATAGACGGATAAATCACAGGGGGAAAGAATACAACGGCTGACAGTAGAACACATGCGTGTAGGGTCCCTAGGGTATTCCCTATAGCTGTCTAACCGTAGACCCTGATACTAAAAGTGTGGTAGCAGCCTGACCACAGGGCACTCGTCCTTGAAAGGACGACCCTGTCTGGAACCTGTCCCTAACTCTGGAAACTGTATGTCCCTAAATATGCATAGGCAAGATCCCTACATGCATGTTTCGCTGCCGGGACATGCGGCAGTTCATCAGGGGAGATGATAAGCAATCAGGCAAGTCGATCCTGGATGAAGCGGTCAAGCCTGCAGACCAAGTATGACACGGTCAGTCATATGGTCAGGAGGTGCATGATGATAGTCAACCCCTCCAAGGGCTACCTCATGGGTAAGAGGTTACAGGTAAATGCAGTATGCAGATGAGAGTGACTGCATATGGGACGCCAACTAACCTGGTGTACCCACCTTATTTAAATACACCTCGTTTCCCGCCGCTGCCGTCCATAATAGAGGCCAATGGGCGCGTCTGCCCGCTTGCACGTGAGCGCGGCGCATGCGCTCATCACAGGGTGGCAACGAGGCCTGCAGCGCAGGAAGGGTGCGTGATACGAGACGCACTCCTGCGCATGCGCGAACTCGCATTAGGTATCGCAAGATCGCGGGAGCTGTGCAGAGCAGCAAAAGAGATAGGAAGCAACATAGGTATCGATTACTTCATAATATTCGGCAAAGTACAAACGATCGGACATACGGAAGTACAGCCGAATATGTCAAACCACAATCGGTTCTAATTTAAAGATATTTGTGGCTTTTAATCCTGTGTTGGATAAGTGCAGCTAGAACATAGTGGAACAAACGAAAAGACAAGTCAGAGTAGGTAGTCATGAGAGATATGTTGAAATCCCATGTGGGGTCATAGTCAATGGTGATTATAGACCTAGAGACTATTGATACAGAGTTAAGATACTAATGAATAATATCAAAAAGAGGTACAAACTACGTGCATAATGTTTTTACTACAAAAAGAAAGTACATACTACACGTACATACTACACGTATATACAACGCCTCGGTGTACATAATAATTTACTGCTCACAGAAAGATGATTAGTACAGAATAGTGACGGCTAGATCAATTACTGCCAGGTAGACTGGTACAGACAGCAAAAAGACTAACAAAAGGTCTATTCTACAAAAAGCAGCTATAATTCAGCTGCTCATTAAGACCATTAGGTGTAACAGTCCTCAAAAGGAATATCCAACGTGACTCCCGTTGTAGAAGGATCTTATCCCAATCACCACCTCTTTTGGGGGGACTGACAACTTCAATGCCCATGACTTTAATGGCCTTGGGATTGCCTTGGTGCAAGTCACAGACATGACGGGCCACTGGGGTATCGCGACGCTTATCAATATCCAAGAGGTGCTCTCCTATGCGTCTGCGCAACTGCCGCTTAGTCTTGCCGATGTATTCCTTTTGGCAAATACATGTGATTTTATATATCACCCCAGCTGTTCTGCATGAAATGAAATCTTTAATCTCAAAATTACGTTTGAGATTAGTGCTGTGGAAGATTTTTCCTTGGTCAATGTTGCCACAGGCCACACATCCACTGCATCTGAAAGAACCCACGGGGCGACGGCTCAGCCACGTACTAGGTCGGGTTGGTGGTGCAAGATGACTATGCACCAATAAGTCCTTGAGACTTTGGCCTCTTCTGAACGTCACCTGTGGGTATTCATGCAGGACTTCTCGGACATCTGGGTCCATAAGTAGGATGGGCCAGTGTCGTGCCAAAATCTCTCTAGATTCTTTGGCAGAGCCGTCAAAAGTAGTGATGAATCTCAACTTCTTCTCACCCTCCTGTCTAGTCTTGGGGGTAAGTAAGGTCTCTCTAGCGGTGTTGACTGCTCGCTGAAAGGCTCCTCTCAGTACCTTATCAGGGTAACCCCTAGCCCTAAACCTTAGTCGAAGGTCGGCTGCCTGATGTAAGAACTCTTGTTCATCAGAACAATTCCTGCGTAAACGCAGGTATTGTCCGTAGGGTATACCTCTTTTTAGTGGCAGTGGATGGCTACTCTGCCAATGTAGGACTGAGTTAGTGGCCGTGATCTTACGAAAGACAGTTGTAGAGAGCTCACCTCCAGGCTTCTTGGAGATGCGGACATCCAAAAAAGGAAGGGAACTATCATTAGCCTCATAAGTGAAACGGAGGCCAATGGTGTTTACATTGAGAAAGTCCACAAACTTTTTGAATGCCAGGGTGCCCGCATTCCAGACTATGAGGATGTCATCGATGTACCGGGCCCATAAGGTAATGGGCCCGGTCATCGGTTCTCCTTCACCAAAAACAACGGTGGCCTCCCACCAGCCCAGGAGCAGATTGGCATAGGACGGCGCACAGGAGCAACCCATGCCGTACCCCTGAGCTGGTGGTAGAGGCGACCGTCAAAGGTGAAGAAGTTATGCGTCAGCAAGAATCTGAGCAGCTGTAAAACAAAAGTATTTGTGCGCTCTGTACTGCTGCCCCCGCATACTTAGATAGTAACTGACCGCCAACAAACCAGCCTCATGTGGTATGGAGGAGTATAATGCCTCCACATCAATACTGGCTAGTAGGGAGTGATCCTCGATGCATATCCCTTCCACCCGTTTTAAGAGATCCATAGTATCACGGGTGTAAGAGGGGAGTGCAACGACAAAAGGCATTAAGATTTGATCAATGTACACACCTAGATTTTGTCCAATGCTCCCGATTCCGGCCACGATTGACCTACCCTTGAGTGGTTTCAGGCCTTTGTGGACCTTGGAGAGACTATAAAACGTTGCCACAATCGGGTGCCTGGGGTACAAAAAATCCAGCTCATCTGCTGAGATTAGATTCGATGCTCTTCCTGCCAAAAGGATCTCCTTAAGTTCAACTAGGTATAGTGCTGTCGGGTTAGATGTTAATAACTGATAGCTATTCTTATCTTTTAGGATATGTTCACACATGGATTGGTAATCAGTTTGATTCATGATCACCGTGTTGCCACCTTTATCTGATGGTTTGATAATTATATCCTTATCCTCTTTCAAGGACCTGATAGCACGATGTTCCTCAGATGAACAATTGTTGTAATGCGGGAAATGTTGCATAGCCATCATGTCGGTACTGACAAGTTGCAGAAAGACGTCCACACACGAAATGTCGCCAGCCGGCGGCATTTTATTACTTTTATTACGCAAAGGAGTAAATGGACCGACTCCCTGCGATGTGTGGGCGTCCTCTGCGAGGCCATGCAGCAATTCCACATCCCTCAGGATGTCAGTCGGTATGCCTAACAGCTGACATTTCTTTTTTTCGGAGATCTTAAAATGTTTATGCCACCTGAGCTTTCGTATGAACAGGTGTAGGTCTTTAACCCATGTGAACATATCGTAATGGCGAGTAGGGACAAAGGACAGTCCCTTAGATAGTATCGCCATTTCGCTATGTGTGAGGATGCGGCTGGAGAGGTTAATTACTTCAGGCCCGATGGATCCCGAGTGTTGGGACGGTTCCTGAGCGGGTAGTTCACACCCTGATCTAAAAAACCGACTATGCCGGGGCCAGTTAAACCTCTACCCCTCCCCCTGCCTTTCCCTTTTTTGTTGAAATTCTTTTGTTTATTTCTATTGGGATTGCCACCAGGCTCTCTATCACTGTCTGAAACCTCAGTGTCAGTGGTGGAGATCTCTGAGGTTGCTTCTTTGGGGGCCGCTTCTCTTAAGACCAGATAGGCCTTATTCTCTTTAAATTCGGCTAGATCCTTGTTGAACTGCCTATGTTTTCGTTCACGCAAATAATACTGATATTTCTCAACCGTAGCTTGGAGTTGTTTCTCCTTGTTGAGAAAATCAGGATCACTTGAGAAGGTTTTGGTGACCTCAATTTGGGTGTTAAGTTTTTCAGTAAGACAAGTTAGATTAAGTCTTTCTTCCTCCAACAACAGTGTCATCAATTGAAGTGAACTTTTGGTGGCCACTTGTTCCCAACGGGTGGTAAAACCTGGGCTCCGCTGTTTCTGCACCGGAGTAACAGAGATACGGAGTCCTCGCGGTACAATGCCCTGCTTGATGTAGTTATCAAGGCTCTGTACCTCCCACCAGGTGGCCAAGTGCTCTTTATAAAGTTGATTGAGCTCTTTAAAAGCAACTTTGAAGGAAGGTACACTCTTTTTCTGCTGATATGATCTATCAGAAAAGACCTCTTTGGCCTCCTCAAACCATGTCTCAGTATTTATTCCACTATCCAAAAAGCCTGCCATATCAAAAATACAATAATGATCAAAAATCAAAGGTAAGGTAAAGAGGTCAGATCAGGGTGTGTCTGCGCTCTGGATTATCTGAATTAAGGAGCAGAATACTGAAGAAATAATCCTAATACATAAAACATAACATTTATTGATATGCTAATAAAATCCTAGATAATGTGTGCAACAACTGTATACTGGGATGGACAAGGAATGTAGCCACTAGTAGCAGTGGTCAATGGTCAACCCAGTAACAAATACAAAGATAATTAAAGTGCACAGCGGCACTGAGTAGGTAACCAGTGTGTCCTACCGGTACCCAGGGAAGGTCGTCAGAAGCTCCACCGCACGATGTAATAATAGTAGTTCATCCTGTATGGATAGACGGATAAATCACAGGGGGAAAGAATACAACGGCTGACAGTAGAACACATGCATGTAGGGTCCCTAGGGTATTCCCTATAGCTGTCTAACCGTAGACCCTGATACTAAAAGTGTGGTAGCAGCCTGACCACAGGGCACTCGTCCTTGAAAGGACGACCCTGTCTGGAACCTGTCCCTAACTCTGGAAACTGTATGTCCCTAAATATGCATAGGCAAGATCCCTACATGCATGTTTCGCTGCCGGGACATGCAGCAGTTCATCAGGGGAGATGATAAGCAATCAGGCAAGTCAATCCTGGATGAAGCGGTCAAGCCTGCAGACCAAGTATGACACGGTCAGTCATATGGTCAGGAGGTGCATGATGATAGTCAACCCTGTGAGAGTCAAGATTTTAACTTCTCCTGTAGTACACATTTGTCTCCACTAGATGGCAAAAACTCAATTAGGAGCCTCATGTACATTCTCTTTGTTCTAAGATCAATTAGTGAAAGAAAGGAGGAGTTAAGTTGCTATTTTTCAAATGTGCCAATCAACTCAGGAATAAAGTTAGTAAACTACTCCCTTTTTGTCACAGAGCCAATAAACTTTCATCTAGGACCACCCTTTTGTCTACCTCATGTTGCCTATATAAGTGTGTGTAACTGTAATAAAGAGAGATATTTTCCATGATACCAGCCTGCATTGGTCTCATTAGGGAAAGCTGTATGAGCTCATACTTATAATTCTAACTGATTTGGAGCCACACAAAAGAAGAAGTTGTGTCGTAGATTTTGCGACGACAAAATTGGCGCCCGAACAGGGACCGACGGCTTGCATAACTTCCGATTCAAACGCCAGGAGAGGACTTGCATAAAACCATCAGACGAGGCATAAACTGCAGTAAGGTAAGAAGCTTTTTTTCTTACAACCTCCTCTGAGTCTTTTGCCCAAGTGTTTTCTCAAGAGTTGAATTGGTGTTATCGCGATATAAGGGTTCAAATTATAGCTGATCTGTCCGTTAAAAAGAACCTGTTGAAATATTCCTTCTTTGTGGTGGTGCACATGCTGAAACTAAACTGAAGTTGTTACACAGCTGAGCCGGATATCCTGTGACCTAGATTTGGTTCCCAGTCAAGGTTCTGACGAGAACCTTGGGAAAAGGGTTAATACCAATTGTCTCATAGGCAATTGGAAGTTATTAAGATTTTGTATCCCGGTGAATTGACTAGGGGTCTTCACTTTGAGAGATTGTGGGGTCAATACTATTATATCATTTGAGCTTTGTGCAACTGCGCTTAAGTTTGTGGGTTCGGTGGCGATTACTTATAGTAATTGGATTCCGTTTGAGCTTTGTGCAACTACGCTTAAGTTTGCGGGTTTGATAAGTAGCAATTGTTAGAGCTTTGTGCAACTACAATAATGGGAAATTCGAATGTTGCAGGACAGAGTGAAAAAAGGTTAACAGCGGCTCAGTTGATGAGAGAAAGAGAAGGAAAAGTTTCAGTAACTAAGTTAAAATCGTTCATGCAGGCAATTGGTATGCATGAAACTGGAAGATTAAATGAAAGCTTATGGAAAAATATATTACAAGAAAAGAAAGGGTGGCTGAGAGATAATAATAGGCTGGTGCAAGCAGAGTTATGGTGGAAGTTGTCTGCAGATGTGACTGATGGAAAATTGAAAGAAATTGAGAAGAATGGTCAATATTGGTATAGTAAGATGGAGGATTTGGGTGTGGTAAGTAACAAAGAACAGAACAGTTTGCCATGCGGCATCCCTTCCCCCGCCACCTCTGTTGTAAGTAATCCTGGGTCTTGTGGTCCAACAAACAATGCTATTGCTTCTTGTGTTAGTTCCTCCTCTACACCAGGTGCTGGAATGTGCTTATCAGCACCACCCACTGTGCCTTCTGCTCCCTCTAGCCTTTCCCCACCCCCTAAAACTCTTACCATAGAGCAGCAACCGCCTCCTTATGGGGGATGGATGTGTGTGTGCAATCACAGGAATGCTGAGACAAATAGCATATGTGTTGTCTGTGGATTTCAAAGACAGGACATAATTCCCAACACTGGATTATATCCAGTGATGTCTGCCAATAACCCTTCCCAATTGTATGTCCCATCAGTTAAAAATGTACCTGCAGTGATTGCCCCTATGATGCCTGCTAGAAATATTCCAGACCAGTCTACTCAATCTAGGAATGCACCCATTTTAAGTCCGACTTCAGACTTGAGTGGATTTCTATCACAGGAAAGTATAGGGTATCCAGCATCATTTTTGGATATGCGAAACCTGATGCACCCAGTTTCCCCTGTTATATCATCTACGCCAAATCCACCTCGACCTAATCTATCCTATCGTACGCCCAGGTACCTTAACCCTGGAGCTGCTCCTCTCAGAGGTCCAAATGACATCCCTGATGAGCCTGTGTATCGCCCTTGGTCCCCTAGTGAGATGCTGGCCATGATGAGTAGAATCCCCAATCAAGAGGACTTACCCATGCCGTTCTGTAGAGAGTTAGCGAAGATACGGAAAGCTTTCTCATGTTGCTGGAGGGATTTAGAAGATTTAGTCCAGTGTAAAGCTGGTGACTCCTTCTCTCAGATTATAGCCTCTGCAGTGGGATGTTATGAGGGAGATGATACTACTTTGTTGTCCGGTGAGCGATACATAGTAAGACTTACGGAATGGGGGAGAAAGCGATTAGGTGATCAGTCTGTTACGTTGTCGGATATGCATCAGGATAAAACGGAAAGTGTGGAGAAATTCTACACTAGACTCCAGCAAAGATGGGTGGATTTGGGCTTTGAGTATACTTCAGACATGCATGAGAGAATTTTGAGTGCTGCTTTTGTGGATGGTCTTAGGGAAAGCATTCGCAAGGGTCTGGTATCAGCTAGGCCTGAATGGAGAACTATACAGCCCTCCATTTTGTTACAAGTAGCAAAGGGGGTAGAGTCTGAATTAAACAAAAGACCGAAGGCAGGTGTGGCCGCATACCAGCACTTTCCCCAAAAAGGGGGAAGGAACGCAAAGTATCGCTTAAGATGTTTTAACTGTGGCAAGGTGGGGCACTTTATGCGGGATTGCCAAACTCCTAACCCATGGGAGGAAGAAGAGGAGGAGAGAGCTCAGCCCCCTCAAATGCGACGCCCATAGGGAGTTGGCAATCCAGAGTCAAATGCTGTGCCCCTACTAAAAATTCAAACCTTAGGGCCTGCCCCAGTTGTCTCCTTGGCAATCAATGGGGGGGAGCCCATCCCCTTTTTGATTGACACTGGAGCAGCCAAAACTGTTATTCGCAGCAAACACGTAAAAAGATCCCTCATGTCTGAGGATAGTATTCCATGTGTAGGAGTAGATGGTAATGAGGTTCCTACTCCTCTAACAAAGCCAATACAAATTGCATTTGCCCCAAACCAACAAATGCTAAGTCGCCCCTTAGTCAGTGACACCACCCCTGTTAATTTGCTAGGAGCAGATGTGTTGCAGAGAATATATGCGCAGATAACATATCTTCCTGATTGTACTGTGAAGTTACAAGGCAAACTAGGAGAAGAGGATATATGTCTCCTTGCAGCCTGTGATTATAATCCATTCCACATGTACGTGTCTACACTCTCTGAAGAGGGCGTGTCCCTTCTGCTGCAACAATTACCTGCACATCTGTGGGCCTCCGGACCTACAGATGTTGGCCATTTATCTGTCCCTCCAATGATGATAGAACATAAACCTGGTGCTCCTTTACCTCGGAAGGCACAATATCCCCTCAGTATACAACAAACGGATGCCATCACCAAAATAGTACGTGATTTTGTCAGTAATGGGGTACTAATTGAAACCACCTCTCCATGTAACACTCCCTTGTACCCCATTAAGAAAAGGGGGGAAAAAGGTCAGCCAGTGCAGTATAGAATGGTACATGATCTTAGGGCTGTTAATGAGGCTACAGTTTTTAATACCCCTGTGGTACCAAACCCACATACATTGTTGGCACAGATTCCCCACAGCGCCACCCATTTCACTGTGGTGGATCTTGCAAATGCATTTTTCTCAGTTCCATTACATCCAGATCGCAGATATCTTTTTGCTTTCACACATGACAGGAAGCAATACACCTGGACGGTCTTACCACAAGGTGCCCATAATTCCCCCAGTATGTACAGTACTGCCTTAGCCCAGGTTTTAGCGGATTGGCCCATTCCATCTGAAGGAGTTGTCTTACTTCAATATATAGATGACTTACTTCTTTGCTGCCCGGGAGAGGAGGTGTGTAAACAAACTTTGTTGTCTCTTCTCACCTTCCTGGCTGCAAATGGCTGTAAAGCTTCCCGCAAGAAGCTTCAATTTTGTTGTACCACTGTCACCTTTCTAGGGCACTGTATATCTGCCGGGATTAGACATCTCACCCCAGACCGTATAACTGCAGTTGAACAAATTCCTTTGCCTACTACTGTGGGGGCTCTGAGAATTTATTTGGGTCTAGTCTCATACTGTAGGCCTTGGATCAGAAATGCCTCTGCTCTTCTGCAACCCTTGTATGATTGTCTCACCTCTCTTCCTTTTTTATTGACAGATAAGGCCGTGGAGAACTTCCATACATTAAAACTAGTCATCAGTTCTACACCAGCATTGGGTCTACCGGACTACAATAAAGATTTCAGACTTTATTGCACTGAATGTCTTGGCCATGCTTCAGCTGTTCTCACACAAGCTAGGGCTGGCCAACAGCGTCCAGTGGCGTATTACTCTGCCAGACTCGATCCAGTGGCTAGAGGAGCGCCATCTTGTGTCCGTGCGGTAGTGGCTGTACAACTCATGCTTGACAAGAGCTCTGAGATTGTGCTCAATTATCCAATCACTGTTTTTGTCCCTCATGACATCTCGGCCATTCTCACACAAGTACAGCCTAAACACCTGTCCACTGCCAGACACTTTAGACTAGAATGTGCACTACTTATGCCACCAAATGTCACCATCAAAAGGTGCACAACTTTGAATCCAGCTACTCTGCTGCCTCTGGGGGGGGAGGGAGTAGTAGTATGAGTCATCTAGCCGAATATCTTCCTGACCTGGAAGATAAACACGACTGTCTCCAATTAATGTCCCAAGAGACAGCAGGGTTTGATCACGTGGTAGATACTCCCTTAGAAAACCCAGATTTAGAGCTCTTTGTGGATGGATCGCGGTATGGTGTCCAAGGGAAGTTTTATACGGGGTATGCAGTTGTCAGTCAGCACGATACAATAAAAGCGGAATCACTGCCCTCTCACATGTCTGCACAGGAAGCTGAACTTAAGGCTTTGGAAGAGGCCTGCAGGTATGCGGAGGGAAAAACTGCAAACATCTATACAGATTCCAGGTATGCTTTTGGGATCACCCATGATTATGGTCCAATTTGGAAGGCTAGAGACTTCCTTACAGCAAATGGCAAGCCAATTAAAAATGGCAAAGGGGTGAAAGCCCTAATGGACGCTCTGCTGTTGGCAACGAGGGTGGCCATTATGAAAATTAAAGGCCATTCGTCAGGAAAAACTCTTGAAGCTCGGGGAAATCATCGAGCTGATCTGGCAGCAAAAGCTGCTGCACAGAAACCCAGAGATGATCCTGTAGGGATAGCAGTAGTACAGGAGCAAATTTCCCTGCCAGTCAACTATGAAAGATTTAAAACCTTACAGTCTCAAGCAACCAAAGAGGAAAAGGCAGTATGGATAGAGAAAGGAGCTGTGATGACCCCAAAAGGAACATGGCAACTTAGAGGAAAGCTGTGTTTGCCCCGTGCTTTGTTCCCAGTCACAGCCCAGGCCACTCATGGGAACACTCACCTGTCCAAAACTGCCATGACTGCTCTTGTTAATAGTCACTGGTATGCCCCAGGATTCAGTGTAACTGCAGCCAAATTCACTCAGGCTTGTATGATTTGTGCCCATCACAACATAGGAAGGACAGTAAAAACACCTTTGAGGCACACTCCCAGGCCCGATTTTCCCTTCCAAAGACTGCAAATAGATTACATCCAACTACCCAAAATGGGGACCCTAGAATACGTCTTGGTATGTGTAGATCTGTTTTCAGGGTGGCCAGAGGCCTATCCTGTGGCCAAAGCCACTGCACAAAACACAGCCAAGAAACTTCTGAATGAGATAGTTTGCCGGTATGGGGTCCCAGAGACAATTGAGAGTGACCGAGGTTCTCACTTTACAGGGGAGGTCATGCGTGAAATTATGGGAGCCCTGGGTATTGAACAAGCCTTCCATACTGCGTATCACCCACAAAGCAGCGGTAGAGTAGAGCGACTCAACGGGACAATTAAATCAAAAATACAGAAGGCCATGGCTGAACTGAATAAGCCATGGACAGAGTGTCTACCCTTGGCACTCTTCTCCATCCGGTATACACCTAACCGGAAGACAGGCCTGAGTCCATATGAAGTACTCTTTGGGAATGCCCCTAGACTAGGACTCTATTTTCCACAACAACTCCAGATGCAGCATAATAGTCTTTCAAAGTACGTTATCTGTCTTACAAACAGACTGTCTAATGTGTATTCCCAAGTTTTTGCTTCTCTTCCAGATCCAGACAGCATAGAAGCAACTCATTCTCTACAACCAGGAGATTGAGTAGTGGTGAAACGACACGTGCGGAAAGTTCTAGAACCACGATTTGAGGGTCCACATCAAGTACTGTTAACCACCGCCACTGCTGTCAAGTTGGAAGGAAAGCCTAATTGGGTCCACGCATCACACTGCAAAAAAGTACCAGAACCTCAAGTGCTGGAATGACTGCAAGAGCCGTAATATCTTTTCATGTCTTACTGTTCATTTTATATTGTACAGGGGAAAATGCACAGTCAGATCAAATCCAAAATTCCATATTTAGAACAATATTAACACAAGGGAATCAGAATACAATTACATCTCCTACAGCTTCACCCATGATTGACAAAATGGCCTTAGAGACAGGGTTTTCAGACACAAATGTATGGCTAGAATGGATCCGCTATACGGTTCTTTCACAGAAGCGATCCAACTGCATAGCATGTGCTGCAGCTCGACCTCATTTGGGTACGGTACCTTTCCCTTTGAGTGAGGTTACCGATCCTGAGGGTTTCAAGTGCATCCTTAAGATGTACACTGAAACCATTCCCAGTAATGACACCTCCCGCTGCAGGACATTAGAATTACTCTATCCTATTGTTCATGATAAAGATCATATGGGTTTCGGTATAACGCCATACCCTGGAAATTATACCTGTTTCAATCGTAACGGTACAGGCAAAGACATTGGTGTTTTCCCTCCAGGATATTGTTCCTATAACATCTATCTAAATGAGACAAGTAGTGACTCTGATGCTTACCCTGACAAATGGTTTGTCCACCAAGGTTATCAACATGCGGATATCTGATGGTTGTGTGGAGACCTGAAGCTCCGACCCAGGATACGAATAGAATGGATTGGCCAATGTACCTTGATTAAGGTGCTGATGCCATTTGTTCTATTTTCGACTCTTGAGTGGGAGCAAGTCAGTACGCAAGCCAATGTCCGGTCACGGCAAAGGAGGTCACTTCCTACAGCTTTTGATTCTCATGTATACAAAGATGCTATAGGAGTCCCTAGAGGAGTTCCTGATGAATTCAAGGCTAGAAACCAGATAGCTGCTGGTTTCGAATCAATACTTCCAATAATTGGCGTAAATAAAAATGTAGGATGGATTAACTATTTGTATTATAATCAACAGAGATTCGTAAATTATACCCGAGATGCAGTAAAAGGAATATCGGAACAACTGAGCTCTTCATCGGTGATGGCGTTACAGAATCGACTGGCCCTCGACATGATCCTAGCGGAAAAAGGAGGCGTCTGCAAGATGATCGGAAGTTCCTGCTGCACCTTCATTCCTAACAACACTGCCCCTGACGGAAGCATCACAAAGGCTTTGAATGGACTGACTTCTTTATCGAATGAACTAGAGGAAAACTCTGGAATCAACAACCCCATTACTTCATGGCTAGAACAGTGGTTTGGGAACTGGTCTAATGTGTTAGCCAATATGTTAATGACACTGGTGGTAGTACTTGTGGTAGTGGCATTAATAGGGTGTTGTGTGATTCCTTGTTTTAGAAAAATTGTTTTTAAAATGTTCAATTCAACCACACCTGCAACAACCATGTACATGCATTGTGAAACTGACAGACCTAAAGATTATTTGGAGAATCTCTTTGAGGAACGCGATTCCATCCTAAAACAAATGAAATCTTGTTGATAGTTGCGGAATAAATAGAACCAGATGAAGGCAAACCCGAAAGGGAGTTGGGGGGACCTGGTGAAGCAATAAGGAAAGTCCAGCTCTTCGCCGTTTAGGGCGTTGGGAGAGTACCTCACATTGCTTATTCATCTTGTATCTATTTACCGCAAAAAGGAGGGATTTGTGAGAGTCAAGATTTTAACTTCTCCTGTAGTACACATTTGTCTCCACTAGATGGCAAAAAACTCAATTAGGAGCCTCATGTACATTCTCTTTGTTCTAAGATCAATTAGTGAAAGAAAGGAGGAGTTAAGTTGCTATTTTTCAAATGTGCCAATCAACTCAGGAATAAAGTTAGTAAACTACTCCCTTTTTGTCACAGAGCCAATAAACTTTCATCTAGGACCACCCTTTTGTCTACCTCATGTTGCCTATATAAGTGTGTGTAACTGTAATAAAGAGAGATATTTTCCATGATACCAGCCTGCATTGGTCTCATTAGGGAAAGCTGTATGAGCTCATACTTATAATTCTAACTGATTTGGAGCCACACAAAAGAAGAAGTTGTGTCGTAGATTTTGCGACGACAACCCCTCCAAGGGCTACCTCATAGGTAAGAGGTTACAGGTAAATGCAGTATGCAGATGAGAGTGACTGCATATGGGACGCCAACTAACCTGGTGTACCCACCTTATTTAAATACACCTCGTTTCCCGCCGCTGCCGTCCATAATAGAGGCCAATGGGCGCGTCTGCCCGCTTGCACGTGAGCGCGGCGCATGCGCTCATCACAGGGTGGAAACGAGGCCTGCAGCGCAGGAAGGGTGCGTGATACGAGACGCACTCCTGCGCATGCGCGAACTCGCATTAGGTATCGCGAGATCGCGGGAGCTGTGCAGAGCAGCAAAAGAGATAGGAAGCAACATAGGTATCGATTACTTCATAATATTCGGCAAAGTACAAACGATCGGACATACGGAAGTACAGCCGAATATGTCAAACCATAATCGGTTCTAATTTAAAGATATTTGTGGCTTTTAATCCTGTGTTGGATAAGTACAGCTAGAACATAGTGGAACAAACGAAAAGACAAGTCAGAGTAGGTAGTCATGAGAGATATGTTGAAATCCCATGTGGGGTCATAGTCAATGGTGATAATAGACCTAGAGACTATTGATACAGAGTTAAGATACTAATGAATAATATCAAAAAGAGGTACAAACTACGTGCATAATGTTTTTACTACAAAAAGAAAGTACATACTACACGCACATACTACACGTATATACAACGCCTCGGTGTACATAATAATTTACTGCTCACAGAAAGATGATTAGTACAGAATAGTGACGGCTAGATCAATTACTGCCAGGTAGACTGGTACAGACAGCAAAAAGACTAACAAAAGGTCTATTCTACAAAAAGCAGCTATAATTCAGCTGCTCATTAAGACCATTAGGTGTAACAGTCTTCAAAAGGAATATCCAACGTGACTCCCGTTGTAGAAGGATCTTATCCCAATCACCACCTCTTTTGGGGGGACTGACAACTTCAATGCCCATGACTTTAATGGCCTTGGGATTGCCTTGGTGCAAGTCACAGACATGACGGGCCACTGGGGTATCGCGACGCTTATCAATATCCAAGAGGTGCTCTCCTATGCGTCTGCGCAACTCGCGCTTAGTCTTGCCGATGTATACCTTTTGGCAAATACATGTGATTTTATATATCACCCCAGCTGTTCTGCATGAAATGAAATCTTTAATCTCAAAATTACGTTTGAGATTAGTGCTGTGGAAGATTTTTCCTTGGTCAATGTTGCCACAGGCCACACATCCACTGCATCTGAAAGAACCCACGGGGCGACGGCTCAGCCACGTACTAGGTCGGGTTGGTGGTGCAAGATGACTAAGCACCAATAAGTCCTTGAGACTTTGGCCTCTTCTGAACGTCACCTGTGGGTATTCATGCAGGACTTCTCGGACATCTGGGTCCATAAGTAGGATGGGCCAGTGTCGTGCCAAAATCTCTCTAGATTCTTTGGCAGAGCCGTCAAAAGTAGTGATGAATCTCACCTTCTTCTCACCCTCCTGTCTAATCTTGGGGGTAAGTAAGGTCTCTCTAGCGGTGTTGACTGCTCGCTGAAAGGCTCCTCTCAGTACCTTATCAGGGTAACCCCTAGCCCTAAACCTTAGTCGAAGGTCGGCTGCCTGATGTAAGAACTCTTGTTCATCAGAACAATTCCTGCACGTAGTTTGTACCTCTTTTTGATATTATTCATTAGTATCTTAACTCTGTATCAATAGTCTCTAGGTCTATTATCACCATTGACTATGACCCCACATGGGATTTCAACATATCTCTCATGACTACCTACTGTGACTTGTCTTTTCGTTTGTTCCACTATGTTCTAGCTGCACTTATCCAACACAGGATTAAAAGCCACAAATATCTTTAAATTAGAACCGATTGTGGTTTGACATATTCGGCTGTACTTCCGTATGTCCGATCGTTTGTACTTTGCCGAATATTATGAAGTAATCGATACCTATGTTGCTTCCTATCTCTTTTGCTGCTCTGCACAGCTACCGCGATCTCGCGATACCTAATGCGAGTTCGCGCATGCGCAGGAGTGCGTCTCGTATCACGCACCCTTCCTGCGCTGCAGGCCTCGTTTCCACCCTGTGATGAGCGCATGCGCCGCGCTCACGTGCAAGCGGGCAGACGCGCCCATTGGCCTCTATTATGGACGGCAGCGGCGGGAAACGAGGTGTATTTAAATAAGGTGGGTACACCAGGTTAGTTGGCGTCCCATATGCAGTCACTCTCATCTGCATACTGCATTTACCTGTAACCTCTTACCTATGAGGTAGCCCTTGGAGGGGTTGACTATCATCATGCACCTCCTGACCATATGACTGACCGTGTCATACTTGGTCTGCAGGCTTGACCGCTTCATCCAGGATCGACTTGCCTGATTGCTTAACATCTCCCCTGATGAACTGCTGCATGTCCCGGCAGCGAAACATGCATGTAGGGATCTTGCCTATGCATATTTAGGGACATACAGTTTCCAGAGTTAGGGACAGGTTCCAGACAGGGTCGTCCTTTCAAGGACGAGTGCCCTGTGGTCAGGCTGCTACCACACTTTTAGTATCAGGGTCTACGGTTAGACAGCTATAGGGAATACCCTAGGGACCCTACACGCATGTGTTCTACTGTCAGCCGTTGTATTCTTTCCCCCTGTGATTTATCCGTCTATCCATACAGGATGAACTACTATTATTACATCGTGCGGTGAAGCTTCTGACGACCTTCCCTGGGTACCGGTAGGACACACTGGTTACCTACTCAGTGCCGCTGTGCACTTTAATTATCTTTGTATTTGTTACTGGGGTGACCATTGACCACTGCTACTAGTGGCTACATTTCTTGTCCATCCCAGTATACAGTTGTTGCACACATTATCTAGGATTTTATTAGCATATCAATAAATGTTATGTTTTATGTATTAGGATTATTTCTTCAGTATTCTGCTCCTTAATTCAGATAATCCAGAGCGCAGACACACCCTGATCTGACCTCTTTACCTTACCTTTGATTTTTGGCCACGTACCCTGAACCCAAAAAATTCGGAGAAAATAGTTGACTGGCTTACACAGGACACCCAATCTTCAACAGCTTCCGCTAAGAACCTTGACGCACCATCCTCCTCCAGCTCAGCTTTGGTCACCTGCTCTCAAGTTACCACTCTCCCGCCCGCCGCCACCACTACACCACCACAGCCACCACAGCCGCTTCACTTGATCCCTCAGAGGAGTTATTTACACATCAGTTGGAAGAAATTAGTGATGCGCAACCATTATTGCCAGAGGATGGAGATAACAGGGATATGTCTCAGTCAGGCAGCATTACACACATTGACGTACAGTGTGATGATGATGATGATGATGATGTTGTACCCGCTGCTGCTTCCTTTGCTGAGGTGTCAGATACAAGTGAAGTGGTTGATGATGACGATGTGTCCGTGGATGCCACGTGGGTGCCTGCTGGAAGAGAAGAAGAAGAAGAGAGGGAAAGTTCAGAAGGGGAGACAGAGAGAAGGAGGAGACGAGTTGGAAGCAGGGGGAGGTCGTCGCAAGGAGCTAGTGGCACAGTCAGACAGCATGTATCGGCACCCGGGGTCAGCCAGACAGCACGCCAATCAACGCATGCTGTTGCCACCACCAGAATACCGTCATTGTAAAGCTCAGCAGTGTGGCATTTTTTTTGTGTGTCTGCCTCTGACAACAGCGATGCCATTTGCAACCTGTGCCAAAAGAAACTGAGTCGTGGGAAATCCAACACCCACCTAGGTACAACTGCTTTGCGAAGGCACATGATCGCACATCACAAACGCCTATGGGATCAACACATGATGACGAGTGGAAGCAGCACACAAGCTCAAAGCCACCATCCTCCTCCTGGTCCAGCATCTTCAGCCACGTCAACCACTGCTGTCCTCCTTGCCCCCTCTCAACCACCTGCCACTCTGCCTCTCACCTTCAGCAGTTCCATCTCATCTGCCCACAGTCAGGTGTCTGGTAAAGGAAATGTTTGAGCGTAGGAAAACCAATGTCACAGAGTCACCCCCTTGCCCGGCGTCTGACAGCTGGCTTGACGGAACTCTTAGCCCGCCAGCTTTTACCATACTAGCTGGTGGAGTCTGAGGCCTTCAAAAAATTTGTCGCTATTGGGACACCACAGTGGAAGGTACCCGGACAAATTTTTTTTTCAAAAAAGGCAATCCCAAACCTCTACTTAGTGATTGAAAAGGAAGTCATGGCATCTCTGGCATACAGTGTTGGGGCAAGGGTCCATCTGACCACTGATACCTGGTCTGCAAAGCACGGTCAGGGCAGGTATATCACCTACACTGCGCATTGGGTCAACCTGCTGACGGCTGACAAGCATGGAATGCGTGGCTCTGCAGCGGAGTTGGTGACACCGCTACGACTTGCAGGCAGGCCTACTGCCACCTCCTCTACTCCTCCTACTCCATCCTCTTCCATAACCTCCTTGGCTGAGTCCTCTTCTTCTGCGGTGTCTGGCTGCACATCAACTGAAACCCCCTCAGCTCCCCAGGGGCTATTCCACATCCCGGATACGACAGTGTCACGCTGTCTTGGGGTTGACTTGCCTGAGAGCAGAGAGCCACACCGGACCAGCACTCCTGTCCGCCCTGAACGCACAGGTGTATCAGTGGCTGACCCCGCACCAACTGGAGATCGGCAAAGTGTTGTGTGACAATGGAAGCAATTTGTTGGCGGCCATTGAATTTGGGCATGCCGTGCATGCACATGTGTTCAATCTCAACGTACACGCTTTGTGTCTAAGTACCCAGGCTTACAGGACATCCTCAAGCAGGCCAGGAAGGTGTGTGGCCATTTCAGGCGTTCCTACACGGCCATGGCGCACTTTTCAGACATTCAGCGCCGAAAACAACATGCCAGTGAGGCGCTTGATTTGCGACAGCCCGACACTTTGGAATCAACACTCCTAATGTTCGACCGCCTGCTCCAACAAGAAAAAGCCATCAACGAGGTATTTGTATGACCGGGGGTGCTAGGACAGCCTCTGCGGAGCTGGGAATTTTTTTGCCACGTTACTGGACGCTCATGCGCAATGCCTGTAGGCTCATGCGTCCTTTTGAGGAGGTGACAAACTTAGTCAGTTGCACCGAAGGCACCATCAGCTACCTCATCCCATTTGTTTTCTTCCTGGAGCGTGCCCTGTGAAGAGTGCTGGATCAGGCTGTAGTTGAGCGTGAAGAGGAAGAGTTGTGGTCACCATCACCACCAGAAACAGCCTTGTCATCATCGCTTGCCGGACCTGCGGCAACACTGCAAGAGGAGTATGAGGAAGAGGAGTCAGAGGAGGAATGTGGCTTTGAGGAGGAGGAAGACCAACCACAGCAGGCATCCCAGGGTGCTCGTTGTTGTCACCTATCTGGGACCCGTGGTGTTGTATGTGGCTGGGGTGAAGAACAGAACGTCAATGACATCAGTGAGGACGAGGAACGGGAAATGAGTAGCTCGGCATCCAACCTTGTGCAAATGGGGTCTTTCATGCTGTCATGTCTGTTGAGGGACCCTCGTATAAAAAGGATGAAGGAGAACGACCTGAACTGGGTGGCCACGCTACTAGAACCCCGGTATAAGCAGAAAGTGGCGGAAATGTTACCAACTTACCAAAAGTCAGAAAGGATGCAGCAGTTCAAAACAAAACTAAAAAATATGCTTTACACAGCTTATAAGGGGCATGTCACAGCACAACGGGAATCTAACAGGGGAAGAGGTGAAAGTAATCCTCCTCCTACCATGACCACGGCGGCAAGGACAGGACGCTTTACAGATGTGTTGTTGATGGAGGACATGCAGAGCTTTTTCAGTCCTACACATCGCCACAGCCCTTCGGGATCCAGCCTTAGAGAACGACTCGACCGACAGGTAGCAGACTACCTCGCCTTAACTGCAGATATCGACACTCTGAGGAGCGATGAACCCCTTGACTACTGGGTATGCAGGCTTGACCTGTGGCCTGAGCTGTCCCAATTTGCGATAGAACTTCTGGCCTGCCCCGCTTCAAGGTGTCCTGTCAGAAAGGACCTTCAGCGCAGCAGGAAGTATTGTCCTGAGAAGAGAAGTCGCCTAGGTCAAAAAGTCTAGATTACCTCACCTTTATTAAGATGAATGAGGCATGGATCCCGAAGGGACTGACAGTGGGGGATGCATTTGACTAAAAAAGGCCTAATGAGATGCCTTGGACTAAAAATGGTCCCCACGCTGCTGTATTTAATCTCTGCATGCCGGATGACTTGCGTGACTTCTCCGCCACCAACTAGGGTTGAAGCCACAATGTTTTAGTACACTTTCTGCCTTCAAAACATCAATTTTTCTGGGCGGCAACAATACCAAATTTTTCAGGCATGTGTACATGCCTCATTTTCTGGCCTCTGGTGCTGCACTGTGGCTGCAAAAACAAAACAAAAAAAAAAGGCACATACATGTGGTCAATTCCCCCTTCGTGATTGTTACCTTCTTGTGGTGAAGGGGCTTGCGTATCACAATGAAGCGATCACCTCTATCAGTGTGTTGGCAATGGCAATGTTGCACACCCCCAGATGATAAGGTCGTTGCCTTCATTGTGAACAGACCAAAAGCGATCGGCTGGATAATTTTGCCATAGAAAAAACATGAATTTTTCTTTTGTGATCATCTAAGGTGATCATTAACCACTTCCCATTCCGGGCCATTTGCCCCCTTCCAGACCAGGCCAAATTTTGCAAAAACTGACATATCTCACTTTATGTGGTAATAACTTTGGAACGCCTTTATTTATCCAAGTCATTCAGAGATGTTTTTCTCATGACACATTGTACTTCATGATAATCATAATTTGAGTCAAAATATTTCACCTTTATTATGAAAAAATCCCAATTTACCCAAAAAATTTGAAAATTCGCAATTTCTAAATTTCAATTTCTCTGCTTTTAAAACAGAAAGTGATACCTCATAAAATATTTATTATTTCACATTCCCCATATGTCTACTTTATGTTGGCATCATTTTGAAATGTCATTTTATTTTTTAGGACGTTAGAAGGCTTAGAAGTTAGAAGCAATTCTTCAAATTTATAAGAAAATTGCCAAAACCCACTTTATAAGGACCAGTTCAGGTCTGAAGTCACTTTGTGGGGCTTACATAGGAGGATACCCCCATAAATGACAACTTGTAGGATGACAGGCCGAACTGTATGGACAAATGTCTTTTTTCGGCCTTATGTACTATGTATATGTATTGTAGAAACTCACCCCTCAAGGTATTCAAAACCGATTTTACAAACTTTGTTTAACCCTTTAGGCGTTCCAAAGAATTAAAGGAAAATGGAGATCAAATTTTTAAATTTCACTTTTTGGCAGATTTTCCATTTTAATCAATTTTTTTCTTTACACATCGATGGTTAACAGCCAAACAACACTCAATATTTATTACCAAGATTCTGCGGTTTACATAAACACCCAACATGTGGTCATAAAACTGCTGTATGGGGCACACGGCAGGGCGCAGAAGAAAAGGAACTCCACATGGTTTTTAGATGCCATGTCCCATTTGAAGCCCCCTGATGCACCCTTACAGTAGAAATACCCAGAAGTGACCCCATTTTGGAAACTAGGGGATAAGGTGCCAGTTTTATAGTACTATTTTTGGGTACATATGATTTTTGATCATTCATTATAACACTTTATGGGGCAAGGTGACCAAAAAATTGGTTGTTTTAACACAGTTTCTATTTATTTATTTTTACAGCGTTCACCTGAGGGGTTCAGTCAAGTGACATTTTTATAGAGCAGATCGTTACGGACGTGGCGATACCTAATATGTATACTTTTTCTCATTTATTAAAGTTTTACACAATAATAGCATTTTTGGAAACAAAAAATTATGTTTTAATGTGTCCATGTTCAGAGAGCTATAGTTTTTTATTTTTTGAGAGATTTTCTTATGTAGGGGCTCATTTTTTTGCAGGATGAGGGTGACGGTTTTATTGGTACCATTTTGTGGACATACGCGTTTTGATCACTTGGTGTTGCACCTTTGTGATGCAAGGTGACAAAAATTTGTTTTTTTTGCACAGTTTTTTTTTTTTTTTTTTTTTTTACGGTGTTCACCCGAGGGGTTAGGTCATGTGATATTTTTATAGAGCTGGTTTTTACGGACGCGGCAATACCTAATATGTATACTTTTTTTTATTTGTTTCACTTTAACACAATAATAGCATTTTTGAAACCAAAAAAATGATGTTTTAGTGTCTCCATGTTCTAAGAGCTATAGTTTTTTAATTTTTTTAGAGATTTTCTTATGTAGGGGCTCATTTTTTGCGGGATGAGGTGACGGTTTTATTGGTACTATTTTGTGGGACATATGCGTTTTTGATCACTTGGTGTTGCACTTTTGTGATGCAAGGTGACAAAAATTGCTTGTTTTGACAGTTTTTTTTTACGGTGTTCATCCGAGGGGTTAGGTCAGTGGTATTTTTATATAGAGCTGTTTTTACGGACGCGGCAATACCTAATATGTATACTTTTTTAATTTTTTCAATTTTTAATTTTTTTTTTTTTCTTTACTTACTTGGGGACTTTTTATTTTTTTTTTCAACCTTTTATTTTTATTTTTTTTATTTTACACTTTTCGTCCCCCATAAGGTCATACAAGACCTCTGGGGGACATTTACTTCACTTTTTTTTTTTTTTTTCACAGTTGATTTCTCCTGTAACTGGGGCTGACATAGTAGCCCCAGTTACAGGACAAATGCACCCCTACAGAGGCTGTACAGCAGCAATCCTGCGCTGTACAGCCTCACAGCAGGGCTGATCGAGGTCTCTGAGAGACCTCACACAGCTCCTGCACACTCCGGTCACGGCGGTCACATGACCGCCGGGCCGGAACAGGAAGCGCACAGCTTCACTGACAGCGGGCAACCCGATCAGCAGCTGCACGATTAGCGTGCAGCTGCACTTTCTGAAAAGACGTTCTGGAACGTCCGTTTAGAAATAGACGTCCACCCATAGGACGTTTATATCCAATGGGCGGACGTGAAGCGGTTAAAGCCTACTAGGCCAACAATGGGCTCACACTGCAGAATCATTGTTTTCTGGGTCACTTAACTGTCACTGAACTACCTCAGCAGGACCATAGGCTTTAAAAAACCGCCATCGCCAGCAATCTCCCAAACGTGCACACGAGCACAGTCATCACTACACCAAGATTGACGCATAGAGGAATAAGATTTATGTCATTAGTGTGTCAACTATTGACAACTCTTTGCGTTGTTTGCGGTGCGTTAAACGGGGAGTTTGGTCTGTCACTGTGAAGGCGGGCGTAACCTTACACTACCTGATCGATACAACATCATACCTGATCGTATACACACACTGGATGTTTTTAAAGCACGTTATTCCAAACAATGTAGGAATGTTAGGTGATTTATGCCCTTTATGGATTAAAACCCGACTCTTGCGTCGACTACGTAATTTTCTATGGGAGAGTTTTGCCATGGATCCCCCCTCCGGCAGCGCACAGTCCAGGTGTTAGTCCACTTGAAACAACCTTTCCATCACTATTGTGGCCAGAAAGAGTCCCGTGAGTTTTAAAATTCGCCTGCCTATTGAAGTCTATGGCGGTTCGCCCGTTCGCGAACATTTGCGTAAATTCGCGTTCGCCAACTGAAAATGTTATGTTTGCGACATCTCTACTTGCCGTCTGCATATTAAATGGTATATTATGCTTACAAGTATGTCACACGTAACAGTAGCGCAGGTTTTGTAAGTGTATGCGCAAATGAAATTAAACTGATATTCAGTTTAGGATGTGCAAACGTTATACAGGAGATGTAGCGCAGGTAATGTCGCTGCCACCAGCAGCAAAAAATTAGACTGAATGTCACTGATATTTAGGATGCGCAAACGTTATACAGGAGATGTAGTGCAGGTAATGTTGCTGTCACCAGCAGCAAAAAAAATAAAATGAATGTCACTGCCTGCCGGATCCTCATAACGCAAGTGTGAAAGTACCCACACTGTCTAGTGAAAAAGGACATCACTTTCTATACAATCAGTTTCCATCAGCACTAACATGATTTACATAAACAAGCAGTGTGTGAGAATGTTCTAACATGTTTAATAATCATAACCCGAAATGAAACTCTGCTGACAAAGTTATCACTGACAAATTGTTAGTGACAAAGCAATTGAAGGAATAATAGTTTGAAACAAAGTGTTTTTCGCTAGCAGACAATTAGATATGTGCGCAAAAAAAAAAATCTACAAAATGAAGGTCTGCTCCTCACAATCAGATAGTGTCTCCCATTTTCTAATAGATTGCCTTGATAAGCAGGATGGTGGTGCATATGAAGAGCTTCTCCAATTAACCTGCAAAATAAAGGCATTATTAAAGGGGTTGTCGGGGTTCAGAGCTGAACCCGGACATATCCCCATTTCCCCCAGGCAGCCCACCTGACTTGAGCATCGGAGCAGTTTTTGCTCTGATGCTCTCCTTTGCCCTCCGCTAAATCGTGCAGGGCAAAGGCATTTTCTGGAGTTCCGTTGACTTACTGGGCTCTCCTCCAGGCTGCCAAGCGGAAGGTTCCGCCCAGCAGTGAGCCCGGTGACAAGTTTTTTTGTGCAATTGCGTTCAGTGTTTCATTTTTTTTTTAAGTTTTGATGTGTTTTTCATGAACGTGAAGAAAAACTAAACAAAAACAATCTACATCTACCTGCAACCGTCAGTGAAAAAACGCATTGCATCCAGATGCCTCCTGGTTTTCACGCAAGCTCTATGCACTTCTAACCAGGGCTTTGTGAAAAACGCACAATATAGAATATTCTGCAATTTTTCCTGAAAGCAAAGATAATGCGTAAAAGATCACACTTGTACACAGACCCTTTGAAATGAATGGATCAGGATTCAGTCTGTATACTACGCGTTCACTACATGCATCGCATTCGGACGGAAAACTTGTTTGTGTGAAAGAGGTCTTATTCAGCCATACCAGGACACATGGGTCTGAAATATACAGCTCAACCTTGTGCTTGGAGCATGTATGCACCACACAGAGGCCATATGACTGCTTAGTATGTAGTTTCACTGCCTGATTGGCTGCTGGATGGGTCTAAGTAATACATATGTAACATCGGTTGGAAGTACCTTCCACCTTCTAGAGGAGAAAAATTGCAACATTTAATATGTTTTTTCTTAGTGCAACGTGTGACACAAGGTGGCAGTAATTGTGGCAGGTTTTATATGGAACTGGGATCACCTTGTGGTTCATATGCATGGGTAGCTAACATAGGCTATGGCCCTTTAAGGGTGTAGTCATGGCTGATTCGGGCATCACATGCATGGATAGTTAATGTGGACTATGGCCCTTTAAGAATCTTGTAGTGGCTGGGTTGAGAATGGGTAAAATGTCTCATCAATATGGCGCTGGGAAAAATCCACCCAAGTCACCATTATTGCTAACAGAAGAAGAATGTAATTTGGTTCAGTGGCCAATGATGCTGATGCGCTAGCATTGCATTGGCCATGTAAGATGAACTACAAAAAACAGGGTTAGGGCTCATGAACACAACCATATGTATTTTGCAGTCCGCAAAAAATGGATCCGCAAAAAATACGGATGACATCCGTGTGCATTCCGTATTTTGCTAAACAGAACTGCTGGCCCCTAATAGAACAGTAATAAGGACAATAATAGGACATATTCTATTTTTTTGCGGAACGGAAAAATGGACATACGGAAACGGAATGCACATGGAAGTACCTTCCGCAAAAAAAATGTAACGGACATGGAAAGAAAATACGTTTGTGTGCATGAGCTCTTAGGTTGTGTTCCCACCAGGCAGGCAATGTAACAGACAACTGCCAGCCCCTGTGTTTCGGGGAGTTAGGGGACCTGCAACATAGTCAGAATGAAATAGGAGGCCTATGTGGGTACAGTAGTCCAAGCACTAAATTTGGATGTATGGCTCAAATACATGCAATTGTATGCCTATACAGTTACATGTGTTGTCATTAACTCCAGTATATACATGCATGTTTAAGCAGTTAAAAAACTATACCAATACACATCAGACAAATATATGCCAAAGGACACCCTTTTACCATGATAATAAATTCTTTAACGTGCGCCTGAGTTTTACTTTATGTGTGTGAAGAGGAGACAGGACCTTCGGGGATGAACACCAAGTTTTTTGACATGCATTTCACTCAGAAGCAGGGGCGCATATGTAGAAATAGGGGGCCTTATTTCTACTGGGGGCTCTATGAGGGCATTATTAATACCCTCTTGGGGAGCATTATCACAGTTGGGGGTACTGAAGGGGCAGTATTACTAATGAGGGCGTTCTAGAAGTGAATTACTATTGGTGAGACTGTAAGGAGCACTATTACTATGGAGGCACTCATTTTTCTTCAGGATAGTATTTGGGAGAATTGGCGAGCACAACAAGCAGCAGGATAACATTGTGGGGGCTCCAGGTTGGGTGATGATGATAGAAATGTGAGGAAGGTAAGATGTCTGTGTGTCTGCAGAGACAAGGCACGGTTAACATAGTAACATAGTAACATAGTACATAAGGCCGAAAAAAGACATTTGTCCATCTAGTTCGGCCTGTCATCCTGCAAGTTGATCCAGAGGAAGGCAAAAAAACCCTGTGAGGTAGAAGCCAATTTTCCTCACTTTAGGGGAATAAAAAATTCCTTCCCGACTCCAATCATGCAATCAGAATAACTCCCTAGATCAACGACCCCTCTCTAGTAGCTATAGCCTGTAATATTATTACACTCCAGAAATACATCCAGGCCCCTCTTGAATTCCTTTATTGTACTCACCACCACCACCTCCTCAGGCAGAGAGTTCCATAGTCTCACTGCTCTTACCGTAAAGAATCCTCTTCTATGTTTGTGTACAAACCTTCTTTCCTCCAGACGCAGAGGATGTCCCCTCGTCACAGTCACAGTCCTGGGGATAAATAGATGATGGGATAGATCTCTGTACTGCCCCCTGATATATTTATACATAGTAATTAGATCTCCCCTCAGTCGTCTTTTTTCTAACGTGAATAACCCTAATTTTGATAATCTTTCAGGGTACTGTAGTTGCCCCATTCCAGTTATTACTTTAGTTGCCCTCCTCTGGACCTTCTCCAGCTCTGCTATGTCTGCCTTGTTCACAGGAGCCCAGAACTGTACACAGCACTCCATGTGTGGTCTGACCAGTGATTGTAAAGTAGTAGGAATATGTTCTCATCACGGGCATCTATGCCCCTTTTGATGCAACCCATTATCTTATTGGCCTTGGCAGCAGCTGTCTGACACTGTTTTTTGCAGCTTAGTTTGCTGTTTATTAAAATTCCTAGATCCTTTTCCATGTCAGTGTTACCAAGTGTTTTACCATTTAGTATGTACGGGTGACTTGCATTATTCCTTCCCATGTGCATAACTTTACATTTGTCAGTGTTAAACCTCAACTGCCACTTATCTGCCCAAGCCTCCAATCTATCCAGATCCCTCTGTAGTAGTATACTGTCCTCTTCAGTGTTAATTACTTTACACAGTTTAGTGTCATCTGCGAAAATTGATATTTTACTATGCAAGCCTTCTACAAGATCATTAATAAATATATTGAAGAGAATAGGGCCCAATACTGACCCCTGAGGTACTCCACTAGTGACAGTGACCCAATCTGAGTATGTACCGTTAATAACCACCCTCTGTTTTCTATCATTAAGCCAGTTACTTACCCACTTACAGACGTTTTCTCCGAGTCCGAGCATTCTCATTTTATATACTAACCTTTTATGCGGTACAGTGTCAAATGCTTTGGAGAAGTCCAGATACACGACATCCATTGATTCGCCGCTGTCAAGTCTAGAACTTACCTCCTCATAGAAACTGATTAAATTAGTTTGACATGACCGATCCCTCACGAAGCCATGCTGATATGGCGTTATTTGCTTATTTCCGTTAAGATGCTCTAACATAGCATCTCTCAGAAAACTTTCCAACAGTTTACCCACAACAGATGTTAAACTTACCGGCCTATAGTTCCCAGGCTCTGTTTTTGGACCCTTTTTGAATATTGGCACCACATTTGCCATGCGCCAATCCTGTGGGACATTCCCTGTCAGTACAGAGTCCGCAAATATCATTTAATAAGGGTCTGGCTATGACATTACTTAATTCCCTTAGGATACGGGGGTGTATGCCATCCGGTCCTGGCGATTTGTCTATTTTGATCTTTTTAAGAAGTTGTACGGAGCAAATGGAGAAGATGATGACAGAGAAGATCTACTTAGGAGGAGACATCACCTGAAGGCACTGGATGTTAATGTGCTGCTGTATAGCAAGTACAGCAAAATGCGGTGGGGGGGGGGGGGGGGGGGGGCGACTTAGAGAACTGGACCATATTCATTGCGGCTTTGGCCCCGGATCTTTTGAGACCCTAGCAACGCCCCCGGCTTCTGACCATGTTTATTTTCAGCTCTGGAGCTCACAAAATAGATAAGGAGAGGAAAATTACTCTTATATACACACAGGAGGTTCATAAATAATCTTCAAAAGCTGTGTAGGAGCAATTCTTTTATTATCTCAGCTATCTCAGACACACCATTTCCTGTGAGCCAGCTTCTGAGTCTCTGTTACTAGAGCAGGGGCGTAGCTAGAAATGACTGGGCCCCCATAGCAAAAATATTTTATGGGCCCCCCCCTCCCTGGATCTCCCACCCCAACATCCTCACACCACACTATTAAAGGGATTCTGTCATCAGATTTAACCCCTCTAACCTAAACATATGCTCATGTCCAGACTAATAAGAAGAATCCTAAGCTGGCCTTAATAAACCTCACTGTGGCTCTATTTGTCCAAAAAACAGGTTTTTATAACCTGTCAATCACTTACTTAAGGTGCCCAAGATGAGGTCCGTTAATACAGGGTGCCCGGCCGCACCCCTTGACGTCCGTTGCCCAGCGCCGCCTTTCCTGTCTTCAGCGCCGCCTTCTACAGCTCAGCACCGCCTCCGCAATCCTCCCCGTCCCTCTGCCAGATCCCGAGCCTGCCGCTGCCAGGAGTCCGCACGGGCGCATCAGGCTAAGCCTAGTGCGCAGGCGCGGGATCTGGCAGACGGACGGGGAGGATTGCGGAGGCTGCGCTGAGCTGTAGAAGGCGGCGCTGAAGACAGGAAAGGCGGCGTTGGGCACCAGATGGCAAGGGGTGTGGCCGGGCACCCTGTATTAACGGACCTCATCTTGGGCACCTTAAGTAAGTGATTGACAGGTTATAAAAAACAGTTTTTTGGGCAAATAGAGCCACAGTGAGGTTTAATAAGGCAAGCTTAGGATTCTTTTTATTAGTCTGGACATGAGCATATGCTTAGGCTAGAGGGGTTAAATCTGACAAAATCCCTTTAAATAATGCAGCTGCGCCTCCCAGGCTTCAGCAGGTATATGTGTGAATATGGAGTAGGGAAGATGCTGAGATCTGTATGTACCTTACTGTGAGGTACAGCCGGATCTCAGCATCTCCCCTATTCACACATATACCTAATCCTATCTGAGGGGTCTGTATTAGGCCTCTTTCACACTTGCGTTGTCCGGATCCGGCGTGTACTCCACTTGCCGGAATTACACGCCGGATCCGGAAAAACGCAAGTGTACTGAAAGCATTTGAAGACGGAACCGTCTTCCAAATGCGTTCAGTGTTACTATGGCACCCAGGACGCTATTAAAGTCCTGGTTGCCATAGTAGGAGCGGGGAGCGGGGGAGCAGTATACTTACAGTCCGTGCGGCTCCCGGGGCACTCCAGAATGACGTCAGAGCGCCCCATGCGCATGGATGACGTGATCCATGTGATCACATGATCCATGCGCTTGGGGCGCCCTGACGTCACTCTGGAGCGCCCGGGGGAGCCGCACGGACTGTAGGTATACTGCTCCCCCGCTCCCCGCTACACTTTACCATGGCTGCCAGGACTTTAGCGTCTTGGCAGCCATGGTAACCATTCAGAAAAAGCTAAATGTCGGCTCCGGCAATGCGCCGAAACGACGTTTAGCTTAAGGCCGGATCCGGATCAATGCCTTTCAATGGGCCTTGCGGCAAGTGTTCCGGATTTTTGGCCGGAGCAAAAAGCGCAGCATGCTGCGGTATTTTCTCCGGCCAAAAAACGTTCCGTTCCGGAACTGAAGACATCCTGATGCATCCTGAACGGATTTCTCTCCATTCAGAATGCATTAGGATAATCCTGATCAGGATTCTTCCGGCATAGAGCCCCGACGACGGAACTCTATGCCGGAAGACAAGAACGCAAGTGTGAAAGAGCCCTTACTGGAGTTATTTCATCTGTGTGTGTGAGCTACCGCCGGATCTCAGCATCTTCCCTATTCACACATATACCTGCTCAAGCCTGGCAGGCGCAACTGCGCCCGCATTATTTAATAGTGTGGTGTAGTAATAATGGTGGGATCCTGGACATTAGGGAAGGATCCTCATGGGATTAAGGTCATCCCTAGGTGGTTCATGCTATTAGTTTTGGCGGGAATTTTTCCCGCCTTTTTTACTATTGCCGTGTCTGGGCAGATTGCCTGGGATGGCAACATGGTTTTGATTGGTCGCCACCATCTGGATAGTTCTTCCCTTATGATGGCAACCCTTATTTTATTGGCTGATATTTTAAGCCAATGGATATCTTTGTTTGTGTTGTCAAGACTGTGATTGGCTGGTCAGGTTGAGCTGGTGCGGATAAATATGTGGGTGCAGGTGAAGCTGGGGTACGTTACCTCATCTGTGAAGAAAGAAGTATCGCTGCCCCGCCCGCCCTTCCCGATAGGCTGTCGTTTTTTTATTTTATTTTTTAAGCTGGGGTATGAGTTGTTTGATAAGCTGCAATTTTTGAGCTTGAGCTTATGGCTGAGCTCGTGGTTTTGAGTTTAATGGAATTTTAATTAAGTTGTTAATGTTAAATTATTAATTTAGTAAAAAAATATTTTTCAATCAAATTGACTGGTTTCAGTGTTTTTATTGATATAATTAGGAATATGTTAAGTGGGGTATGACCTTTCATCCCATGGTTAATGGCATTGGCGAACACACAGCCACCTAATCCTATCTGAGGGGTCACAGACCCCTCAGATAGGATTAGGTGGCTGTGTCTTCGCCAATGCCATTAACCATTACCACACCACACTATTAAATAATGCGGGCGCAGTTGCGCCTGCCAGGCTTGAGCAGGTATATGTGTGAATAGGGAAGATGCTGAGATCCGGCGGTAGCTCACACACACAGATGAAATAACTCCAGTCTCCTCCACTTGTCCACTACACTAGTCTCCAGAGTGACTCCTGTAGTGTACGGGAACTGTAATACCCGTCACTACCAAAGTGTCACTTGGTGTGCTGTCGTCCCTCCTAATTATGGGGAAGTTGTTATATGTCAGTTTTATAAAATGTCATGTAATGTATGTATTTTCCTGTTACTGAAACTTGCATGTACAGGCCTGCTAGGGGTGTCATTCCAGCTTCTAGTCAATAGAGGGAGCTAGGGAGCCCTAGTTTATATAAGGCCCAGACAGGGAAGTGCAAGGCAGACGGAGTCTAGTGTCTGTAATCTACAGTTGGAGATTAGACAATGTCTGAGACAAGTCCAGGCCTGAAGCCTGCTGTCCAGGAGAAGATTCCCTCCTGAATTCCCATATGCAGAAAACAGGAATATGTTAGCTCAAGAGCCTGAGGAAGTTTCCAGAAGCTGAGAGAGACAGAGGCAAAGATCAGGAAAGCCAGAGGTACTCAGAAAGACAGAGGAGGTACTTATAGAAGCCATAGCCAAGGATATAAAGCCAGAATTAGGTTAATGGGCCCTTGGTGAAGAATTGCTGTATTCCAGGATCAGACAGAATTAGAGTGCAAGCTCCTGTGCTGCAAGTCCTGTGTTCAACACTCTGTAATTACCCTGCTATAACTGAATTGCCTGCATCGACCGAATTGCAAAATCGACTGTATGCTTAGGAACTGCATTTCCAATATTGTCTCTGCTTGCAAAACTACTAAAGTTGGAGTTCTGTTTTAAGACCACGTTTCCTCGATTTATTCCTGCATCCGCAAACGGCGTGCCACCGTTTACTTGGCACTGGCGTCACGAACTATTTCTACCTATACCTGCCCTTGCAGAGAGTCAGCCGTACCAGGTTAGTGTCTATTGCACTACATCACCCAGAAACACCTATTGCACACAACTTGAGTACGCTGCACCTCTCTTTTGTCGTCACGAACAGGATACGCACGCTTTCCAGTGCAAGAAGCGTGAACTTTGTGCCTTATACAGTTGCCCTGTGACCAAAGTGACAATTTGCCTGTTTATTGCAAGTGGACTTTGTGGACTGAAAATCATACCCAAAGTGTACCAAAAACCTCTAAAAAGCGCTGTGCAGTGTTGCGCTACACAGAGGAAGAAAATCGCCACATTGGAGTGTGGTTTTGTGGACTTTTTACAATCCTGCTTGCTGTCAGTGAATAGACAGCGTTTATACCCAAAGATGGCTGCTGGGCTTGCTGAATTTACTGCTGCGTCACCTTCATCCCGAAAAGGCGGGAAAAATTGGCGCCTTTCTGAGGAAAAAGCGGGAAGAAGGTCAAGGTCAGGCGCCACGGCTTATTTGGATATTTGCATGTCTGCCAGCATGGACACCGCCTTCCATATACTGGAATACCTGGGGGCGGCCTCCCAGTGCAGTGGGAGGAGCTGGCTACTCTAATTGACGCGACCCTATCGCTCTCCTCAGAAGGATCGAGCATGTTGGATAGTGAGCAGAGTGTTACTGCAGCGTCCGCACCTGAAATTGCAAAGATGACTGATATCGGTGTAGAGCCAGAAGAGGCTCCACCGGCCTACTCTCCGGGACCGGAGCAACCCGCCTGCCGCCCAAGGGAGAAAGAACCCGAGCCCTACTATGGCTCGTGGAGGGACTTTTTCCAACCATCTTTCAAATGGTCCTCCCTGATGGCGGAGATCCGAGAGGCCGCTATAAAGCGGAATACAAAGACCAAAATCATCTATGAAGAACTAACTAAGACAATACATGAGAAGCATACGCACACCCAACCCCGCCTGGAAAGGAGAAAGGGAGTGGTGCTGTCATTTGACAAATCCCGTGGCTACGGGTTCATACAGGACTATCTAACTGGCAGAGACCTCTATGTAAATCGAAGGTCTGTCAAAAGAGACTACCTCCCTTCGTACCAGCACAGCCTCCGCGAGGGAGAGGAAGTGGAGTACACCCCTGCCGAGAGCCTACGAGGCCCTTATGCGACTGCTGTGACCCGTCCCAAGCGTGCATCTGAGGATTGGGAGGCAGAAGAAGGAGAAGACTACTCTGGCTGCGAGCGGGAACCGGAACGCTCTCCAGAGCCGGCCCATCACGCCTTCCAGGAGCGGAGCTCCTTCATTGGGCCTAATGTCTTCTGGCAGCCAACCGTGTTGGAGAAATGGGTGAGCCCCTATCCTTCCCCCGAGCTGCCTCGTCGGGAGAGGACCATATCAGAGCTGGAACAGTTAAAAGGACTTAGTGCTACCTTTGGGAACATCCGGATGGGTCGGAGACCAGACGCATCGCCTGAACCTGCAGAGGCCGAGTCCGCGCCATCGGTGACTGTACCTGCGCCGGCGGCGCCAGCAGAGGACAGCGACTCCGACACAGAGAGCATCGGTGAGCAGATCGTCCGGCTGGAGGAGAAGTTGCGGGAGTTACGCAAGATACACACCGCCAGGATCCGGACGCCGCCAGGGAAGGATGAGGTAAGGGTGCCTGTCACCACCCGTAGACCACCTTCTGTTGCCACCGCTCCGTCAGTGCCCCAGACCGGACCCGCGATTGCCGTAAACTGCTGCACCCAGAGCACCGGACCGCTTGCTGCGGCGGTGCCAAGCACGTTACACCCTGCAGTGATCATGCAAGGACCGGCACGGTCCACCAGAGGGTTCACCCCTAGGCCTAATGGGCCAATACCTATTAGGGGCCCCTTTACCCTACAGCTGCCCCCTGACACAGTTATGTGGGCACACCCTCCTGTAGAAGAATACTACAGACGATACCTGCCAGCGGAGCCAAGTGGATATGATATGCCACTGTAATCAGCCTGCTAGGCCTTTGATTTACTTCACTGCAGAAGTTTGATGTTAACCCTTCCAGGACAGGAGTCCTACGTTTCTGGTCCTTTGTTGCGGCTGCCAGTTTGTCCACGGCTCAGTGGTAGGTGTTGACCACTGAAATCACAAAGTCAGCAAGGCCACGTTTGTTTCCAGGATCTCCTGCCTGCTTTTGTTACCCCACGCCAAGTTGTGCCTGTTCCTTTAGTTGCACCTTTTACCCTTCACCCCCTTTTCAGGTTGATCAGGGGTATTACAGCACTTGTCTTTGCTGTCCTTTTATTGTGCAACTTCATACTAAGGAACCGTGCCCGGAGACAGACTCAAAAGTACCTGAGCCTCTGAGATTCTTATTCTTTTAAAAGTAATGTGCCCAGAGATGGACTCCACCGCATGAGAGCCTCTGTGATTAATAAGAAATAACCTGGGTACGGACTCATGTTTGTTCTTTGAGCCTCCAAGAACTTTTATACTGTTTTATCTATTTTGCTGTTCTATTATGGACTTATTCATTGTCATGGACTATCCTGGTTATTAATGTTACGCTGTGCCAGGTCAGCGCCCCCGTTCCATTCATTATCCTGAGAGAAGAGAACGACGCCCCTTGTCACTACCCTTCACTTTTGCCAATTGGACCTGATGTAAATGTAAATGCAGATGAATTACATGTATGTATGCCTGCATGTCTCTATTTTCTATTTCAGGTAGAAATTCCAGTTGGGCGACCCATGATGGAGTACGAGGTCGTACTCAGCTTAAAGCAGTGGGGTATGTAGTGTACGGGGACTGTAATACCCGTCACTACCAAAGTGTCACTTGGTGTGCTGTCGTCCCTCCTAATTATGGGGAAGTTGTTATATGTCAGTTTTATAAAATGTCATGTAATGTATGTATTTTCCTGTTACTGAAACTTGCATGTACAGGCCTGCTAGGGGTGTCATTCCAGCTTCTAGTCAATAGAGGGAGCTAGGGAGCCCTAGTTTATATAAGGCCCAGACAGGGAAGTGCAAGGCAGACGGAGTCTAGTGTCTGTAATCTACAGTTGGAGATTAGACAATGTCTGAGACAAGTCCAGGCCTGAAGCCTGCTGTCCAGGAGAAGATTCCCTCCTGAATTCCCATATGCAGAAACAGGAATATGTTAGCTCAAGAGCCTGAGGAAGTTTCCAGAAGCTGAGAGAGACAGAGGCAAAGATCAGGAAAGCCAGAGGTACTCAGAAAGACAGAGGAGGTACTTATAGAAGCCATAGCCAAGGATATAAAGCCAGAATTAGGTTAATGGGCCTTGGTGAAGAATTGCTGTATTCCAGGATCAGACAGAATTAGAGTGCAAGCTCCTGTGCTGCAAGTCCTGTGTTCAACACTCTGTAATTACCCTGCTATAACTGAATTGCCTGCATCGACCGAATTGCAAAATCGACTGTATGCTTAGGAACTGCATTTCCAATATTGTCTCTGCTTGCAAAACTACTAAAGTTGGAGTTCTGTTTTAAGACCACGTTTCCTCGATTTATTCCTGCATCCGCAAACGGCGTGCCACCGTTTACTTGGCACTGGCGTCACGAACTATTTCTACCTATACCTGCCCTTGCAGAGAGTCAGCCGTACCAGGTTAGTGTCTATTGCACTACATCACCCAGAAACACCTATTGCACACAACTTGAGTACGCTGCACTCCAGTTACAGTACTCCAGTCTCCACATCTCTCCACTGAATGACCCTGCCGCTTCAGTCGGAGACTCAGTCAGACTCAGTCCCACTCCCCAATTAGCCCTCACCTCAGCCACTTGAAGTTGAACCAACCGAACTGTACCCCGTACTGCACATGTGCCGCCCGCCGAGCCAGCCAGCCACCGACACTCCAGCAGCTCAACTCGCAGCTTCCTAGTACGTGCCGCTCCAAGTCTGCGACCCCGCCTCCTCCACTTCCAGCGAACCGCCGCCCAGACTGCCTCTCTACCTCCGCCGGCTCCGAGTCCGACCGCCCCCTATCACAGCGCCACGCCCGGCCCACTCGCCACATTTATTTATTTATTCTTAATCCTCAGTCGGCGGCGGGCTCCCAGTGGCGTAGGGCCCCATAGCCATTGCTATGGCTGCTATGGCGATCCCTACACCACTGTACTAGAGATAGATCTGGCCTGACCACAGGCAAAAGACTGTAAATTAGGGGTAGAAGTGAGACCCCTAGTGGCCATAACTTTACAGCTTGATTTAGAAATGTATTAGTTAAACCATTATCTATTAAAGTAAATGGCATTGTGTGAAAGTACAGTGACACTTTAAAGTGTACTGTATTTTACATTTTTTTGAATACAGTCATGTTAAGTGTCTCCATAATGTACATACTGTATTATTGAATTATGTACACGTTTCTGAGAAAACTGCATGTAAAGTGTCCCCTCTGCAACGCTGTAACTGAGCATTGCTATAGAGAATCTGTCTTCTGTGTTCTGCACCGCGTTCCAAATTATTATGCAAATTGGATTTGAGTGTCATAAAGATCTATATATATATATATTTTTTTTAAATTAAACTCATGGATAGCATTGTGTCTCAGAGCTCTTTGGATCACTGAAATCAATCTCATATACCTGTGTTAATTAGTTTACCAGATGAGCCCAATTAAAGGAAAACTACTTAAGAAGTACATTCCACATTATTAAGCAGCTCACAGTTTTCAAACAATATGGAAAGTCAAATTTGCAGCCACCAAATAATTACTAGAAGTGCACAAATAGTCCCACAACATGGACAGTGACATACCAGATGTATTATTCGAATTTGCGATCTCCATTCATTATTTTTTTCAATGCTAAGAATTGGCAAAGTAATTTTCGCATATGCGCATGCGCAAAATAGGCGCGGCCTACTACAGCAACTGGTTTTCACCAGAGCAAAGTTGGATGCGATCAGAAAAGATGGTTTGGAACAATTTTCGCAACATTGAGGAAGAACTTTTCACTGTAAGTAATTTGAGATTAAAGCAGTATATTTGATTACATTTCACATGCATGTTAGAACAATCGCTGTATATGCAGATTGAGTGTTTAAAAAAAAGCGCCATTACGAAAATCCCTAATGATGTGGGATTTTTTTTGCGGTACACACAACTTCACATATTATAAGGTCTCATGAGATATTAGTGATTGGTGCACTAAGTATTGTTGTGAGAACTTACCAGTACAGGCCGCAAAAATTAGGCAATAGGCATTCACCTGACAGCACACAACTTTGTAGGATTCTGTGGCTGGAGGGACATTAGGCGGTCACAGGATAAATATGTAACTGTCGGCCAGTACAGGCCCCAAATATTAGACAATAGACATTCATCTGACAGCAAAGAACTTTGGATTCTGTGGCTGGAGGTATATTAGGCGGTCACAGGATAAATATGTAACTGTTGGCCAGTACAGGCCGTTAATCCGATGTAGTCGGACACCTGTCGGTCTAGGCCTTCCCTGAGGCTGGATCCGGAGGGCGGCTGTCGATGGGTTGGCTGCAAGAATGATCCTATATCTGAAGTGACCAGCACATCTTTAAACCGCCCTCTTCTTGCATGCGCTGTTGGATTGGTACCCGCAACAGTTTCTCTGTGAGTGGAAATTTCTCTGCCAGCGCCTGCAAAAGCAGAATGCAGCATTTCTCGAAGCAAAGCCTGGAAGTGCTGTATTCTGACAGCCCTCTGTGATGGTGGTAACATTTCCACCATTTTGTGTTTGTACAGGGGGTCTAAGTACGTTGCCACCCAGTACTGGTCCTTGCCCTTTATGCTTTTAATACGGGGGTCCATCTTCAAACACTGGAGCATGAAGGCCCCCATTTGCACTAAACTGGAAGCGGTGGAATGGCCTGGCTCCTGCTCATCATCAAGGATAATGTCATCCTCGTTCTCCTCCCCCCAGCCATGGACAACACCAAGGATCCTAGAAACGTTTAAAGCATGCTCTTCTTGCTCCTCCTCCACCCCGACACCATCCCCCTCTGACTCACCTTCAGACTCCTGTTGTTAACTTGTCTCAGATGGAGTAGCACCACCCCTGGGAATTCATCCAGCATTGCGACTTCCTGCTCGTGCTCCTCGATGGCTTGATCAATGACACGACGCAATGCACACTCCAGAAGGAAGGCATAAGGTACGATGTTACTGATGGCGCCCTGGCTGCGACTGACCAGTTTGGTGATCTCATCAATTGGCCGCAGAAGTCTGCATGCGTCGCGCATGAGCAGCCACTGGCACGGTTAAAAAAAAACAAGCTCCCCAGAACCTGTCCTGCCGCAGAGTTTTTACAGGTAGTCGTTAACTGCACGTTTCTGCTGGAGCAGCCTATCAAGCATATAGAAGGTGTAGTTCCACCGCGTCGGGCAGTCACAAATCAGACATCTGACGGGAAGGTGGTGTCACCGCTGAATGTCAGCAAGGTGAGCCATGGCCGTGTAAGATCTTCTAAAATGGCCAGAGACTTTCCTAGCCTGCCGCAAAACGTCCTGGACCCCGGGGTATTTGGCAGCGAATCGCTGCACAACTAAGTTCAGTATGTGTGCCATGCACGGCACGTGTGTCATTTCGCCCTGTTTCAGCGCGCTTAGCAGATTGGCACTGTTGTCGCACACCACTTTACCAACTGTCAAATTGAGTGGGGTTAGCCACTAATCGGCCTGTGACCGCAAAGCTAAAAGGAGTGCAGGACCGGTGTGGCTCTTGGCTTCCAGGCACAACAGCCACAGCACAGCATGGCAACGTCTCACCTGGCACATCGAATAGGTTCTGGGGAGTTTGGGGGCGCAGCAGAAGAGACAGTAGCAGCGGAAAAGGAGGAGCCAGCCGAGGAGGATGGAGTAGGAGGAGGAGAAGAAGAGGCAGGTCTGCATGCAATCCGTGGCGGTAACACCAAACCTAGACGGGTGTCACGGGATGCATGCTTGACGGCAGTCAGAAGGTTTACCCAGTGGGCAGTAAAAGTTATGTACCTTCCCTGCCAGAGATACATTCACTTGCCACTAAACGTGGCCACATAGCTCTGGGATGCCCTTCTGGGAGAAATATTTTCTTCCGGGGACCTTCCATTGTGGTGTTCCAATGGCCACAAATTTTCTAAAGGCCTTTGAGTCCTCCAGTTTATATGGCAGTAGTTGGCGGGCTAGCAGTTATGAGAAGCCAGCGTTCAGCCGTTGGACAAGAGGGTTATCTGGCATCATCATCCTTTTTTGCTCGAACATTTGGGGCAAGGAAGCCTGCCTTTTGCCAGATGAATGCGACAACGGCACGGTGGAAGGTGGAGTGGAGGATAACTTGGAAGAGAGAGGAGAAGGAGAAGAGGCAGGACGGGGAGCGCCGGGAGTGTGGCTTTGTGGGTTCTGACGGTGTTGCTCCCACTGGGCTCGGTGATGGGAGGCCAGGTGCCTTCTTAAGGCAGTCGTCCCTAGGTGAGTGTTGGGCTTACCGCCACTTATGCATTGACAGCACAGGCTGCAGATAGCAACACTATTGTCAGCAGCGGACACGTTAAATAAAGCCCACACTGGGGAGCCATGTGAAGGCGTCATGGGAGCGCCAGATGTGACCGTGCATGGTGGATGGCTCGTTCCAGATACATTAGCAGTCTGTTTTTTGCCTCCTGTGCACTGTAAGTTCTGCCTACTTCTCCTCCTTCTCCTCCCTATCTGCTGCTCCGTCTCTCCCTCTGAACTCTCCTCCTCTTCCTCTCTTGTGGGCACCCACGTGACGTCCATCGACACATCCTGGGTACTATCGTCATAATGCTGGGTGGCGACCGTTGATACCCCCTCTTCCTGACCCGATGCAAATAATATCTGCGCTCGGTAAGGTCTTGTATTAGATGGGAAAATAATTCCTCTGACTCGAGCGGCGGGGATATGGTGGTGGTGGTGGTGTCTTTGGGGGTGCACGCAGCAGAGAGTGAAGAGGGTGCAGATAGATAGGATGAGGAGGGTGCAGAAGCGGAAGGCTGTGTGAGCCACTCAACCAAGTCTGGTGCGTCCTTTGACATAATCGCACGCACCTTCTACAATTTCCCACTTAGGCTGCGGCCTGGTGCACCTGCCTGACCCCTGTTTTAGTGTTTGTCACTCTGTGTAGATGCGGTAACGCAGCAAGACCGCAAACAAATGCTGCACTACCTAAATGCACTATATAGAACATATATTATTGGTATATACAATCCCTGCTTCAATCAGTTTTTTTGGGGGGCAACTGGTAAATCACGCCAGTAGAAATTATTTCTTCAAATAGTGTTTTTCACTCTGTGTAGATGCGGTAACACAGCAAAACCGCAGACAAATGCTGAACTACCTAAATGCACTATATAGAAAGTATATTATTTGTATATAACACCCCTGCTTCAATCAGCTTTTATGGGGGGCAACTGGTAAATCACACCAGTAGAAATTATTTCTACGAATAGTGTTTTTCACTCTGTGTAGATGCGGTAACGCAGCAAAACCGCAGACAAATGCTGCACTACCTAAATGCACTATACTGTATGGAAAGTATATTATTGGTATATACTGTAACACCCCTGCCTCAATCAGGTTTTTTTTTTTGGGGGGGGGGGGCAACTGGTAAATCACACCAGTAGAAATTATTTGTTCCAATAGCGTTTGGCACTCTGTGTGGCAGCAGAACCGCACACAACTGCTGCACAATACAATTGCACTATAATATACTTTTTATGTTAGAAAGTATATTATAAGTATATTACACCCCTCAGTATGTCACACCTATCGATAGCACACCTATACCAGTCCTTAAAATGACTTTTGTGGCCCTATTAGCTAGCAATTTGTGTCCCTAACAGTCTGTCCCTGCTCGACACACCTCTCCCTACACTGGCAAAAGACTTAATGTAAAATGGTGGCCAGATCAGGTTTATTTATAAGGTAGGGGGTATGTCCATGTGCTGAAACGTCTCAATTGGCTATCCTGTACCACCCGATGGATGTGTCATGGGTCAAAGTTCTTCCCAATGTAAAAGAATATGGCGAGCGTGAATATCGCCATATGTTTGCAAGTTCGGCGAATCGCGACCGCCGGGCGAACCGCAAGGCCATCTCTAGTTTCCGCCAGACAACTTCATCAGATTAAGAGTGCAGATGGATGGAGTAGTGGATGGTTGGTGGATGGCCACCATGTCCCAACAAGGCTGCAAAGTCAGCAAGTAGGTGACTGAGTCATGTCTTGGGCTGGATTCATGAGCATAGAGCTGGTGGACCCCTTTAAGGTCCCTGAAGGTATGAAAATGACCTAGGCAAAGTATATAGAGTATCTGAATGACTACTTTTTCTCCATGGTACAAAAAGAAGAACCGTGCCTTCCATCATGCATGACAATGCACCATCTCATGTTGCATAGACTACCTCTGAGCCATTGGCTGCTCTGGGGATAAAAAGAGAGAAAATTATGGGGTAGTCACCATAGTCCCCTGACCTCAACCCTATTGAGAACCTTTGGAGTATCCTCAAGCAAAAGATCTATGAGGGTGGGAGGCAGTTCACATCAAAACAGCAGCTATGAGAGGCTATTCTGACATCCTACAAAGAAATGTCGGAGCTTACGATCAGAGCCCCTGCAGTGAAATCGAGGGGCTCTGATCAATTACCATGGCAGCCTGGATGTTTCCGGCGCTTTCCGTGGCTGCCATGGTAACCTCCCTGCTGCACTGTGCACAAGGCACAACTCAGCAAGGAGTGCATCAAAATTCTATTCACTCCAAGAGATTTCTATTATGGTGAATAGGACAAGAGATCAATAGTTTCCAGGTTCTAGTCCCCTAAGGGGGATAAAATGTATCACTGTAAAAGTAAAAACTAAATAATAATAATAAAAATTTAAATATCAAAAGTTTAATTCACCCACCTCTCCCAATTTTACATATTAAAATATATAAACAATTTAAAAAAACATATTGTATTAGGTATCAAGGTATCTGAAAATGTCTGAACTATTAATATATATAAAAAAAAAATCCTGATTGCTGTAACGGAAAAGAGTTTTTTTAACCTTTCCCTTCTAAATAAAATTGAAAAATTGAACAATCGTGATCAAAAAGTCGTATGTACCACAAAAATGGTATCAATAAAATCTAAATTTGGTCCTACAAAAAACAAGCCCTCATATAGCTCTGGGGACCAAAATATAAAAAACAAGTTTTGGTAGTCAGAAAATGGTGATGCAAAGAAAAAATAAAAATAAAAGTTTAGTATTGCAGTATTCGAATAGAGCCGCAGTATAAGGACATTATGTCATTTTTTAGCTCACAGTGAATGGCGTGATGTCAAAACCCCAATTGTATTTTTTTTTTTCAATTTGACCCCACAAATAATTTTTTCTTTTCGTTTTACAATGACAGACATGGTAAAGTAAATGAAGCCCATAAAAAGTAAAACTTATCCCGCAAAAAATAAGCTCCCATATGGCTTTATGAACAGAAAATTAAAAAGTTGTGGCTATTGGAACATGGGGTACTGTCAATAAGCTCTGGAAAAAAATGAAAATGCTAAATCAAAATGGTCCCAGTACTTAAGGAGTACATTTGATCTGTAAACAATACATACAATGAAGAACATTTAAAAACGGACTGAGAAGAAATATCAAACATAAACCCTTGAGGACCCGCACCGTACATGTATGGCGCAAGGTCCCCCGAGTGCTGGGGCAGGATCGTGGGGGAATCGGGGCACCATGGCTGCTCGCACAGCAGGTATACATGCTAGGTAAGGACAGCATGGTGTCTTTCCGACCCCAGCAGCTCACAGCACTGCGATTGGCTCATCGCAGAGCCGGAAGCAGAAGGAAGCTGCAGGGCAGGGCAGGGCGGGGGGGGGGGGGGAGTTCATGGGGAGGTGACCGGTGCTGAACTCGTTAGCATCTGTCTCCTCCGAGGTTAGGCAGGGAACTTCAGTGTTTGACGTTCCCTGCAAGTGCTGCGATTGGCTGAAACAATACTCTAGCCAATGGCAGCGCTACAGCCAGGGGCGTCATTAAAGGCTTGAGCCCCGGATGTTTTGACTAGGGCCGGCAGGCGCTCTGACTCTCCTGCGCTACATCGGCCCCGCCGCTCGCATATATTTATAAACTCTAAACTGTAATCCTAATCCACCTGCAGACTTAACTTAACTCGAAATCAGCGCTCATCTCATTACTAGATTCTTACACACTCAGCTCCGGTAACAGCAGGCAGTGTGGGCGGAGCTTGCTCACTGACGTCAGGCACCTGATCCTCCCACTGGGCGGAGCTGGCACGTGACGTCAGTGAGTGAGCACCACCCGCACTGCCTGTTACTGGAGCTGACTAGCTGAGAGTAAGATAGTAAAGACTAGAGATGAGCGCTGATTTAAAGTTAAAATTGCAGGATTCGGATTAGGATTACAGATTAAAATGTATACTCCTGTGAGCAGCGGGAAGGGGGATCTGTGGATGGCAGTGGCACTGTTATGGGAGGGGGATCTGTGGATGGCACTGTTATGGGGAGGGGGTTCTGTGGATGGCACTGTTATGGGGAGGGGGATCTGTGGATGGCACTGTTATGGCGAGGGGGATCTGTGGATGGCACTGTTATGGAGGATCTGTGGATGGCACAGTCCTGTATGCTGGTACGGCACTGGTAGCATTTTTGGCTATTATATTGAGTGGACCTGGTCCTGGGCAACCCCACAGTGGCACAGCCGCACGGATCTTCCCCCCACCCACCTTGTACTTGTTCCGATGATCCTGCGGCGCGTAAACCCGCGAGACCCGCCGCAGGAGGTCACGGGTCTCACGGGATCACAAGCTGCAGGACAGGATTGTGCACCAAAGGGGTCACTCATCACTAACTGAACTCATTCCCTCACAGCCCACGGAACAAGTACAAGGTGTGCAGGTTGGGGTTCCACAATGAATGGGAACTCAGCTGCGTAGCAAGGCACCGGCACGTAAACTGAAATACACTGAAAGTTTCTGAAACTAAGACTGAATTGAATTATATAATATATTCCATATATCCCCCGCCACTCCTGTACTGATGCTGCCGCGGCCACCACCACTTCTTGCTTACCAGGTCTACGGGATCATGCACACGCCCGTTGGTGTAATTTGTGGTCCCCAATGCACAGGCATTATCCGTGCAGATTCCGGCGCAGACTGATCCAGACCCATTGAACTTGAATGATAGGATCCCGAAATTATATAGAGGGATCCTCATGGGATTATAATCATCCCATTAGCCTTCACATGGTTTTGGGAGGGAAAAATTCCCACCTAAAATGTGTGTGGGATAGCTAAAAATAGATGGTTGCTGGGGGTCTGGGGTAGAGGTCATTCAATGGGTCAGTAAGTGACCTATGGGGTAGTGTTGCTGGGCAGGGAAGCCAGAAATGCCCAGCAACAGTTAGGACATTGGTGGGATAGTTTCAAGGTCCCCCCGGCTTAGGGCTATATAGTGGCAGTAGCAGGCAGTATTGGGCTGTCATCCCAACAGCATCTGGAGAAAGTGCTGCCCGTCTGCATACCAGATGGAGGAGTTCGTCGCAGAGCTGCGGAGGCATGCGGGAGATGGAGAGACGGTGTCCTGGCTGGAATCCTGCTTAGCTGACTCGTCTGTTGCTGTTCCGGCGGTATTCAGCGATCCTGGCGATGTCCCGGCGTTGTCTGTGTCTGAACTGACTGAAGTGGTGGCTTAGGTCAGGGCCGGCCTTTGGGGTGTGCGGGCTGTGCGGCCGCACAGGGCGCCATAGTAACAGGGGCGCTGGGCGGCCGACAGCTCGCAATGTAATCTGCGGCAGGCGAGGCTGCACTTGTGTTCTCCCTCGGGGCGCCCCCTCCATCTCCCCCTCCCCTGTCTGACCTGCCTGCTGCCCCCGCCGCTGCCAATAAGAAGAGGCAGGAGGAGGAGGGGAGGGGCTGTGGCCACTGCGCCACCAATGAAAAAAACTGACCTGAAATACAAATACAGGAGGCGGGTGCTGGAATCAAATAGCCGACACCCGACCTCTATGACAGGGAGCTGCGATCAGCTGCAGTTGAGTTAACCCTTCAGGTGCGGTACCTGAGGGGTTAACTGCCGCTGATCGCAGCTCCCTGTCACAAAGGTCGGGTGCCGGCTATTTGATTCCGGCACCCGCCTCCTGTATTTGTATAAGAAACGTTGGTGGCACAGTGCGCCCCCCCCCCCCCCCTGTATAAGAAACGTTGGGGGCACAGTGCGCCCCCCCCCCCCCCCCAACACCCCAGTATAAGAAACGGTGGCACAGTGCGGCCCCCCCCCCCAACACCCCAGTATAAGAAACGGTGGCACAGTGCGGCCCCCCCAACACCCCCCAACACCCCAGTATAAGAAACGGTGGCACAGTGCGGCCCCCCCCCCCCCCCCCAACACCCCAGTATAAGAAACGGTGGCACAGTGCGGCCCCCCCCCCCCCCCCCCAACACCCCAGTATAAGAAACGGTGGCACAGTGGGAAGTGCCAGTGAGGGTTAAAAAATAATTAAAAAAAATTAACTCACCTCCTCCAGTTGATCGCATAGCTGCCGGTCTCCTGTTTTCTTCAGGACCTGTGGTGACGTCACTGAGCTCATCACATGACCCATTACCATGGTGATGGATCATGTGATGAGCCCAGTGATGTCACCACAGGTCCTTTGACAGGTCATGAAGAAAGAACAGAAGACGATCAATTGGAGGAGGTGAGTTAATTATTTTTTAACCCTCATTGGCACTGCCCACTGCGCCACCAATGTTTATTATATTGGGGGGGGCGCACTGCGCCACCAATGTTTATTATACTGGGGTGTTGGGGGGGCGCACTGCGCCACCAATGTTTATTATACTGGGGGGGCGCACTGCGCCACCAATGTTTATTATACTGGGGTGTTGGGGGGGGGGGCGCACTGCGCCACCAATGTTTATTATATTGAGGGGGGGCGCACTGCGCCACCAATGTTTATTATATTGGGGGGGGCGCACTGCGCCACCAATGTTTATTATATTGGGGGGGGATGCACTGCGCCACCAATGTTTATTATACTGGGTGTTGGGGGGGCGCACTGCGCCACCAATGTTTATTATATTGGGGGGGGCGCACTGCGCCACCAATGTTTAATATATTGGGGGGGGCGCACTGCGCCACCAATGTTTATTATACTGGGGTGTTGGGGGGCGCACTGCGCCACCAATGTTTATTATATTGGGGGGGCGCACTGCGCCACCAATGTTTATTATATTGGGGGGGCGCACTGCGCCACCAATGTTTATTATATTGGGGGGGCGCACTGCGCACAACGATGGGTTAGGGAAATTTCACAGCAGAGTGCGCATGCGCTGGGAGCCTCGCCGGCGGTTAGGGTAGGGAAAAATTATGGGCCAGTGCACAGGTGCGGTGATCGGATGGATGTTCTCAGCTGGACACCGGCCGACACTGCGCATGCGCTGGGAGCCTCACCAGCGGTTAGGGTAGGGAAAAAGCACTGGCCTGTACGTAATTTTTCCCTTCCCTAACCGCTGGTGAGGCTCCTGGCGCATGCGCACTCTGCTGTGAAACTTCCCTAACCTGTCGTTGTGCGCCTGCGCGGCGCTGCACACCTCCTCACGTCATGTCCGGTGCGACTGGAAGTGACGAGGGTAGGGAAATCTCACGAAGTAGGGAAGTATAACATTACACCGGCCTTTGGGGTGTGCGGGCTGGTAACTACTTGGTTGGATAGTCAGCCAGCCTATGCCATGATGCCAGCAACAAGCAGTGTTTTTTTTTTTTTGGGGGGGGGGGGGGCGCCACAAGGTTAGCTCGCACAGGGCGCCTGGACACCTAAGGCCGGCCCTGGCTTAGGTGGTGCAGTTTTACAGCAGCTAGAGGTTGGTCTTCTCATTATAGTGACGAGGTTGCCGCATTGGCATTTTGTGTGGCGTTATTTAGGGAAGGACTGGCTTATGCTACTGTTTTAAGTGTTATGTCAGGTGTTTCCTTTTTTTCTTCGGGTTTTAGGTTCTCCTTCTTTGTTAGATTATTTCTTGATTAAGCAGATTTTAAAGGGTTACAAACGCGGTAATTGTTCTCCTGACAATAGATGTCCTATTTCACCCACGCTGTTAGGATCATTATGTCATGCTACTTCTTTGGTTTGTTTTAATAGTTTTGAAGAGTTGCTATTTTCCACTGCGTTTTGTTGTATGTTTTTTCGTGCCTTTAGAATTAGTGAGTTGTTTCCGAGAAATGGTAGGTCAAGCTCGGGTTTGGCCTTGAAGCATGTCCATGTTCATGTTAATTATGTTTTGTTCTTTCTTCCGACGTCAAAGATGGATCAGTCAGGTAAGGGTACCTGGATTCGAGTGAACAGAGTTGCGTCGGGTGGTATTTGTCCGGTGAGTATGATATCTCAGTATTGGCATCGCAGACCAGGGGGAGGTAATGCTTTCTTTGTGCATGCAAATGCTTCTCCTTTAACTCAATATCAATTTAGGTCCGTGCTAAAAAAATGTTTGAAGGAATTGGGTTTGGATGGTGTCCGGATTACGTTGCATTCTTTCCGGATTGGAGCTGCCACGGCAGCGGCTCGGTCGGCTTTGAGTGCGTCTGTGATTAAACTTATTGGAAGATGGTCGTCTAATCGTTTTAAATTGTATGTTCGTCCTAATATTTCTATGATCTGATGATTCTTTATGTTATAGTTTTCACAGGTCTCACCGCATGGATTTTCGGCCATTCCTTCATATATTGGGCACATCGCAGAGCTTTAGAAAGATCGTACGGTGACAACCTCTCTTGGTCTACAGATGCTGTTTGAATATACTGGAATGGAGTCAGGGGTCTTCGTTGGGAAGGTTTGATGGATGTACTGTTAGAAATGTGCTCTCTGTACCCTGATCCTGATATAATAATTTTTCATGCAGGGGCCAATGATGTGGGCAAATTCGGTACCATTGAGTTGGCTTTTTGTATGAAGCGTACTATGGTAATCGCAAGGCGATTGTTCCCTCACGCCCGTTTAGTTTTTTCTGAGATGATTCCGCGTTTGATTTGGTTATCCTGTTCTAATTTTAAATATTTGGATAAAATTAGGATACACCTGAATAGAATTATGGCTCATTTTATGCCTTTAATCTGGGGGTTTTCCTTTAGGCACGTGGACCTTGAAGGTGGTTTGCCCGGCCTTTATTTTTCAGACAGGATTCATTTGTCAGAGATTGGCTTGGACATTTTCAATTTGGACATGCAAGCTATAATTGAGATAGTTATGGGTGGGGTGGGGCCCACGCCGCCTGTTTAGCCGGCATGGTCCAGTGGGTGTAAAGTCACTCACTGAAAAGGTGGGCGGACGAATTAAGTCTGAAGTTTAGGCAGAGCTTATGGCTGGTCTAATTATTGTTTATTAAGTTATTGGTATATTGATACAGTTTAATTTTGGATTAAGTTGATCTTTAATAAAGCTGGCCGTGGCCTAATTTATTATTTTGTTATAGAGTTGAATATTTATAAGTAATCTTATGGTACATTCATATGATTTATGATCCCATGATAGGATCCCGAAATTATCTAGAGGGATCCTCATGGGATTATAATCATCCCATTAGCCTTTACATGGTTTTGGGCCGGAAAAATTCCCACCTAAAATGTGTGTGGGATAGCTAAAAATAGATGGTTGCTGGGGGTCTGGGGCAGAGGTCATTCATTGGGTCAGTAAGTGACCTATGGGGTAGTGTTGTGGGCAGGGAAGCCAGAAATGCCCAGCAACAGGACATTGGTGGGATAGTTTCAAGGTTCCCCCCGGCTTAGGGCTATATAGTGGCAGTAGCAGGCAGTTTGGGCTGTCATCCCAACAGCATCTGGAGGAAGTGCTGCCCCCACCCGCCCTTCCCTGTTGAAAGTTTATGTTGATTGTCATGGCTGCTTTATTAGAAGGAGGGTGTAAAGTCGCTCACTGAAAAGGTGAGCGGACGAGTTAAGTCTGAAGTTTAGGCCGAGCTTATGGCTGGTCTAATTATTGTTTATTAAGTTATTGGTATATTGATACAGCTTAATTTTGGATTAAGTTAATCTTTAATAAAGCTGGTCGTGGCCTAATTTATTCCACCCAAATACTTGTGTCCTTAGTCCTTGTGTTTTAGTATTTATTTATAGAGTTCAATATTTATAAGTAATCTTATGGTACATTCATATGATTTATAATCCCATGGGTCCGTGATCTGTCCGCACTCCAAAAAACGTGTTCTTTTTTTTGCAGTGCGGAGGCACAGAGAGAAACCCCACGGAGGCACCCTGTGCCTTCGTTCGACACTGGACCATCCTTCATGCGTGACCATGCGGCCGGTGCCCGCATATTGCGGACCGCAATACGGGCACAGCCGGCAACGACTGTGTGCATGAGCCCTAATTATGAGGTTCTGCTATGAAGGCATTTGACTGCTGAAGATAAATCCCTGCCTGCAGCGCTGGGGCACCTACTTGGTGATCTTATTATTAGCTTTCTACCCATTGCTGCAACTGAAATGATCTGAACATGCCTTTGGGGAGTCTTTGGGGTTGCTAATGAGCGTTTGTATGAACGCTCGTTAGTGATAATCTTACAGTGTAATACTGCTGCCGACTGCTCGTTCATTGGGCAATCCAGAGCTTTCAGCATGCTAAAAGATCAGGATTTGCCAGCGGCAGATCATGCTCTCTAATTATTATCTGCCGCTGGCAAACCATTATACAGCATGGGGACGAGTGATGAAAAAACGATTGCTCCTCCCCATGCTGCGGAGGAGATCGCTCCAGTGGTCTTCTCCGCTAGAGAGCAAGGAATTGCATGGAAGGAACGCTTCCCTTCTGACAATCATCTGCCTGATCGGGGTCTCTAATATAGCCTTTACATCAGCATATCTGTAAACCAACAGTTGTGACGGAAGGTGTATTTCAGACTACCAAAGATTTGCTTTAGGCACAGCAGGTAGCTCAACTCACTGATCACAGATGTCAAAGGTTTTTTGGGGGATTTTAACCCCTTAAGGACGCATGACGTACCGGTACGGCATGTTTCCCGAGTCCTTAAGGACCCATGATGTACCGGTACGTCATGTGTTGTTCCGATCACTGCCGCCCGGCCGGCTGTGATTGGAACACGGTGCCTGCTCAAATCATTGAGCAGGCACCTAGGCTAAATGCGGGGGGGGGGTCCCGTGACCCCCCCATGTCGGCGATCGCAACAAACTGCAGGTCAATTCAGACCCGCGGTTTGTTGCGATTTCTGCAGTTTCTGATCCCCGCGGTCCCTGACCGCGAGGATCAGAAATGTTATAATGCCCAAAATCTATCTGTATCCCCCCCTGCACCCCCGAGTGATTTTAGCCCGGTGGGAGGTGCAGGGGGAGGGTTGCGGGCGTTGCGGGCGGTGCGGGCGGCGGGCGGTGCGGCAGGCGGGATTGCGATCCCCCGCCCGCCTCCCATTGAATAATCGTTGGTGTACAGTGGGTATACCAGGGTGCCAGCACATTGCTGGCACCCTGGTATAAACGGCTGACATCGGTGATGCAATGTCAGCCGTTTAACCCTTTCCATACAGCGGTCCGTACGGACCGCTGTATGGAAAAGGTTAACAGCTCAGGGAGCTCCCTCCCTCTCCGATCGGGGGGCTGCTGTGCCTTTGCAGCCCCCCGATGGAGAGGGAGAGAGCCCCCAGACAGCCCCCCTCCAGCCCCGTCCTCACCCTTCCCCGTCTGTGAAGTTGTGGCAGACGGGGAAGGTTCCCATGGCAACAGGACGCCGTCTCAAGCGTCCGGCTGTCCATGGTGCTGAACAGATCTATGCTGAAAGCATAGATCTGTTCAGTGTAAGTAAAATACAGTGCAGTACAATATATATTGTACTGTACTGTATTATACAGACATCAGACCCACTGGATCTTCAAGAACCAAGTGGGTCTGGGTAAAAAAAAAAGTGAAAAAAAAGTAAAAATCAAAAAACACATTTATCACTGATTAAAAATGAAAAAAATTAAATTCCCTACACATGTTTGGTATCGCCGCGTCCGTAACGACCTGATCTATAAAACGGTCATGTTACTTTACCCGAACGGTGAACGCCATAAAAATAAAAAATAAAAAACTATGATGAAATTGAAATTTTGCCCACCTTACTTCCCAAAAAAAGGTAATAAAAGTGATCAAAAAAGTCGCATGTACGCCAAAATTTTAACAATCAAACCATCATCTCATCCCGCAAAAAATGAGAACCTACTTGAGATAATCGCCCAAAAACTGAAAAAACTATGGCTCTTAGACTATGGAGACACTAAAACTTTTTTTTTGTTTTAAAAATGAAATCATTGGGTAAAACTTACATAAATTAAAATAATTGTATACATATTAGGTATCGCCGTGTCCGTGACAACCTGCTCTATGAAATTACCACATGATCTAACCTGTCAGATGAATGTTGTAAATAACAAAAAAAAAAAACTGTGCCAAAAAGCTATTTCTTGTTTCCTTGCCGCACAAAAAGTGTAATATAGAGCAACCAAAAATCATATGTACCCTAAACTAGTACCAACAAAACTGCCACCCTATCCCGTAGTTTCTAAAATGGGGTCACTTTTCTGGAGTTTCTACTCTAGGGGTGCATCAGGGGGGCTTCAAATGGGACATGGTGTCAAAAAAACAGTCCAGCAAAATCTGCCTTCCAAAAACCCGTATGGCATTCCTTTCCTTCTGCGCCCTGCCGTGTGCCCATACAGCGGTTTACGACCACATATGGGGTGTTTCTGTAAACTACAGAATCAGGGCCATAAATAATGAGTTTTGTTTGGCTGTTAACCCTTGCTTTGTAACTGGAAAAAAAATATTCAAATGGAAAATCTGCCAAAAAAGTGAAATTTTGAAATTGTATCTCTATTTTCCATTAAATCTTGTGCAACACCTAAAGGGTTAACAAAGTTTATAAAATCAGTTTTGAATACCCTGAAGGGTGTAGTTTCTTAGATGGGGTCACTTTTATGGAGTTTCTACTCTAGGGGTGCATCAGGGGGCTTCAAATGGGACATGGTGTAAAAAAACCAGTCCAGCAAAATCTGGCTTCCAAAAACCATACGGCGCACCTTTCCCTCTACGCCCTACTGTGTGCCCGTACAGTAGTTTACGGCCACATATGGGGTGTTTCTGTAAACGGCAGAGTCAGGGCAATAAAGATACAGTCTTGTTTGGCTGTTAACCCTTGCTTTGTTAGTCGAAAAAATGGGTTAAAATGGAAAATTATGCAAAAAAATGAAATTCTCAAATTTTATCCCCATTTGCCAATAACTCTTGTGCAACACCTAAAGGGTTAACGAAGTTTGTAAAATCAGTTTTGAATACCTTGAGGGGTGTAGTTTATAGAATGGGGTCATTTTTGGGCGGTTTCTATTATGTAAGCCTTGCAAAGTGACTTCAGACCTGTAGTGGTCCCTAAAAATGGGGTTTTTGTAAATTTCTGAAAAATTTCAAGATTTGCTTCTAAACTTCTAAGCCTTGTAACATCCCCCAAAAATAAAATATCATTCCCAAAATGCTACAAACATGAAGTAGACATATGGGGAATGTAAAGTCATCACAATTTTTGGGGGTATTACTATGTATTACAGAAGTAGAGAAACTGAAACTTTGAAATTTGCAAATTTTTCAAAATGTTTTGTAAATATGGTATTTTTTTATGCAAAAAAATTTACTTTTTTGACCCAATTTTAGCAGTGTCATGAAGTACAATATGTGACGAAAAAACAATCTCAGAACGGCCTGGATAAGTCAAAGCGTTTTAAAGTTATCAGCACTTAAAGTGACACTGGTCAGATTTGCAAAAAATGGCCAAGTCCTTAAAGGGTTTCTGTCACCCCGCAAAACTCATATTTTTTTTTTTGGATAGTTAGATTCCTCATAGTGCGATATAGCAGAATATAATGCTCTTACTTACTTTCATGCGGCCGATTCTTTATAAAACGAACTTTTATAATATGTAAATGAGGGCTCTACCAGCAAGTAGGGCGTCTACTTGCTGGTAGCTGCTGCAGAAATCCGCCCCCTCGCCGTGTTGATTCACAGGGCCAGCCGTGATCTCCTCCTCCGGCCGGCCCTGTCAGTAATTCAAAAATCGCGTGCCTCGCGTCATTCGGCGCAGGCGCTCTGAGATGAGGAGGCTCGTATCCTCAGCACTCCCTCAGTGCGCCTGCGCCGATGACGTCTTCTCTTTCGGTGATGTCATCGGCGCAGGCGCACTGAGGGAGTGCTGAGGATACGAGCCTCCTCATCTCAGAGCGCCTGCGCCGAATGACGCGAGGCGCGCAATTTTTGAATTACTGACAGGGCCGGCCGGAGGAGGAGATCCCGGCTGGCCCTGTCAATCAACACGGCGAGGGGGCGGATTTCTGCAGCAGCTACCAGCAAGTAGACGCCCTACTTGCTGGTAGAGCCCTCATTTACATATTATAAAAGTTCGTTTTATAAAGAATCGGCCGCATGAAAGTAAGTAAGAGCATTATATTCTGCTATATCGCACTACAGGGGAGGGCTGGCAGCCTTAGTCCTGGGGGGCAAATCCAGTCAAGTGGCCCATTTTTAGCCCCGCCCATTATTAAAAGCCCCTCCTACATTTAATAGGCCACTCCCAACACACACTGTACAGCTGACATTCTATAGTTGAGGCCTGTCTACACATCATACGAAGAGGGGAGGACCTGTCCTGGCTGCACTGCCTGCTTATACAACAAGCTACAGCCAGGAAGCTCCTCTGCTCTCCTCCCTCCCCAGATCCTGCTTAAGGCTTGTGGTTCCCCCCCACCATCTGCCACCCGCCCGTGGCCTGCTGCCCCCTTTCGTCATCCTCACCCAGCTCTGAATCCTCCTTCTGCAAATGGCAGGAGGAGGAGCCGGAGCATCTCCTCTCCTACATAGCACCACATACCTCTTACATCCAATGTCACCTTTGTTGTAGACGTTCTTTTTCCTCATCTTCTCCATTCAGACCAGACCGCCATGATGATTTTTCAGCCATCTCCCGTCTCTGCAGAGATTGAGAAACAGACATTAGTTTCCTGCCACCCCCAATACTATACTGCAGAAACAGTCCCCCTGGGAATACTACTACCACACAGATAGTGCCCCCTTAAACAATTATTGGCACACAGTGCTCTAAAAAATAACTGCGCCCAGACACTAATAGTATAAAGATAATGTCCCCCAAAAATAATTGTGCTAAGCTGATACTGTGCTAGGGTGCCCCCAAAGTAACAGTGCCCCCCAAAATCCCACCAATAGAAATAATTATCTGCCAGAGCACACTTAGTAGTAATAATGCCCCAATAGTGCCCTAGTAATCATGTTCCTCATAGCCCCCCAGTAGTAGTAAAGCTCCCCATAATACCCCCTAGTAGTACTAATTTTCCCTATAATATGACAGTACATGAAATACCCCCGCTTAGTGCCCGCAGTTGAGCTAATGTCCCCATAATGTATGCCAGTATAAAATACCCCTATATAGTGCCCCAGTAAATGCCCTCATACTGCTCCTCTCCCCCTTCCCCATAGTGTCCCCCATAATATGCCAGTAAAAAAATGCCCCTTAGTACCCCCAGCAGATGCCCCTATAGTGCTCCTCTCCCCCACAATGTGCCAGTAAAAAAATTTCCCTTCTTAGTGCCACCATATGCCCCAATAGTGCTCCACTCCCCCATAGTGCCCCCAAATAATGCCCCATAGTGCCGCTCTCCCCTATAGTGCCTGCCATAATGTGCCAGTAAAAAATGCCCCCTTAGTGCTACCAAATGCCATAGTGCCCCCCATAATGTTCCAATACAAAAGGCCCCTTTAGAGCCCCCACTTCCCCATAGTGCCCCCAAATAATGCCCCTATAGTAACCCCAGATGCCCCATAGTGCTGCTCTCCCCTATAGTGCCCCCCAGAATGTGCCAATAATTAAAAAAAAGCCCCTTTAGAGCCCCCAGATACCCCCATAGTGCTCCTCTCCCCCATGGTGCCCCCCCATAATGTGCCAGCAAGAAATTCCCCCATAGTGCCAGCTCCCCCCCCATAGTACAAGCCCCCCATAGTGGCAGCCCCCCCATAGTGCCAGCCCCCTTATAGTGCCAGCTCCCCCATAGTGCCAGCCCCCCCCCCCCCCCCGTAGTGCCAGCCCCCCCATAGTGCCAGCTCCTACCCCATAGTGCCCCCCCCCCCCCCATAGTGCCAGCCCCCCCCATAGTGCCAGCCCCCTTATAGTGCCAGCCCCTTTATAGTGTCAGCCCCCCCATAGTGCCACTTCACCCATAGTGCCAGCCCCCTTATAGTGCCAGCTCCCCCATAGTGCCAGCCCCCCCCCGTAGTGCCAGCCCCCCCATAGTGCCAGCTCCTACCCCATAGTGCCAGCCCCCCCCATAGTGCCAGCCCCTTTATAGTGTCAGCCCCCCCATAGTGCCACTTCACCCATAGTGCCAGCCCCCTTATAGTGCCAGCTCCCCCATAGTGCCAGCCCCCCCCGTGGTGCCAGCCCCCCCCATAGTGCCAGCTCCCCTATAGTGCAAGCCCCCCCATAGTGCCAGCTCCTACCCCATAGTGCCAGCCCCCCCCATAGTGCCAGCCCCCTTATAGTGCCAGTCCCCCATAGTGTCAGCCCCCCCCATAGTGTCAGCCCCCCCCATAGTGCCAGCCGCCCCATAGTGCCAGCCGCCCCATAGTGCCAGCTGCCCCATAGTTCCAGCCCTATAGTGCCCCCCCATAGTGCTAGCTCCCCCAAAGTGCCAGATTCCCCACCTTAGTGCCAAATCCCCCCATAGTGCCAAATCCCCCCCATAGTGCCAGACCCCCCCCCCCCCATAGTGCCAGCCCCCCTATAGTGCCAGCCCCCCCATAGTGCCAGCTCCTCCCCCATAGTGCCAGCCCCCTTATAGTGACAGCCCCCCATAGTGTCAGCCCCCCATAGTGCCAGCTCCCCCTATAGTGCCAGCCCCCCCATAGTGCCAGCCCCCCCATAGTGCCAGCTCCCCCATAGTGCCAGCTCCCCCATAGTTCCAGCCCCCCCTATAGTGCCAGCTCCCCCTATACTGCCCCCCCATAGTGCTAGCTCCCCCAAAGTGCCAGATCCCCCCCCCATAGTGCCAGATCCCCCCCATAGTGCCAGCCCCCCTTATAGTGCCAGATCCCCCCCAATAGTGCCAGCCCCCTGCAAAGAAGAAAAAAAAAACAACACTAATACTTACCTCCATCAGCAGCGATGCAGCCTCTTCTGGCCTGTGTCCCTGCTGTGTGCTGGCTCAGGCGTCGCAATGATAATGACGTCATTGCTCTGCCTGAGCCGGCCTCTGATAGGCTGCAGGCATTAGTGCCTGCGGCCTATCAGAAGAACAGGGGAGGGACACGCCTCTCCCTCCCCTGCCCCACAGCACACAGCACGGCCGCAATGACATCCAGGGCCGCGCCGCCTGTGGTGATGATCGGCGGTGCGGCCCTGAAGAATAAAAAAAAAAAAAAAAAAAAAAATTTTTTTTTTTTAAGACGGTCGGCCCAGTGGCCGTTTATTTCGGGCGGCCTGGGGGGCAATTGCCTCCCTGCCCCCCGGCCCAGCCCGCCCCTGTCGCACTATGAGGAATCTAACTATCCAAAAAAAAAAATAATGAGTTTTGCGGGGTGACAGAAACCCTTTAAGGTGAAATAGGGCCGAGTCCTTAAGGGGTTAACACCCCAACCGATCAGCTGTTGGAGAAAGAGGAGCTCTAGTAAGCGCTGTGGCCTCCTCGTACCTTACTACTCCTAGAAAGAGGAGAAAGTGCTGGGAGTCAGACCTCCGCCAGTCTTATATTGATGACATGTCCAGAGGATAGCTCATCAATATCAAAATCCCAGAAAAAACATGTAAACCTTGTGTTGGCCTCCCCAATATGGAATGCTGTCATCCACTGGGCAAATAGCCATACCAGTAATAAGCGCCACACATTATAACCATCTAACCAATCATTTCCTACAGCGCCTTTGATCGGTTGCTATGGACAATAATAGCTTTTCTTTCTATTTTCATACATTTGCCCCTTTGTTTTTCCCGAAGGCCTCCACACTTTGCGAAGGGTCAGAACCATTTAGGGGTTGAAAAATATGGCCTTCAGTCCATATTAAATTTTTTTAAAAGGTTATTCCCATGTGGACATTTATGACATATACACAAGAGATATGCGATAGTCAGGGGCGGACTGGGAACTTAAAGTGGGCCTGGAATTAAAAAAAATAAAAGTGGCGCCATGTTGTACGCGGGTCCAAACTGAAAGAAGGTAGGATCAAAAATACCATAGTGAGGCACAAAATACCGTCCTAGCAGAACCGTATACCAGAGCACAGCACACAATAATGCCGCCCACGCATTCAACTGGACTCACAGTCCTAAAGACGGTCATTCAGTTGAATTCAGGAGGGGATTGTCGGCCAGGAACATACATACCAATAATGCTGAGAGCATCCGATCGTTATGTACCTGGCCGGCAGCCGTGAGGAGGGCTCGGGCGGCCCACTGGGAAATTTCTCTGTGGCCAGTGCGCCTCTGCCGATAGTTGTGGGTCCCAGACTGTGTTCAGCTATTTTGCAACTCTCCAGACAGGTGTGGGTCCCAGAGGTAGGACCCGCACCTATCAGACATTTATCTTGTGGATATGCCCCAAATATCCAGATGGGGATACCGCTTTAACGCAACTGCGCTAAGTTGCTATACTTGTCGCCGTTGCAACTTTTTCATCCAAATGATAATCCCACTCCATGAGGTGTGTAACTTTCCTAAAAGGGTCCCCCCTCCACAACCTGACAATGCAGTATAGGAAATTCCATGTGGTCATGTATGTGCAATGACATATGGCCATGCATACGCCTCTGTATGTTTACTCCCTGCAGCATGGAATTACCCTACATAGCACTTCCTCTTCTCAACCAATCGCCAAGCTCATCTCATCCATGCATATAGCAGCACAATTGGGCAAAGCAGTAACCACGCTGCAACCAGCCTTGATTTGTGCACACATCTTCCATGACACCAGCCTGTAAGTGTAAATGTAGTTCTTCACCTCCACTAACAAGCACCAGACAGTTATCAGGAAGAAACTATTCCTTCCCGATAATTGTATGCAGAGTTGGCGAGGGACACAAAATTCACCTTTACATTTTTATTTTATTTTTACCAATTTTATTTCAGCATTAATGTATTATTGCAATTTCCAGTTAAAGAAAGTAGTCCCCTATCCACTATTGGATTGGTAAGGGTTCTATGGGTTCCCCAACCCCTCCCCCCTTCCTCAGATCACGATAATGGAGGCTCTGTATCCTGTGAAGCCCACCTGAAATGAACGGAGTGGCTGGTCAGAAATGTGCACAATTACTCTATTCATTTCTGTAAGAGTGCCAGAGATAGCAGATTGCTGTACATAGCTATCTTCGGAACCTCCATAGAAATGAATGGAGTGGGACCGTGCATGCCCGATGAGCCATTCGGTCCATTTCAGGGGGATCCATGGGATACAGGACCAGCGTTCTTGTGATTGGTGCGGATTCCAGCGGTAGGACCCTCACCAATCTAACAGATTTCTCTCTAAGCAGAATATCCCTTTAAGGGGCAAGGATCCAGAAAATAATAAAAAATAAGTTAACAACTAAGGGTACTTTGACACTACCGGCACAGGTGTCCAACAGGCTGTTTCGGCGTGTCAACAACCTGCCGGATCCGTGCTGCCGCTAGTGCACACCTGCGGCCGGAACTCCGCTCCAGCCCTATTGACTGTAATGGGGGCAGGCTGGAATTCCGGCCACAGCACGGCAAACAAGTCGAGAGGCGGACGGACAAATACCGCAGCATGCTGTAGTTTTTTCTGGCCGCCTCTCGGCATGTCCATCCTCTCCATATAATATAGAGACATAGTGGAACAGGATGCTGTTGTCACGGCCTATGGTGTGCGCTGTGACACTGTTGCTACACTTGCGGTTGCCGCGGCAACGTGTTGCTGTGTGTGCATGCGGTGGCAGTGTCTCGGCCTTCTGGGTGATTGCCGTGACATGGTTGCCACGTGTAGCTTTTTATGCTTGTGTGTGCACTTCCCCTTTAAGTGACTTCCTTCCCTTGTCTGGTGTTGGAAGGGTTAACTTCCTTCCTAGTGTGTTAACAATGGTTTTTTTTTGTGTGTGGGTGTGGCTGCTTGGGCTATTTAGCCTCTGCTGGATGCCTGAAGCTGAGGGGTACTCCAGCCATGGTGTATGCTGGAGTTATCCTCCTGGTCTTCTTATGCCATCTGTCCAGTGAGGGCCACCCTTGTGGTCATAGATGTTAAGATTATGTTCTTGTGGTGTCTCACGTTATTGCAGCTATGGGGTCCTGTGTTCCTGTGTGGTTTGTGGTGTGTGTGCTGTGTCCTTTTATGTTGGTGTGGACATCAGCACTTGTGCACGGGTTCCAGTCAGTGTGTCTGTGGCAGGTAGGTGTGTTACTGGTTTCACTTACCTGCCATCTCCATATGCTGTATGTGTTCCCCTCTCATTGCAGCTTGGACAGTGGAGACTCCTGTTCGTCTGTGTTGTGGAGGAACAGGTTTCCCCCACTCCCCACCGTGACAGCTGTTTACTTAAAGGGAGTCTTTCACCTAAAATGACCAGTATACCGTACACCACAAACATCATGATATCCATTACATTCCCCATATTATAATCTTATCTTTCATATTGCTGTCCACTTGTAGGCTCTGCCATGTGCCATCGGTCAGGTCTATTCCCCTGCGGCACAGTATAGAATTGCAGGCTCTGCTATGTGCGCCGCAGTTTTAGGGTTGTTCAGTTGGACAGTAACAGTGACTTTGAGCCTGGAGTATAGGGTATCTTGTGTACTTCTATATTGCTATATTGTTACTACTGTTTTTGCTGTGTTTATTACTACTGTTAGTAAAATTTCTGTTTTTGCACAAATGCTGGTGTCAGTGTCGCTTTTCTCTTCTTTGACTTCCCTGTATCCTGGGGAGCCTTCCCTGGTTCACGGTCTTACAACTTGGCATAGTCGGCAGGATACAGCGACCGTTATGGACAGGAACATGGCGGGAGACCTTCCCTCAGCACCGATGCACCGGATAAGTACCCAGCTCAGGGGGTGCTGTTGCACCACCTTCTAAAATGTGATTTAGGAACCTAATGTTGCAGGGCTGGACTGAAAAGATGTTCTTCCTGCTAGACAGAGTTAAAGGGGGGCGTGCCAAAGTAGTACAGTTGCTGAGCCCCATTCCACGACCTGTATGCCAACAGCCCCGTTACAAGGCACATTTAAGTGGGGTGGCGCCTGAGAGGTCGATGTCGCTGGATGATTGGAAGAGAGTCCAGAATGGATGGCCAGAAGAGTGGGCCCATCTGAAGTCAGAAGGTCACGAGTTGTTGAGGCAGTGGAATAGGCTGACCGTTACCCAGGGCAACACTGGTGTACCCCCAGAGCGCTATGCACAGAATCAGTGTGGATGGGGAAAGTTGCCGAGGATGACAACTTATAGTGGGGTGGAATTTAAGAGGGTGAAATGGCCACCATTGCTTAAATACGGTTTCTAATACTGTTGATGTGAATTTTTACTTGTTAGAGTTGTTATTGTGCAGTTTTGCCACAAGAGGCTGCTGTTTTCCAACACAGTTAAGTTTTGTTAAGTATTTGAATATGCATAAGAGGTGGAGATGATGACTCATGCTGCTGCCTCTGTGAGGAAGCAGGAAATGGTGAGCTGAGCAGACATGTCTGGGCAGAGACTGGAAGACAGCATTGTGTGCCCTCCTCACGTCAGTGGGTCTTGGAGTGGCCAGGGTCACTGTTGGAAGTGACTGATGGCTGTCAGCGATCCAGATGGTGTCCAGGAGAGAGAGGATCAGTTCTCGGAAGTCTGGAAGAGCCGTGGAATGGTTGGGGCTACAATAAGAGGTGAAGTTACTCAGCCTGGAGAAGAAGCAGTCCGTAATTTTGTGAGCTGTCTGAGAGGACAGTGTGGATCCAGATACTGTTCATAGGGCATCGGTGTCAGGAAGCTTATCAGAACAGAGGGTCAAAGTTATAGGTCCTGCAGGATCACATATTGTGGCAGGGACTTGCTGTTCGGTTTGGAGCAACCAGCGGATAAAGTACATGCTCTGGTCAGTGACTTAGCGGCACGGTATTGACTTGTAGGCTCTGCCGTGTGCGTCATCGGTCAGGTCTGTTCCCCTGCGGCACAGTATTGACTTGCAGGCTCTGCTATGTGCACCGACGTGTTAGGGTTGTTCAGTTGGACAGGAACAGTGATTCTGAGCCTGAAGTATAGGGTATCTTGTGTACTTCTATATTGCTATGTTTGTTACTACTGTTATTGCTGTGTTTATTACTACTGTTAGTAAAATTTATGTTTGTGCACAAATGCTGGTGTCAGTGTCACTTCTCTGTATCCTGGGGAGCTCTCCCTGACTCACGGTCTTACAGTGTCATAAATAATGAATAGGGATAAACATTTTAGTAGATAGGATAACTGCTGTATGTGCATTAGCCCTTCTACACCACAGTACTACTGTATTTGCAGAAAACCAGATTACCTTCTTATAAGTAAATTCTGCCCCCTACATCTTCCCAAGATCAGTACTTAGGAAGTGACTTTTATGCATTTCTATGCATTCATCCACATGGCTGGAGTAGCTTCCAATATTAGCCATACAAGTGCATCTCAATAAATTGGAATATCATTGAAAAGCAAAAAAAAAAATATATATATATATATGTATACAGTTGCAAGAAAAAGTATGTGAATCCTTTGGAATGATATGGATTTCTGCACAAATTAGTCATAAAATGTGATCTGATCTTCATCTAAGTCACAGCAATAGACAATCACAGTCTGCCTAAACTGATAACACGCAAATAATTAAATTTTGCCATGTTTTTTATTGAACACACCATGTAAACATTCACAGTGCAGGTGGAAAAAGTATGTGAACCCCTAGACTAATGACCTCTCCAAGAGCTAATTGGAGTGAGGTGTCAGCCAACTGGAGTCCAATCAATGAGATGAGATTAGAGGTGTTGGTTACAGCTGCCCTGCCCTATAAAAAACACACACCAGTTCTGGGTTTGCTTTTCACAAGAAGCATTGCCTGATGTGAATGATGCCTCACATAAAAGAGCTCTCAGAAGACCTACGATTAAGAATTGTCGACTTGCATAAAGCTGGAAAGGGTTATAAAAGTATCTCCAAAAGCCTTGCTGTTCATCAGTCCATGGTAAGACAAATTGTCTATAAATGGAGAAAGTTCAGCACAGCTGCTACTCTCCCTAGGAGTGGCCGTCCTGTAAAGATGACTGCAAGAGCACAGCGCAAACTGCTCAATGAGGTGAAGAAGAATCCTAGAGTGTCAGCTAAAGACTTACAAAAGTATCTGGCATATGCTAACATCCCTGTTAGCAAATCTACGATACGTAAAAACACTAAACAAGAATGGATTTCATGGGAGGATACCACAGAGGAAGCCACTGTTGTCCAAAAAAAACCATTGCTGCATGTTAACAGTTTGCACAAGAGCACCTGGATGTTCCACAGCAGTACTGGAAAAAAATATTCTGTGGACAGATGAAACCAAAGTTGAGTTGTTTGGAAGGAACACACAACACTATGTGTGGAGAAAAAGAGGCACAGCACACCAAAATCAAAACCTCATCCCACCTGTGAAGTATGGTGGTCGGGGCATCATGGTTTGGGGCTGCTTTGCTGCATCAGGGCCTGGACGGATTGCTATCATCGAAGGAAAAATGAATTCCCAAGTTTATCAAGACATTTTGCAGATGAACTTAAGGCCATCTGTCCACCAGCTGAAGCTCAACAGAAGATGGGTGTTGCAACAGGACAACGACCCAAAGCATAGAAGTAAATCAACAACAGAATGGCTTAAACAGGAGAAAATACGCCTTCTGGAGTGGCCCAGTCAGAGTCCTGACCTCAACCCGATTGAGATGCTGTGGCATGACCTCAAGAAAGTGATTCACACCAGACAACCCAAGAATATCGCTGAACGGAAACAGTTCTGTAAAGAGGAATGGTCAAGAATTACTCCTGACCGTTGTGCACGTCTGATATGCAACTACAGGAAACGTTTGGTTGAAGTTATTGCTGCCAAAGGAGGTTCAACCAGTTATTAAATCCAAGGGTTCACATACTTTTTCCACCTGCACTGTGAATGTTACATTGTGTGTTCAATAAAACATGGTAACATTTAATTCTTTGTGTGTTATTAGTTTAAGCAGACTGTGATTGTCTATTGTTGTAACTTAGAAGAAGATCAGATCACATTTTATGACCAATTTGTGCAGAAATCCATATCATTCCAAAGGGTTCGCACACTTTTTCTTGCAACTGTATATATATATATTACACACAAAGTGATCTATTTCAAGCCTTTATTTCTTTCAATATTGATGATTATGGCTGACAGCTAATGAAAACCTAAGTCAGTATAGTATCTCGGAAATTTTGAATATTGTGAAAAGTTCAATAGTGCAGTCTAATGGTGTCACTCTTATCAGCTAATAAGCACAAAACACCTGCAAAGGTTTACTAAGTCTTGAAATTGTCCCTCCGTCTGGTTCAGTAGGCTACACAATCATGGGGAAGACTGCTGACTTGACAGTTGTCCAGAAGACAGTCAATGAAACCCTCCACAAAAGGTAATTGCTAAAGAAGCTGGCTGGTTACAAAGGGGGTCATCTACTAAGAGAAATGTGCCTATTTTTGGCACAGATTGCGTCAATCTGTGACTTTTACCCGCTCACGCCAGGTCTTAAAAAGGGCGAGTGGCATGGGCATCTTATTTATCATTCTCAAATTTAATCCAGCAATGAAGCTGCCATAGATTTAGACCGTCGGTGGATGCACCGAGGTTATGTAGAGGCTGGCACCTCTTCAAAACATTGGCGGATCCACTACCAGTGGTTGGAGTTATTAAGACTGGAGTCTAAAATGCTGATCTTAATAAATTACCCTGAAAGTGTATCTAAGCATATTAATTGAAAGTTGAGTAGAAGGAAAAAGTGTGGTAGAAAAAGCTACACAAGCAACAAGTATAACTGCAGCCTTGAAAGGATTGTCAAGAAAAGGTCTTTCATGAATTTGGGGTACATTCACAATTAGTGGACTGTGGCTGGAGTCAGTGCTTCAAGAACTACCACACACAGACATATCCAGGACATGGGATATGACTGTCACATTCCTTGTGTCAAGCCACTCATGACCCAGAGACAACACCAGAAGCATCTTACCTGGGCTAAGGATAATAATGACTGGACTGTTGCTCAGTGGTTCAAAGTCCTGTTTTCAGAAGAAAGTAAATCTTGCATTTCATTTGGAAATCAAGGTTTCAGAATCTGGAGGAACAGTGGAGGGGCACACAATCCAAGTTTCCTACAATTAGTGATGGTTTGGGGAGCATTGTCATCTGCTGGTGCTAGTCTACCATGTTATATCAAGTCAGCGAATCTGTCTACTAGAAAACTGTGAAGCACTTCATGCTTCCCTCTGCTGACAAGCCTTATGGAGATGCTGATTTCACTTTCCAGCAGGACTTGGCACCTGGCCACACTGCCAAAAGTCTCAATACCTGGTTTAATAACCGCGGTATCAATGTGCTTGATTGGCCAGCAAACTCGCCTCACCTAAACCCCATAGCGAATCTATGGGGTATGGTCAAGAGTAGGGATGAGCAGACCTGTGGATGTTCAGGTTAGCTGGGTTCGGCCGAACTTCGCGTCAAAGTTCGGATTTGGGACCCAAACTTGACCCGAAATCGAACCCAAACCCCATTGAAGTCAATGGGGACCTGAACTTTGGTGCACTAAAATGGCTGTAAAATAGTCATAATAAAGGCTAGAGGGCTGCAAAAGGAAGCAAAATGGGGCTAAAAGCGGGACAGTTGCTCTGCAAACAAATGTGGATAAGGAAATGACTTAAAATAACAATAGAAATAATAGAAAAAATGAAAAATAATAATCTTGAACTAGGAAACGGAGGTCAAAGTGGAGTAGGAGGTTGAGGAGGTGTTGGACGTGGCGGTATAAGTGGAAGCAGCAGTGGAGGAGGAGTAGAGATAGAAAAGAGAATGCAAAGAGAAAGTGTAAGAGTATAACAATGGCTGGGTGCAGCCGGTATACTTGTCTACTCAGCACAAGATATGGACAAGTCCTGAGGGATCCATGCCTGGTTCATTTTAATGAACGTGAGCTTGTCCACGTTGACTGTGGACAGGCGGCTACATTTGTCTGTGATCACCCCCTATGCCATGCTAAACATACGTTCGGACAATAAACTTGCTGGAGGGCAGGCCAGCACCTCCAAGGCGTAAAGGGCAAGCTTAGACCATGTGCCCAATATGGAGACCCAGAAGTTGAATTGGGCAGACCCATCAGTCAGTACGTGTAGGCATGTGCACAAATAGTATTCCACCATGTTGCTGAAATGCTGCCTCCTGCTAAGACGTTCCATATCAGCTGGTGGTGCTGATTGTTGTGGTGTGCTGACAAAGCTTTTCCACATTTCGGCCCGCTAACCCTCCCTTCTGAGGTGCTAACGGTGCCCCAGCTGCGTTGGCAAATTCTTCCTCCTCCTCCTCCGCCTTCGCCTTGTGCTTCCACTGAGCCCCCGCTGTCAGGTGTGAAAGCCATCAGCAGCGCATCTACCAGCGTGCGCTTGTACTCGCGCATCTTCCGATCGCACTCCAGTGATGGAATTAAGGACAGCACGTTGTCCTTGTAGCGGGGATCTAGCAGGGTGCCACCCAGTAATCAGCACTGTTTCGATTTTGGGCAACTCGGCGGTTGTTGCGCAGGCACTGCAGCATGTAGTCACTCATGTGTGCCAAGCTGCCCAGAGACAATGACATGTCATCTGCGGGAGGTATATTGTCTGTGTCCTCTGTATCCCCTAGCTGTAAGCCGTGTACTGGGGTGGGCTCCCCAGGATACAGCGAAGTCACGAACGATGAAAGCAATACTGATACCATCTCTTGTAAAACAGGCTCTTTACTATAACGGTATATTAAACACACTCCCTAATGCAGTGAACATAAAATCAGATTACATACACTAAGCCCGGAGGCTGAGACCCCTGTGTCGCAAAACATGGCGCCCTCTGATGGTAGCCGGAAAACACTTGCGCAATTTTCCTACTGCGAGCAGAACTAACTCTGCCTCGCCATACCTGTTATTACCCTGAAGGACAGGAACAATTGTGTGTGTGTGAGATACAGGCTAGCCCGCAGTGCAAAACAGCAGCTTACAATCTTACCAGACTATACCGTAATATCCCCCTCCCTTTCCCCAAACTGAAATGTGATACGTGCCTAATATACACTCACCTAAAGAATTATTAGGAACACCATACTAATACGGTGTTGGACCCCCTTTTGCCTTCAGAACTGCCTCAATTCTATGTGGCATTGATTCAACAAGGTGCTGATAGCATTCTTTAGAAATGTTGGCCCATATTGATAGGATAGCATCTTGCAGTTGATGGAGATTTGAGGGATGCACATCCAGGGCACGAAGCTCCCGTTCCACCACATCCCAAAGATGCTCTATTGGGTTGAGATCTGGTGACTGTGGGGGCCATTTTAGTACAGTGAACTCATTGTCATGTTCAAGAAACCAATTTGAAATGATTCGAGCTTTATGACATGGTGCATTATCCTGCTGGAAGTAGCCATCAGAGGATGGATACATGTTCTCATTCTGTTTATGCCAAATTCGGACTCTACCATTTGAATGTCTCAACAGAAATCGAGACTCATCAGACCAGGCAACATTTTTCCAGTCTTCAACAGTCCAATTTTGGTGAGCTCGTGCAAATTGTAGCCTCTTTTTCCTATTTGTAGTGGAGATGAGTGGTACCCGGTGGGGTCTTCTGCTGTTGTAGCCCATCCGCCTCAAGGTTATGCGTGTTGTGGCTTCACAAATGCTTTGCTGCATACCTCGGTTGTAACGAGTGGTTATTTCAGTCAACGTTGCTCTTCTATCAGCTTAAATCAGTCGGCCCATTCTCCTCTGACCTCTAGCATCCACAAGGCATTTTTGCTCACAGGACTGCCGCATACTGGATGTTTTTCCCTTTTCACACCATTCTTTGTAAACCCTAGAAATGGTTGTGCGTGAAAATCCCAGTAACTGAGCAGATTGTGAAATACTCAGACCGGCCCGTCTGGCACCAACAACCATGCCACGCTTAAAATTGATTAAATCACCTTTCTTTCCCATTCTGACATTCAGTTTGGAGTTCAGGAGATTGTCTTGACTAGGATCACACCCCTAAATGCATTGAAGCAACTGCCATGTGATTGGTTGACTAGATAATTGAATTAATGAGAAATAGAACAGGTGTTCCTAATAATTCTTTAGGTGAGTGTATATCACTCCCAATAAACATGCTGGGGTAACTGGAGATTATGGTGGAGTCCTCTCTGATCTTCGGAGCGAACCAAAACTTTAACTGACAAGTCCTTGAGATAAACAAGCAGCAATTCTTGGTAGCCTGCAATTCAGAAACACTAACTAACTAATTACCGTCAGGTTTGATCTCAGTCGCTAGTATTTAGGTGCCAATCCTATACTGAGGTGCGTGCATGAGCTGTCTTACCGACCCGGGTATCTTTTTCATCCAATTATGTTGTTAACATGGAAAGCAGCAAATTACTTCAGCACACATGCGGCCCTGCAGAGAAGATAGCGTTTTATTCCACAGTTCCTAACAGCCTTCCTGGAAATGATCCTCTTCCTCTGGATGGACCCTGGGACTTGGACTGGAATCAACCTCCTTCAGCTGCAACTCAGATCACTCCAGGACTCCCTGACGCCTGGATGCGACCGGATTCTGTACCACACAGTCCTTCTCTGTTCCTCTCAAGATGGAGGCGGAGGCAGCTTCCTGGTTCTTCTCCAGACTCACCAACCCCACCTCCTATGAATATTCAAACACTTGTACTATGTTAGCTGTGTTAATAAACAGTGACGTCTAGTAGTTAAAGAACAGAAAGACAATGCAAATTAATCAGTATTCATATGCACAGTATCCATACAATGGTGACCGTTTCTCCATCCCACATGCCACCCCACTAGAAATTGTTGTCCTCAGCAACCCTTCCCATACAAACTCATTTTGCACATAGTGCTGTGGGGACACAACAGCGTTGACCCTGGTTTACCTTCGCAGAGTGAGTGGCTCAGTAGCACTGGGGACGTCAGGCACATCTGACGGGGAAGGATCTGCTGACTGCTCTGCATTCTTTCTTGGTGGCAAACTTGCCACTGCTGGGGCCTCTGTGGGTACCAGGGCAGGAGCAACCCCCATTTTTACAGTGTATGGGACCACCTCCCAGCGCCCATCCAACCTCCCCGACGGCCGTGTGGCTTTGACCATCACTCTATCACCCGGGGCATACCCATTCCACTGGACTGGTTTTGGGTTAGGGTGTACCCTGTTATTGTAGGCCCACATTGGCTCTGGTGGCGCTGAAGTCCGGATGGGCTGGACAGGAGCCCGCTGTTCACTACTCTGACGCAGCTCACACGGCCGACACTTAAGACATGTCTCAGCTACCATGTCTGCCAGACCTGGACAATATACCAGCCGTTGGAGCCACTTGGATGCCTTGTCGCTCCTGAAATGGGTGACCCTTTCATGGGCTTCCCGGGCAGCCTCCGGTCCCAATGACATGGGAATGACAATCTGTTGTTGGTACTGCCAGTCTGACTTTAAATATATGGTCTGGAACAGGAGGCCCTGGTTAACAGTCAGCTTATACCACTGTCTAAATAACTTTCTGCCCTCTGTGGTCAAATGAGCCTGCTCTTCACTTTCCACAGGTCCGGGCAGTCATTCTGGACTCTCTCCCAATCATCCAGCGTCCTTCCCAACACCATGGATATCCCGGCCGCCACCCCACTTGAATGTACCACATCCAGGAACAGGGGTAATCGACCAAGACTAGGAGTTTCAGTGTCCTCTAGCTCCTCATCGGCTCTTCTTTGCTCTTGTCGGGGCGTAATCTTCACCAGGGTCCTTTGTGGCGCTTTCACATCTCCAATGGGCCGACGGGAAATGTTGCTCCTTCACAGACTGCAACCCCTGACCATCAAGTTTAACGTTGGCTCGAACTCTGCCTGCTCTGGGCACTCTCTGGACACATGGCCATACTGCTGACAAGCCCAACAACAAGGCACTCCCTCCTGGGTCATCCTGGGTGAAGTAGCCTGAGGTGTTGGAGATATTTACGGAGACCGGGTGATCCTGCCTTCATCTGGGACACTTCCAACCGAAGTTCTCTCAATTCTGTCCGCAGGGCCTGGACAAGATCCTTTAAAGACTTGAATTCTTCAGACCCCGGCTGATCCCTTGTAGCGTGGGTGCTGCTCACTACTCTCACCGCCACAGGTACGTGCTCTTTCTCCCTCTCAACAGCAGCTTGGTAGACACTGTAGAATGTCTTGTCGGCCGCCGTTTGGGTCATCTCTTGCAGCTTGTCCTGTAGGAACTTGTTGGAGAGCCCCACTATGAACTGGTCTCTTAGTAGCGGGTCCACCTCCTGGAAGGCTCCCATGGCCTCTGGGTCCCGCCGCTGTATCTTATTGAGCGTCTCCAGTAGGGCATTGGAGTACTGCATCAGGGTTTCGCCCTCTCGCTGTTGTTGGTTGAAGAAGTGAGGTCGCAACTGCACTACTTTGGCACGCCCCCCTGGGCTCTCTCTAGCAGGGAGAATATCTTCTCTAGAGTGTCTCTCTTGGGTTCGGGCCTCACCATTACGGTCCGTCTGAAGTCACCCTCTAGAGCCCCCAATGCAACTTTGGCTCGCAGCTCGGGGGTCAAGTTGCACATTTTAACCACACTTTGCACCCTCTCAGGCCAGTCCTGTAACGTCATGTTTTTACCATCCAATTTTGGCAGATTACACAACAGTGCCCCCACGGGGATATATCCTACTAGGGCGTGCATAGTGTTACCCCAAACTGGCCTTGCACTGGCGGACACTGATCTGGGTCCTGATCCGGTGCCACTGGAGCCGGGGGAAGGTTTCCCGCCGCGTTCCCGTCCATAATGATCGCTGTATCCGGCCGACTACGCCAAGTTGTAAGCTGTGTACTGGGTTGGGCTCCCCAGGATACAGCGAAGCCATGAACAATGAAAGCGACACTGACACCAGCTTTTGTAAAACAGGCTCTTTACTATAATGAGATATCAAACACACGCCCAAATGCAGTGAACATAAAATCAGATTACATACACTTAGCCCGGAAGTTGAGACCTCTGTGTCGCACAGCACGGCGCCCTCAGATGGTAGCCGGAAAACACTTGCACAATTTACCTACTGCGAGCAGAGCTAACTCTACCTCGCCATACCTGTTATTACCCTGAAGAACAGGAACAATTGTGTGTGTGTGTGAGATACAGGCTAGCCCGTGGTGCAAAACAGCAGCTTACAATCTTACCAGACTATACAGTTATATTCCCCTCCCTTTCCCCAAACTGAAATGTGACAAGTGCCTAATATATATCACTCCCGATAAACACGCTGGGGTAACTGGAGATTATGGTAAAGTCCTCTCTAATCTCCGGAGCGAACCAAAACTTTTACTGACAAGTCCTTGTGATAAATAAGCAGCAATTCTTGGTAGCCTGCCACTCAGCAACACTAACTAACTACCGGCAGGTTTGATCTCAGTCTCTAGTATTTAGCCTAACAGCTTTCCTGGACATGATCCTCTTCCTCTGGACTGACCCGGACTCTGTACCACACAGTCCTTCTCTGTTTCTCTCAAGATGGAGGCGGAGGCAGCTTCCTGCTTCTTCTCCAGACTCACCAACCCCACCTCCTATGAATATTCAAACACTTGTGCTATGCTACCTGTGTTAAGAAACAGCGACATCTAGTGGATAACCTCAATATACAACCGGTCACAAAACCGAAAATCCCTGTAGGGGTACTACTTTTTGGAACTAGAAGGTATAAACTTTATTAAATCAGTTTAAAACATGGTCTTTAATGAACCATAACCGCACAAAACTATCCCCCAAAAACTATCAGGTGATCGTGCTGGTTACTAAGTTGCTTTTAATTATATGCCCCTCAACAATGTAGCGAAGAAGGGAGAGGAGTAGTGGGAGGAGGGTGAACAGTTGTCACCTTTTGTATGCAGTTACAATGCACAGGGTGGAGATGTGTCCCTAAATAGGAGACATAATTTGATTTGGTCCCAAACCATAAATTATATATTCTTATCTCCACAGTCTAAACTCATATGTGCATTGCTTATTCACTGCCCCTTAGCTGTCAGGAGGCTAGAACATTCACACACATCCTCATGCAATTACACTCATTGCGTGTTCCACCTTGTAATGTTTACATGCACCTAGATCTAAGCACTAAAACCTGCCTAAAAGGAAATGCGCCTAATACTAGTCCCCACCCGACATGTTTTGCCGCGATGCGGCTTCGTCGGGGGGGTTCGGGGTATTAGCATTGGCGCGCTGAGGAGAAACTGACTTTATTAGCTAAGCCACACCCCCTGTTTTGCTGACGGCCAAATGTTTCTATTGGCCGTAGCACAGGGGGCGTGACACAGGTGGAGAGAATACATCGGCGCATGGTGATTACCTGGTAGTCGCGTCATACCAGTGCGTCTCCATCCGGCTCTTCTCCCAACGCCTTATGATCATGCAGCTGCGCGCGTCATAGCCACGCCTCAGGCGCGTCATCAATGTGGGAGGAGTCACCGAGGGCTTTCGTCACATAGTAAACAAAGAATAGAACAGGTAGATGTTCTTTTTAATAGAAAAGAGGAGAGGATAAAGAACAGAATGACAATGCTAATAAATCAGTATTCATAAACACAGTATTCAGACCATGGTGACTGTTTCTCCATCTCACACAGCCATGCTCCATTGATGCTCATAAGCTGCTTTGGGTGCCACCCTGCTGTGAACACAGTTCCTCCTCCTCCTCCTCATCATCCTGCAGAACTGTTCCCCGGCTGGACAGTTTTGTACCTGGCCTCAGTTGATGCAGGAACCCACGATCCGAATGACTAGCCTGATAACCGTGGAAATGATCCCTCTTCTTCCTTCTCTTCCTCCTCTGCCACATCCTCTTCCATCATTGCCCGAAGTGTTTATTCAAGAAGACATAGAAGTGGGATAGTAATGCTGAGGACTGCATCATTGGCACAGGCCTTGTTGGAGTACTCAAAACAGAGCAACACGGCACAAACATCCCGCATGGAGGCCCACTCGTAGTGGTGAAGTGGTGCTGTTCCGCAGAGCGACTCACCTGTGCGTGCTGTAGCTGAAACTCCACTATCACCTGCTGCTCGCACAGTCTCTCCAGCATGTGCAAGGTGGAGTTCCACCTTGTGGGTACGTCGCATATGAGACGGTGAGCGGGAAGGCCGAAGCGCAGACAGGCGAGCAGCAGCAGGGTGAGAACGCTGAAAGTGCAAGCAGATGGCCCGCGCTTTCTGCAGCAGCTCTGACATATCGGGGTAATTTTTCAGCAACCTCTGCACCACCAAATTCAGCACATGAGCCAGGCAAGAAATGTGCGTCAAACCGGCTAGCCCCAGAGCTGCTACAAGATTTCGCTCCCTCTTTTGCTGTGCAGCTGGTGCTGTGTGACCACCACCTCTTCCTCCGAACTGCACATGTCACTCTCATGACCTTGATTCCACATGGGGTCTAGGACCTCATCATCCTCGACATCATCTTCCACCCACTCTTCACCCCTGCCCTCCTTGCCGTTCTGCACACAGCAGAAAGCCGCAGCAATTGGCACCTGTGTTTTGTCATCATCATCAGAGACATGCTGCGGTGGTCCTCCCATGTCCACATCCTGAAACATAAGTGGTCGGACATCAGTGTACTTAATCTCTTCCACTTCTGGGGCAGGGCTATGTGGACGGCCCACGGAAACCCCGCCAGCACAGTCATCAAAAAGCATAAGAGACTGCTGCATGACTTGGGGCTCAGACTGCATGCCTGATGTGCAAGGGGGTGAGGTGAAAGACAGATGTCCATGGGCTGCAGGTACCAACTCTGCGGTTTCAGCAGGGGACCGGGTGGGAGACAATGTGAAGGAACTGGAGGCACTGTCAGCCATCCAATCTACTACCACCTCTACTTGTTCTGTCCTCACCATTCATACACCGGTATTCGGACCTACAAAACGATGCTGAACATCCTGTCGCCTACGTGCACCTGAGGAAGGTGTTTCAATTGGGCGTGTAGCTGGCACAGATCGACCACATCCAGCATCACGACCAGCGTCCCTTATTTGATGGTCTCCTCATTCCTTGAGGTCACCCACTGAACAACAGACAGATTAACTATATTAATTTCCCTGTCATGAATGGAGTGAAGGTATACCTCACACCAAAAATGGGTATATGTCACCCACCGATCTAATAGACCAGGGCCGGCCCCAGGTTCATGTGGGCCCTTGGGCGACAAAATCTCAGTGGGCCCCCTTGTGGCATTTTGCACAGTGCTTACAGCAATGAAAGTGCATGTATTATAGATTAAATACCTTACAGAGAGCATGCTACAGAGCGGATATATGTGAAACAGTCCTTATGTGCCTACTTTTATTTTCTACCAAGTGTTTCAGTCCCTACCTCAGGTCTACTCACAGATATGTGCCCCCTCAAAGTAGATATGCCAAGATATGTGCCCCCCTCACAGTAGATATGGCAATATATGTGCCCCCTTCACAGTAGATATGCCAAGATATGTGCCCCCTCACAGTAGATATGCCAATATATATGTCCCCTCACAGTAGATATGCCAAGATATGTGCCCCCTCATAGTAGATATGCCAAGATATGTGCCCTCTTACAGTGGATATGCCAAGATTTGTGCCCAGTGCCCCCTTCACAGTGGTTATGCCTAGATGTACCCCCTTCACTGTATGTTGTGCCCATACAGCAGTTTACAACCACATGTGTGGTATTTCTATAAACTGCAGAATCAATGTATTAAACATTGATGTTAGTTTGGCTGTTAACCTTTGCTGTGTTACAGGAAAAATTGATTCAAATAGAAAATCTGCAAAAAAAATTTTTAAATGCTACCTTCTTTTTCCTTTCATTCTTGTGGAACACCTAAAGGGTTAACATAGTTTGTAAAATCAGTAAAGCCTCATGCAGACGTCCGTGGAAAACGGTCCATGAAATACTGAACTGGCATTGCAGGAGCGCACGGCTTCATAACAACCAATCCGGTATCTCACGGACCGTCTGCATGAGCTTAAAACTAAAAGCTAGACCGGGATACACAGCACGATTGGTAAGGTAGAGATATATCTACTACACTAATACACCCAAAACTCAAAAATACCTTTCACACAACCTATAATCAAATAACCTTTAGTGACAAATCAATGATTAATAAATAGTTTAAAATAGCACACATACATCAATTGGCAGTGATCGAATATCCAAGAGAGGAAATAGGGGGCACCACAATATCAGGTTATATTACATCCATATATTGTGTTATAGGTCCAATAAAGGTTAACCAAACAAAAGAATAATAAGAAGAAATACTCTAGAACAAGTGTCTATTTAGGTAACATTACATGGTGTATAGAGGTAAAAAAATACCATAAAAAAAAAATGAAAGCATGGATTACCGACCGACAAGGCGGCACCCTCCTAGCAAAGTAGTTTTCAAAATCAGTGTTGTATAACTTGAGGGGTGTAGTTTCTAAAATTGGGTAATTTATGGGGGATTTCTACTATGTAAGCCCCACAAAGTGATTTCATGAACTGGTCCATAAAAAAAGCGAGTTTTGGACATTTTCTTAAAACGTCCTAAAAAAAAAATATGACATTTACAAAGTGATGCCAACATAAAGTAGACATATAGGAAAATTTGAAGTAATAACTATTTGATAAGGTATCACCATCTGCCCTAAAAGCAGAGAAATTCAAATTTTGAATATTGTGAATTTTTCCAGATTTTCTGTAAATTCGTTTTTTTTTAAATAAATAAAACTAAAACATATTGACTCAAATTTATCACTGCAGTATAAGTACAATGTGTCATGAGAATGGCTTGGATAAGTAAAAGCATTCCAGAGTTATTAACACACAAAGTGACACATGTCAGATTTGCAAGAATTGGCCTGGGATTTAAGGTGAAAAGTGGCTTGGTGCTGAAGGGGTTAAAGATGATACAGTCTCAATCCTTAGCAGTCCAGGTTTCTCATTCATATATAACATTCGATAAAGCATTGAGTGCCATATGTCAGAGGTATTTTACTCTATAAGCAATGCCTCTAATGAAGAATGCCTACATAATATGGAATGTGATAAGGTGTATGGACGTACAGTAAGGTCTTATGTACCACACTCATTGGTGGTCCAACATAATGCAGTCCTTTCAGCTCATGCACAAGACTGTATTCTTTCTCACTATATTTAAAACATAAAGGACACACATACAAATCAATGGTGGCATGTACACACTGTTTTTTTTCAAGTATTGAAGGGTCCTATCCAAGGATTTCATTGCAGACCCTATTCTTGTCCATTTTTGCAGCTGACAATAGCCTTTAATATTCATGGAAGTGATAAAATTACAGAATGCACACGCAAGCTACCAGTCTTTCAAGGATCTGTTTTTTGGCAACAGAAAATCGTGTAAGTCCATATGCATCAGGCTTTAGCGTGCACCTACACTAGAGATTTACGGGCAATTTATTTTACCTAATTTAATCTATTACACATAAGAAAAAAGTTTACTTGTAAACTATATCTTTTGTTTCTGTGACAATCTTCCCTGGATACTATACATTTATTTTCATCCAAACAACTGGAACAATTATGCTGAGGGTTACCTGGCTCTTACTATTTGCATATTGGGTTCGTATGAGGATATAAAAACATTTCAAGGTGTATTTTGTTCCATGCCCAAACAAATATAGCCAAGGCTCTTTAATGGTGCAAATGAGGATCAACTAATTATGTTTCTATTTTATAACTGCAAGCATCTGCAGGTAATTATGTGCAATTATGCTATCCGCAGCCTAGAGTGTCCTGAGGACCTTATATCATTAGTTGTCTACCTAGGAACTCAACAACTTAAATGCTGCTGTTTTTGTATCATTTCCATGTATGAAAAGAAGTGAAACATATCTGCTGAGACGGTATGTGTTCCGGGCTGGTTTCAATTTTGAGAAAATAAAATGAATAATAGCGCTTTTTAGGAATTATATTGTTTGAAACTTGTGTCTTTCTCATTTTCTATTTAGCTATAGTGTTCCTCATATTCTTGGTATATGTTCCTATCTATTAAGTCAAGTTTTAACCATAACATAGCTGGGAGAGATGAGCGAAGTTTTGAAAAATTTTATTGGGCCGATTTGCCGAACTTCGGCAAATATTTGATTTGTTACGAATTAATTAGTCGCAAATCACTATAAATCAGGTACACCCACCCGTACGTCACAGTGGCTGAGGGAATGAATAGAGTGGGCTGCTACATTGAGCCAGCTCCATACATGGCAGGTGCCAGCAGTATCATGCAGCAGACACCTGGCCACAATGACGGGGAATGTTGATCCCACCGAACCCCATCATGTAACCCCTCAGATGCCGAAATCAACACCGATCGCGGCATCTGTGAGGTAAGACAGAGGGCTGCGGCTCCTTCTGTCTTCTGATTGGAGCTCCCGCAGTAAAATCCCCGGGCTCCGATCAGTTACCATGGCAGCCTGGACGCTTTTGAAGATTCCCATAGCTGCCATGGTAACCTCCCTTTACATATAACCTCCCTTTACATATAAAAATATATAAACAAAAAAGACATATTAGGGCTCTTTCACACAAGCGGATGCCGTGCGTGGTATCTACTGTATGAAAGAGAGCCAAGCCTCGTTCTGGGCAGCAGAGACATGGAGCATTAACATGATTGATAATGCTCTTTGCCTCTCTGACCTTTTTACTACACAATCACAGTGACAACTTTATCTCACTGTGATTTTGTAGTAAAAAGATCACAGAGAGGTATGGAGCATTATTAATCATAATAATGCTCCGTGTCTCTGCTGTTCGGAACAGGGCTTGGCTCTCTTTCTCGCAGCAGATTACCCACACGGCTTGTGTGAAAGAGACCTAATATGTTTTTTATGTTTATATATTTTTATATGTAAAATTGGGAAGGAAAGAGGGGTGAATAGCATTTTGATGGGCTCCTTGTGGAGTTGTACCTCGTGCACAGCACAGCAGGGAGGTTACTATGGCAGCTATTGGGAATCTTCAAAAGCATCCAGGCTGCCATGGTAACTGATCGGAGCCTGGGGATTTTACTGCGGGAGCTCCAATCAGAAGACAGAAGGAGCTGCAACCCTCTGTCTTACCACACAGATGCCGCGATAGGTATTGACTCGTTCGAAAATGTCTGAACTATTAAAATATTAATAAAAATTTCAAGTGCTGTGAAAAATGAAACACACAATTCACGTTTTTTATTTTGTTGATTTTTCCCCACAAAAAAAATTAATAACAGTGAAAAAAAAGTTGTACGTACCACTAAAAAGGTACCTAGAAAATCTAAATTTTGCCCCACAAAAAACAAGCAACCATAAAGCTCTGTAGACTGAAATATAAAAAAGTTATGTCTCTCAGAAAATGGTGATGCAAAAAGTTTTTAGATTTTTTTCAATGCTTTTTATTTTTTAAAAGTAGTAGATAAAAAATATATATGTTTGGTATCGCTGTATCTGTATTGAGCCGCAGAAAAAGACATTATAATATTTTCAGTGCAAAAAAGTATGGCATTTTCCCTCCACTACTGCATGATGCCTGCCTGCCACTGCTTTTATGAAGCCGTGCACTGCTAGTGTGTTCCTCACAGATAGTCTCCCAAGTAGCAGACAGTGTACCCCTCCTGTGTTTGGCTGCAGATTTCCCACTGCTTCCACCCTGCTGTCTCAAGGGCACGCTGACACCCTCGCACCCTAATGATGACAATGCCCAGTTTCCATGTGCAATCAGCTACATCATCTACATCTTTTTGGTCATAATTTATGTCACCCTCACCTGTCCCTTACGCACGTTCCTGACCTCTCGCAACATGTGCTCCCACCCAACTGTCATTATTTGTAGTGGCACGCCTAGAGGAGTCCGCAGTGGACCTCTCATCCAAGTCTGTGCTGGCCTGTAACTGCTAACTGTCCTCCCAAAGCTCATCCTCGCTGAAAAGCAGTGCAAAGACGGTGGCATACTTTACTTGGCTAGCAGAAGGAGCAGCAAGAGGCTGATTTAGGATAGGTGAGCTGTTGCTGCAGCTGCTGCTAGCACCACCTCTTCTTCTGCTGCTACTTGTGCCGATTACAGCAACATTTTTGCCACTGCCCATTCCTTTGGAGGACCCAGGCAAATGTATCGGTAATGTAACAGATTAACTATGAATCTATTAGACCACCCTTTAATACTAAGGCATAGTAATTCTATTAACTAATTCAGATTAACTGTGAATGTGCCAGAAGTTTAATAAGATGCACACAGAGATACATTAGACCACTCTTTAAGGACTCATTCACACGGCCGTTGCCCCTCCATTGCCGTACTGCTGCCCGCAAATCCAGAGATGCGGTGCAGAACGGAAGCACGGAACAGAACCCTACGGAAGCACTATGGAATGCTTCCGTGGCTTCCGTTCCGTGCCTCGGCACCTTAAAAAGACAGAACTTGCTCTAACTTTTTGCGGAACGGACACACTTGAATGGGGTCCGCGATCCGCATGCGGCAGCCCAACATCCGGTGCCCGTGCATTGTGGACCGCAATTTGCGGTCCACAGCACGGGCACAGAGGGGCAATGGTCGTTTAAACAAGCCCTAATACTGAGGCACAGTAATTCTATATATAAACTAACAGATTAACTGCAAATGTGCCAGCAGTTGAACAAGATGCAGATGGCGATATATTAGACCGCCCTTTACTGAGGCACAGTAATTATACACAGGGTGGCCCTCGAAAAAGTAGCCCGCCTCCAGCATTACTATGACAAGATGACCAAGCAAGTAGATTATTTTTTTTTTTATTACCTACAAGTCACAAACGATGCTGAAAGTGGTCCCCGTTCACGTTTATGCATCTTTGAGCACGTCGGATTATATTGGCTGATACTGCTTGTGATGCTGCGGATAGTGTTTGTGATCTTTTCCTTGAGTTCATCCAGGGGATGTGGATTGTTAACGTATACTTTGAAATTTTCCAAAGATAAAGATTGCCTTTGGACAAGTCTAGGGAATGTGGTGGCCATAACCCCTTGCTCTGCTCTCAGTTCGTTCCTCCATAAACAGTTCAGAACCCATGCTAGTGAGTTGTGGCATGTTTTCCCATCTTGTTGGAAAAAGCAGGACATTTTTCCTCTGGTGTTAGCTGGTTGTAAAACTGTTCAAAGATATTCAGGTAAATTGCACTATTCACGGTTGATTTGAAGAAAATTGGGCTCACTATTCGTTTTCCTGACACTGTGCACCAAACGCCAATTTTCTGTTCATGAAGTGGGGTTTCATGAGTCAAATGGAGATAAATGAAACCAAGCTATGTCCATCATGAAGTACAGCAATGGGTCCAAATCATAGTTGGAGACCATGTACAGTAATTTATGCATTTAGCTGTCAGACTTTTTCAGTTCCTACACACACGTTATTCGGTACGGTTTCAGGTTCAGAGATTACAGCATTCGCTGACACGTCATTCATGAGACACCAACTTGCTGAGACAGTCTTCAAGTTGATTTTTTGGGGGCTACTTGCAATTCGTTGCTGAATTTCATGCACAACTTTAGCCATCCTGATCGATGGAGGCTTTGGTTTCTTCATGTTTGCAAGAGAACCTGTTTGATGCCCTTTCCGAACCAGACTCTGAATACGTTTAGCTGGTGATTTTGTTCCTGGTGTGGTGATGTGTACGGTAAAGTAGTGGAGGGAGGGCATATCTCACCCAGGTTCATCATTTCACATCTGAAATCCAGAAAGATGCATTTTGCTTCAGCAGAGCATTGTCTGCTGGAGCTCTTTGTTTAGTTTATATGGGCTGTATTTCTTTGCAATGAGAGATCGGTTTGGTAGTGGGATTTTCCAGTTCACACCCCTCCATTACACATTCTCTCCCTAGCCAGAGGTGATCCCAGGAAAGTCCAGTGGGAATAATCACTGGGGAATAAAGTAGACTTCAGAATGCCAGTCTAGGGGAGAAGGAAGCCTTAGAGTGCTGTTAGACCTAAAAGGGTATTGAAGCCTTGAGAGAGGCATTGTGTGGTCACAGACAGGTGGACGTTTGGACAGTGATTCCACAAGGTGTAATGTCGGTCAGAGCCAAGAGGCTGCTGGACTGTATGGTTGTGTGAAGCCGGATCTCCCCTGGTGTGAACAGTGATCTATAGCTGTGACAGTAATCACATGTGTATTAGGTAGAGCCCAAATAATATTTATTTTGTATTATGTTATGTTCTGCTGGTGCTATAACTTCAGTGCTCCGAGCTATAACTTGGATGCTAATTTGTATTGCTGAAGTGACCAAATAAAGTACCATTTGAGCTTAAAAGCCTGCAGACTGTAAATGTATCTGGATCGAGCCATCCACCATGCATGGTCACTTCTGGCGCTCCCAGGACGTCGGCACATAGCTCCGCAGTGTGGGCTTTTTTTAACATGTCTGCTGCTGACAATAGTGTTGCCATCTGCAGCCTGTGCTGTCAACGCATAAGTCGCGGTAAGCCCAACACTCACCTAGGGACGACTGCCTGAAAAAGGCACCTGGCCTCCCATCAGCGAGCCCAGTGGGAGCAACGCTGTCAGAACCCACAAAGCCACACTCCCGGCGCTATATGTCCTGCCTCTTATCCTTCTCCTCTCTCCTCCCATTTGTCCTCCACTCCACCTTCCACTGTGCCATTGTTACATTCATCTGGCAGAAGTCAGGCTTCTGTGGCCCAAATGTTCGAGCGTAAAAAGTTGATGATGCCGGATAACCCTCTTGCCCAACGGCTGACCACTGGCTTCCCGGAACTGCTAGCCCGTCAACTACTGCCATATAAATTGGAGGCCTTTAGAATTTGTGGCCATTGGCACACCACAATGGAAGGTCCCCGTAAGGAAATATTTCTCCCAGAAGGGCATCCCAGAGCCATATGGCCACGTTCAGTGGCAAGTGAATATATCTCTGGCACACGGTGTCGGTGACAAGATACATCTGACCACAGACACGTGGTCTAGCAAAGACGGGCAGGGAAGGTACATAACTTTTACTGCCCACTGGGTGAACCTTCTGATGGCAATCAAGCATGTAACCCGTGGCTCCCGTGTGGATTTGTTGTTACCGCCAAGGATTGCATGCAGGCCTGCCTCTTCTTCTCAAACTCCATCCTGCGTCTCCTCCACGGCTGACTCCTCCTTTTCCACTGCTACCGCCTCTTCCGCTGCACCCCCCAAGCTCCCTAGAACCTATTCAACGTCCCAGGTGAGACATTGCCATGCTGTGCTGCGGCTGTTGTGCCTGGAATCCAAAAGCCACACTAGTCCTGCACTGCTTTCAGCTCCGCGGTCACAGGCCGATCAGTGGCTAACCCCGCTCAATTTGACAGTTGGTAAAGTGGTGTGCGACAACGGTGTCAATCTGCTAAGCGTGCTGAAACATGGCAAAATGGCACGTCCTGAACTTAGTTGTGCAGCGATTCATTGCCAAATTCTCCGGGGTCCAGGATGTCTTGCGGCATCTTACCCGGCCATGGCTCGCCTTGCTAACATTCAGCGGTGACACCACTCGCCCATCAGACGTCTGATTTGTGACAGCCCAACGCGCTGGAACTCCCCATTGTATATGCTTGATAGGCTGCTCCAGCAGCAATGTGCCGTTATCGACTACCTGTACGAACTCTGCGGCAGGACAGGTTCTAGGGAGCTTGGTTTCTTTTCACCATGCCAGTGGCTGCTCATGCGCAATGCATGCAGACTTCTGCGGCCATTTGATGAGATCACCAAACTGGTCAGTCGCAGCCAGGGCGCCATCAGTGACATCGTACCTTACGTCTTCTTTCTGGAGCATGCATTACGTCGTGGCATTGATCAAGTTGTTCGAGGAGCAGGAGCTGGAAGAGGAGGAAGTCGCAATGCTGAATGAATTCCCAGGGGAAGCTACTCCTTCTGAGACAAGTCAGCAGGAGTCTGATGAGAAGTCAGAGGAGGATGGTGGCTGGGGGCAGGAGCAAGAAGAGCAGGGTTTGAGGGGGACTTTAAACTTTTCGGGGATCACTGGTGTTGTCCGTGGCTGGGGGAGGAGACCGAGGACGACATTCTCCTGGGCGATGAGCAGGAGCCTGGGCGATGAGCAGGAGCCAGGGCGCTCCACTGCTTCCAATTTAGTCCAAATGGGGGACTTTATGCTCCAGTGTTTGAAGAGGGACCCCCATATAAAAATCATAAGAGGCACGGACCAGTACTGGATGGCAACGTACTTAGACCCCCGGTACAAACACAAAATGGCGGACATGTTACCAGCATCACAGAGGGCTGGCAGATTGCAGCATTCCCAGGCCTTGCTGCGAGAGATGCTGCATTCTGCTGTTGCGAGCGCTTGCAGTGGAATTTCCACCCACAGCGAAACAGGTGCGGGTGCCAATCCTACCGCGCCTGCAAGAAGAGGGCGGTTTGAAGATGTGAGATATGAGATCATTTTTGCAGCCAACCTATCGGCAGCTGCCCAACGGATCCAGCCTGAGGGAACGCCTAGACCGACAGGTGTCCGATTATATTGGGTTAACGGCCGATGTGGACGCTCTAAGAAGCGAGGAACCCCTGGACTACTGGGTGTGCAGGCTTGACCTGTGGCCAGAGCTGGCAGAATTTGCCATGGAACTCTTGGCTTTCCCCTTGTCGAGTGTCCTGTCTGAAAGGATGTTCAGCGCAGCAGGGGGGATTATGACCGATAAGCGCAGTTGCCTAGCTCACAACAGTGTGGACTAACTCACATTTCTAAAACTGAATGAGGCATGGATCTCAGAGGAATTCAACACCTGTGACGACCACATGTCATTTAATTTCCTCATGCCAGCCCACACATATCCGCCAACAAAGAATGGTCCTTGTCTTATGTATATACAGCGGCATAAAAGGCCTTTTCTGTTAGGTGAATGCCTAATATTTGGGGCCTCTACTCTAGTGTTCTACAGTAAAATTTTTATCCAGTGACCGCCTAATGTACCTCCAGCCACATCATCACAAGCTCTTTTCTGTTAGGTGAATGCCTAATTTTTGGGGCCTGTACTGGCATACAGTAAAATTTTCATCCAGTGACCGCCTAATGTACCTCCAGCGACATAATCACAAGTACTTTTCTGTCAGATGAATGCCTAATTTTTGGGGCCTGTACTCCCATGGCTTAAAATAATACTTTTCTAGGCTTCAGTAGGGCACATTTTTGAGAGTTTCCCTTTAAGACGCATAAAAATGGCCCCTGATTAAAATACATGTTTTTTGTTGGAATTTTTGCCAATGATCCCCCTCTGGTATGTCACTGTCCATGTTGTGGGACTATTTGTGCACTTCTAGTAAGAATTTAGTGGCTGCAAATATGACCTGTCATTAAAATCAATGGGCCCCGCCTCAAACGTGCGGTTCATGAACATTTGATCGCGAACGCGTTCGCGATTCGTCCCGGCCGATGTTCGTCCATCACTATTAGCCAATAGAAGCCTGCATGTCTTTCTCTTCATATCCCAACTGCCATACACACAGTCACATGTACCTTATCAGCCAATAGAAGCTTGCAGGTCCTTAGTCTCCACATACACACAGTTTTACACCATGTTTCCATAACAACCCAGCCATTTTTCTTCACTGCTGAAGGTCATCTTTAAAGGGGCAGGGCGCTGTGGATGAGACTGTTGAGGGAGCGGAGTGCTGTGGAGGTCACAGTTCAGGGGGGCAGGTAGGGTGGCCATTCAGGCCACCCTTAAAAGACTGACTTAAAAACCCTGTCCCCAGGATCCGCCCCCAACCTGGTTAGGCCACCCCCCCCCCCCCACTCCACAGCCGACAGGGATTGAAAAAATGAAAGTAAAAATCAACTTCTGTCAGCTTCAGGGGTGGGAGGGATGGTGACTTTCTCCCTGCAGCTCACGCGCCGACAGCACAGTGCTTCTGTCCAAGATTGAGCTGTTCAAAAGGACATCCCTGCGTAAGATATTCCCAAAAAATGTATTAGTCAATAGAAGCCTGGTCACATGACCCTTATCAGCCAATAGACGCTCGCAGGCCCTTAGTCCCATTTACATACAGTTTTACACCAGGTTTCCATAACAACATTTTTCTTTACTGCTGTAGGTTAGCTTTAACCCCTTCACGCGGGTGGCGGGTGTTGAAATATGGCGCCCGCTACTGCCTGCTGCAGGCGCCAGAGCCGCGGCTGGTCGCCTGCTTCTTTTAGCAGACACCCATGGATCATGTCCGCAATCGGCAGTAATGTTGATCGCGGACATTTAACCCCTCAGATGCTGTGATTAATCCTGACCATGGCATCTGATCGCGCTGAAACCGAAAGTGCGCACTTTCGGTTATGCTCTGGCTCCGCCGTGTGGCGATCGGAGTAACCGGAGTGTGTATGCAGCAGCCCCTGTCTTTATGAATGACAGGATGCTGCTGCCTAGTATTTCCTATGGAGCCCTTGCCTGTAATAGAGCTCCATAGGAAAGTAGTAAAATCATCATAGATTCCAATGCAAGTGCATTGGAGTCTATGATAACAGCAATCAGATGATTGATTGTTATAGTTCCCTATAGGAACTATAAAAAAAAAGTGCAAAATTATTTTTTTGAAATAAATAAAAAAAAATCGGATTCAAATTACCCCCCTTTTCCCAAAATAAAGAACTAATAAGAACGAAAAAAATTAAAAAAATGCACATCATAGGTGTTGCGATGTGCGAAAAAGCTCGATAGTATAAAAATATAAAAATATATTCCCCATAAGGAAAAAATCAAAACAGGAAAAAGCGTCCAAATGGGCGATTTGCCGTTTATGGTCACTTCTACAAAATTTTTTAATAAAAAGTGATCAAAAAGTTATACACACCCCAGAATGGTATCAATGAAAAGTTCAGATCGCCCCGCAAAAAATGAGCACTCATACAGCTCCGTACACATAATTACAAAAAAGTTATAGTGGTCAAAATTTGGCGACGAAAAATAAAACAGATTTTTTACCACTTTGAATTTTTTTTATCACTAGCAAAACGCAAGAAACACTATACATATAAGGTATCGCCGAATTCATACTGACCTGTAGAATAAAAATAACTGGTCAGTTTTATCGCACATTGAACATCGTAATTAAAAAAACAACAACTTGTCCCGCAAAAAATAAGCCCTCATATGGCTATGTGAACAGACAAATAAAAAAGTTATGGCTTTGGGAAGGCAGGGAGCGCAAAACGAAAAACGCAAAAAAAACCTAAAAACTCCGGGCTTGGAAGGGTTAAAGGGGCGGAGTACTGTAGATGTCACTGTTATACTGGATACTGACGATATCTTTTAATGACATACACAAACATTAAATGAAATAGATGAAATATAGGACCTTCTGCTAGTTCTATATATAAATTTACAGATTAACTGAGATTGTGGCAGCAGTTCAACAAGATGCACATGGCGATTACACTCAACCCGCACTCTGCAGTCTCCCTATGCTCTCTAAACAGTGTCTAAAAACTTCCCCTAAGATTTCCCTTCACTGTTCCCGCATTCTCCCTAGCCAATATTCTACAATTAAATGCTTTCTGAAACACTGTCCCTAGCATATAAGCGCTTGTCACATCTTTCCCTAAGCTCAGCTCACAGTGAAAAGGCCGGAGACCTCGCAGCATGAGTCTTTTTAAGGGTTGTGACAAATCAGGCGATGGCTATCTGCTGATTGGCTGGCTGCACGGCATTATGGGACATATCACATTCCCAGGCTTCTTACTTTCACTTTGTAACACATGCAACAGCCACTTTAGGAAAAAATCTTATTCGTTACCACGAAGCACAAGGAAATTTGGCTTTGTGAAGAATCAAGTTTTTCCTAAACTTCAGATCGAATTCTGCTTTGGATGCTTCGATTCGCTGAACACTAATAGCTGCTTTTCCTATGCTGTTTAAAGGATCTTAAATAGATATAGCTTGCACAAATAATTATAAGAATTTTTATAAAAATTGATAACATTGCTGAATCATTCAGAAACATGCATATGGCATTTGTACTAATGAAATATTATTGGATATAACTAAGCTTATGATTAGAGATGAGCAAATCGATTTTTAAACTAATCAAGTTCCTCTTGCATGTCCCAAAACATTTGGGTTCCAGTGAATAAAAAACTGGAAAAATTTGATTCAGATGAATCTCTCAATGGTGCCACCCTATTTACAGATCAGAAGCCAATACAGTAAACTTGATGGAATAGTTTTATTTCCACCGCCACTCTAACCTGACACATATCAGCAATCATACCATGAGCATACCCTGAAACCTAAACCCAAGTTTTCCATCAGAGTACTGTCTTGTCCAGTTTCCTTTGTACTGTTAGAGATGGTATTCAGCACAGGTGACATCATCACACCAAAGTGGACAAAATTGGCATTATTTATAAAAATTATTCAGTATCACAATAGTTGAATTCTTTGACTTAGCCATTAGTACAGTAAGACTGTACTTATTAATTCCTATTTGCTGTTACACAATGGTTGTGTAACCACTGTGCCAACCAAACAGATTTGACTTGGGGCTACTCCTAAGGTCATTACCCTGGCAGTCCCCTGGTATTCAGTCTTTAAACCCTATATAGGGATCTGAACTTTTCAGGTAAAACACCAGACTATAGTCTCCATTTGGTTGCCAGCTGATCCACAGGGGTCAGGAGACACCAGTGCAGGCTACCAAGGGACCAGGCAAGTCTGTAGTCAGGAACAGAATGAAGTCAAGGCAGGTAGGGTATGTTCAATATGGTAAACTGAGCAAGAGTCTGAGTCAGTGCAGAGATCAAGCAGAGGTCAGGTCACACATCAAAGAGTCAATTCCAAGAAACAGGCAGAAGTCAGTACACAGGCAGACAAACGTAAACATCACACCTTAGCAGGTACTAATGACTAGAACCTATGGCTTAGGCACCTTCTCACAGGGTTATGTGCCCTAAGTACTCCAAGGTGTCCAGCCATAGGCTGGTGAAGACTATGGTGAACACTCGCTGGCTTTTTAAGAGCCAAGGAAGCATGTGCACACCCTATGGGCACAGCAAGAGTAGCTGAGCCAGAAAGCAGGTCTCAGCCTGCTTGGAGAGACATAGCTACTCCAACAACCAGCCCTGCTGGGAACAAGAGGACAACAGGAGCCTGGTTCATACTGCCGGAACAAGTGAGTAGAGCCATGAGACAAATCAACCACTGGCAGCAACTCTTCATCTGTCTATGGCAAAATAATCCCCCTCTCCCCAATACATTTCCTCCCTGGAAGTAGATTAACCTCTTCTAGGACAGGATAGACCCACCCTTGGTTTTGCTTGGATTTTATTATTTTATCATTATTATTTTTATTAAAATTTTTTACAAATCTCTTGTTTAAATTCAAATTTGCACTCTACTTGGTACATTTTCTTCAAATAGATCTGTGCACTGAATAGCTTCTTTAATAAATAAAAAAAAAAAAAAAACATCTACTGAGCTACGGTTATTACCATTTGTGATCTCCTAAGCCTGAAAGACAGAGAGCCACCATTTAGTCAATGGTGTGACTCTATTTATCATACACTAGCTGATGTCTCTTGGCTACTGGAGATAAGAGGCCCCATGATAATCACACTCACTATAACACAAGTCTATGAATATCTTATAAAAGATGACAGGTACACTTTATATGTCAATGGGAAAATCTAGTATGTAATTTCTCTAGACTTTGATTGCAAACATATGTCTTCTTGTCCTAATGTTTAACTTCTATTTGCAGCATCAATAGTAAGATTTCCCCATACAACATATACACTCACCTAAAGAATTATTAGGAACACCATACTAATACGGTGTTGGACCCCCTTTTGCCTTCAGAACTGCCTTAATTCTACGTGGCATTGATTCAACAAGGTGCTGATAGCATTCTTTAGAAATGTTTGCCCATATTGATAGGATAGCATCTTGCAGTTGATGGAGATTTTAGAGATGCACATCCAGGGCACGAAGCTCCCGTTCCACCACATCCCAAAGATGCTCTATTGGGTTGAGATCTGGTGACTGTGGGGGCCATTTTAGTACAGTGAACTCATTGTCATTTTCAAGAAACCAATTTGAAATGATTCAAGCTTTGTGACATGGTGCATTATCCTGCTGGAACTAGCCATCAGAGGATGGATACATGTTCTCATTCTGTTTACGCCAAATTCGGACTCTACCATTTGAATGTCTCAACAGAAATCGAGACTCATCAGACCAGGCAACATTTTTCCAGTCTTCAACAGTCCAATTTTGGTGAGCTCGTGCAAATTGTAGCCTCTTTTTCCTATTTGTAGTGGAGATGAGTGGTACCCGGTGGGGTCTTCTGCTGTTGTAGCCCATCCGCCTCAAGGTTGTACGTGTTGTTGTCACGGAACCATGAACCAGACGTACAACAAGAGATAAGTGAAAATAAGAAGGCTTTATTGAAAATAAAGCTGTAAAGCAAAAGTCCAAACGGATGGTGAAACCGAAGCAGAGTCTTTGAGAGGCCAGAGGTCAGGAACCAGAAGGGTAGTCAGACGAAGCCGGAATCAGGAACCAGCAGGGTAGTCAGACGAAGCCAGGATCAGGAACCAGCAGGGTAGTCAGACGAAGCCAGGATCAGGAACCAGAAGCAGCAGCAGTCTTAGAAGCATGTGAACACAGGAGGACCAAGCAAGGAACTGAAGCCACAGACCTCCTATATATATGAGCTAGGCATCCAGCTCCTCCCAGTGGGAAGGAGGAGCCGCAGGGTGGAAGGCTACAAGAAACCCAGAAACCAAGATGGCCGCCAGCACATGTCAAACGAAGGAGAACAGCAAGAAGGTAAGACCATGACAGTACCTCCCCCTCAAGGGCCCCTCCTCCGCGGAGCAAAAAACGGTTTCTGAGGGAAGCGTGCGTGGAAGGCTCGGAGCAAGGCAGGAGCATGGACATCTGCGGAGGGAACCCAGGAACGCTCCTCTGGACCATAACCACGCCAATGGACCAAAAACTGCATCCGACCGCGGACCAGGCGTGAGTCCAGGATATTGCTCACCTCATACTCCTCACGATTGCCCACTCGGACCGGACGAGGCCGAGGAACCGAGGAAGTGAAACGATTACACACCAGTGGCTTCAACAGGGAGACATGAAACACGTTAGAGATCCGCATGCCAGGAGGAAGCGCAAGGGCATAGGCTACCGGGTTTACCCTGCGAAGCACTCGGAAGGGACCAACAAAGCGAGGCGCCAGCTTGGGAGTGGGCACTCGAAGGTTGAGGTTGCGGGTGGACAACCATACACGGTCTCCGACCTGGTAGGAAGGAGCAGACGCTCGTCTGCGATCAGCCTGGAGTCTCTGGCGCTGCGCAGAGGCCTCAAGGGACTTCTGGATCTGTACCCAAGAAGCACGTAGGACGGAAAGGTGATCCTCCACAGCCGGAATATCCTGGGGAGAGAATACCTCCGGTAACACGGCAGGTTGGAACCCATAATTGGCCATGAAGGGAGACGTCCCAGAGGAAGAGTTCACCGCCGTGTTCCTGGCAAACTCAGCCCAAGGCAGGAGGTCAACCCAATTGTCCTGGTGATCGGAGACATAGCAACGAAGGAATTGCTCCAAGGCCTGATTGGATCGTTCTGCGGCCCCATTGGACTGAGGGTGGTAGGCCGAGGAGAAGGAGAGATGAATCCCCAACTGGGAGCAAAAGGCGCGCCAGAACCTGGATACAAACTGACTCCCCCGATCCGACACAATCTCCTTGGGCAAACCGTGCAACCGGAAGACCTCCCTGGCAAAAATCGTGGCCAACTCTTGTGCAGAGGGTAACTTCTTGAGAGGAACACAGTGGCACATTTTGGAAAACCGATCCACAATCATGAGAATGACCGTATGGCCTCGGGATGCAGGGAGGTCCACAATGAAATCCATCCCCAGGTGTGACCATGGGCGCTCCCCGGTGGCTATGGGTTGCAGAAGGCCCAACGGAAGGTGCCGAGGGGACTTACTCTGGGCACAAACGGAGCATGCCGCTACATATGCGGCGATGTCGGAACGTAGGGAAGGCCACCAGAACAGACGTGAAACAGCCCAGGACAGCTGATTCTTTCCAGGATGCCCCGCGGTCTTGGAGTTATGGTAGGTTCGCAACAACCGAGTGCACAACTCCTCAGGCACAAAACATCTGCCGTTGGGTCTCCCAGAGGGAGCACCAGATTGAGCCGCCAAAATCTGCTCACCCAGGAGAGAGGTCAGGCTGGTGCGAATGGCGGCCAGGATCTGATTCGGAGGTATGACCGAAGTCGGAATCGACTCCTCCCTGGACAGCTCGGAGTACTGCCGTGATAGGGCATCCGCCCTGATGTTCTTGGAACCGGGTAGGTAGGAGACCACGTAATTAAAACGTGACAAGAACAGAGCCCATCTGGCCTGACGTGGTGTCAATCTCTTGGCCTCAGAAAGGTAGGTCAGATTCTTATGGTCCGTCAGGATGAGAACCGGAACCACCGAACCCTCGAGCAAGTGCCTCCATTCTTTAAGGGCCTGCACGATGGCCAATAACTCCCTGTCACCAATCTGATAGTTGCACTCCGTGGAAGACAGTTTCCGGGAGTAAAACCCACAAGGAAGCAGAGGACCCTCTGGTGTTCTACGCTGAGACAGAAGGGCGCCTACTCCCGTCTCAGACGCGTCCACCTCGAGGACAAAGGGCAACCCACGGTTGGGATGCGACAGAATCGGAGCCGACACAAAAGCGGACTTTAGGGCCTCAAAAGCTCGGATGGCCTCGAGCGGCCAGACCTGGGAATTACTGCCCTTCCTGGTCAGATCCGTGAGAGGCTTGGCCAGCATGGAAAAGTCCCTGATGAACTTCCGATAATAATTGGCGAAGCCCAAAAAGCGCTGCAGGGAACGAAGACCACTGGGCTGGGGCCACTGTAAGACAGCCGAAACCTTCTCAGGATCCATGGAGAACCCCTCAGCGGAAATGATGTAACCTAAGAAGGTTACCTGGGATCGGTGAAATTCGCATTTCTCAAGCTTACCGAACAGCTTGTTCTCTCGTAACCGTTGCAACACTCGTCTGACATCCAGAATGTGGGCCTCCATGGATTCAGAATATACCAAGATGTCATCCAAATAGACCACCACACACTGCTGCAACAGGTCACGGAAAACATCGTTGATGAATTCCTGAAAGACTGCGGGCGCATTGCACAACCCAAAGGGCATAACAAGGATTCATAATGACCGGTCCTGGTGTTAAACGCGGTCTTCCACTCATCGCCCGCCTTGATCCTTACCAGGTTATATGCCGCCCTCAGGTCGAGTTTGGTAAAGACCGTGGCCCCTTTAAGGCGATCGAACAGCTCGGAAATCAAGGGTATCGGGTAAGCGTTCTTGATCGTGATGCGATTGAGACCCCTGTAATCGATGCAAGGCCTCAACTCACCGCCCTTCTTTTTCACAAAGAAAAATCCAGCCCCTGCCGGGGACGAGGATTTGCGAATGTGTCCGCGTGAAAGCGCCTCCCTCACGTACTCCTCCATGGCCTCATTCTCCGCTACCGACAGTGGATAGACTTTGCCACGAGGAGGAACGGCACCAGGTTGTAACTCTATGGCACAATCGTATGGGCGGTGCGGAGGTAGGGCAACCGCGCGCACCTTATCGAATACATCCCGGTACTCCTCGTATTCAGGAGGCAACAGAGAGTCCGAGGAAGTACACAGCAACTTGACAGACCCATGGATGCAACTAGCCCCACACTGCGGTGACCACGAGAGGATCTCGGCCGATCTCCAATCGAAAGTCGGATTATGCTTCTGGAGCCAGGGGTACCCCAAGACCACCGAGTAGTGTGGAGACGAAATAACCTGGAGGCAGACCGACTCTCTGTGAACGGCACCAATGGCTATCCCCACTGGAAGGGTCTCATGAGTCACGTGTGGCAACAGAAGGGGTCTGCCGTCTATCGCCTAAAGAGCCAGTGGGGAACCTTGAGCCTGCAGAGGAATGGAATTGGCGGCAGCGAACACACTATCAATGAACAAACCACCAGCACCAGAGTCCACCAATGCCTGGGTCGTCACCGAGCCCCCGACCCAGGAGAGGACAACAGTGATCAGTGGTTTGTCAACACGGGAAACCGGGGACGAGGAGACTCCACCCAAGATCTGCCCCCGACAGGATCTCAGGTACGAGCGTTTCCCGGACGGTTCGGACATGCCAACCGAAAATGCCCACCGAGACCACAGTACATGCATCGGCCCTCGCGTCTCCGGAGTACCCTCTCCCCCTCGGACAGGCGAGCAAACCCCAGCTGCATGGGTTCACCCCCAGACAAGTCATCCCCAGGAGGCGTGGGAGGAGAGGGAGTCACGGGTGGGACAGCAAACGTAGGCGCCAATCTGTTAGAAGACCTCCGCAGGCTCTCCTTAAAGGAAGGTCTCTCCCTGAGTCTGGTGTCAATCAAAATCAGGAAAGAAATAAGAGACTCGAGCTCCACTGGTAGGTCCTTAGCTGCAACCTCATCCTTCAAGGCATCCGAGAGACCATGAGAGAAAGCAGCGACCAGAGCCTCATTATTCCAGCCCACCTCTGCTGCCAGGGTACGAAACTCAATGGCGTATTCAGCTACGGATCGTGAACCCTGTCTGATGGACATAAGGAGCTTCGCAGCAGAGGCAGCACGAGCCGGCACATCGAATACCTTCCGAAGAGAAGCAACAAAACCGGAAAACTCGGCAACCACCGGATTGTTGTTCTCCCATAAAGGGCTGGCCCAGGCCAAGGCCTTGTCCGAGAGCAGCGAGATCAAGAAGCCCACCTTTGATCTCTCAGTAGGAAAGGCATGTGGCAGCAACTCGAAATAAATGCCCACCTGGTTAAGGAAACCTCGGCACTGAGTTGGCTCTCCCCCAAAGCGCTGTGGAAGAGTGGCAGAACCGATCATACCCCGAAACACCGCAGGCGCAACAACAGGTGTCGGGGTAGACTCTGGCGCAACAACCGGAGCGGCAGTAGGAGCGACAACCGACCCATCGGCAACGGGAGCGAAATGAGCCGTGCGTTCAAGCAGGGTTTGCAACGCCACAGCGAACCGACCCAACAGGTGATCCTGCTGATCAAGTCTGGCAACCAGCATGGGTAGCGAGGATGGCCCTGTACCGTCAGAATTCATGGCTTGGTCCTAATGTCACGGAACCATGAACCAGACGTACAACAAGAGATAAGTGAAAATAAGAAGGCTTTATTGAAAATAAAGCTGTAAAGCAAAAGTCCAAACGGATGGTGAAACCGAAGCAGAGTCTTTGAGAGGCCAGAGGTCAGGAACCAGAAGGGTAGTCAGACGAAGCCAGGATCAGGAACCAGCAGGGTAGTCAGACGAAGCCAGGATCAGGAACCAGCAGGGTAGTCAGACGAAGCCAGGATCAGGAACCAGAAGCAGCAGCAGTCTTAGAAGCATGTGAACACAGGAGGACCAAGCAAGGAACTGAAGCCACAGACCTCCTATATATATGAGCTAGGCATCCAGCTCCTCCCAGTGGGAAGGAGGAGCCGCAGGGTGGAAGGCTACAAGAAACCCAGAAACCAAGATGGCCGCCAGCACATGTCAAACGAAGGAGAACAGCAAGAAGGTAAGACCATGACAGTTGTGGCTTCACAAATGCTTTGCTGCATATCTCGGTTGTAACGAGTGGTTATTTCAGTCAATGTTGCTCTTCTATCAGCTTGAATCAGTCGGCCCATTCTCCTCTGACCTCTAGCATCCACAAGGCATTTTTGCCCACAGGACTGCCGCATACTGGAAGTTTTTCCCTTTTCACACCATTCTTTGTAAACCCTAGAAATGGTTGTGCGTGAAAATCCCAGTAACTGAGCAGATTGTGAAATACTCAGACCGGCCCGTCTGGCACCAACAACCATGCCACGCTCAAAATTGCTTAAATCACCTTTATTTCCCATTCTGACATTCAGTTTGGAGTTCAGAAGATTGTCTTGACCAGGACCACCCCCCTAAATGCATTGAAGCAACTGCCATGTGATTGGTTGACTAGATAATTGCATTAATGAGAAATAGAACAGGTGTTCCTAATAATTCTTTAGGTGAGTGTATGTGGTGAATGTAATATGCCAATGTTTGGGTGTTAACCATTTTCCAAAATATGCATAGTAATCATGCTACATGCAAATATTTATCTGCCACAAACATTAAACATTCAAAATAAATACCTTTTATTTTATTTTTAATTTTTTTTCCAAGGGCCAAATGATTTCTGCATTTGTAGAAGCATTATTTACCAAACAGCAGCTGAACCAACTGGTACTGCAGCAAGTCACACGTTTTCTACATCCTGAATAATAAAGCTAGCAAACATTTGGCAGGCAGCGCTGTCCATCTGTGCGCGGGATCAGTGTTTTTCTAGAAATATGTTCAGAAAATGATTCCATTGGAGGGTTAAATCGCATATTAAATATAGTAAAATAAAATCTGTGACATCGGAAATTAAAGAGTAGATAATTTGACTTGCCGAGATGACCCGTACTTTGCTGAAATCTATTTAATTAATTACAGAATCAGTCTAATTTGGGTGCCAAAATTCTGTAAATAGATTGCATTCAAATCATTGGGCTGGAAAAGGTGTAAAGAGCAAGCAGGTGTTGAGGACACCAGATGGCCAGAGACTCAGGGGGACAGGTAAGCCTGTCTGCAATTAATTCTGTTCCCTAACTGCCAGCCACTGTGTACAGTGTTGCTTCTGCTCTTCTGTTCCAGAGCCATCTGGCAGATTTTGTATGTTTTCAGCAGACTTCCCCAGTTGGAACTGCCAATGTTTCTGGTTTCTGACCTGAAGCTTTCCCACGGTTCTATCCCTGTGAGACTTCAACTTAATGCCAACTTTCTAATTGTTGGAATGATTTGTGATAAACACAAGTGGCCAAAAGATAATGAGAGGTAAAGTATATTTCACTGTATGGTATGCAATTATTGAGGAGGACCCTAGAATAAACACTACTGGATCATATGGACCACAATCTAGTATACAGCATAGGAAATATAAATATTTAGTTTAACTAAAGCTATAACTTTTATAATCAAAACTATTATTGTGTATTGGTGAGGGTCCCTTTTCTGGGGGAGCCACTGTTGTCTTAAAGGGTCTTCTGAGTATCTTATGCTGATGACCCATCCTCAGGATAGGTCATCAGTATCTATGCAATTGGTGGGGTTGGACTCCCAGCACCCCCACTGATCAGCTGATTTAGGCGACCACGGCACTCCAGGGTGCACCTTGGCTTCCCCACAGCTTACCAAGCACAGTGCTGTCCATTAGACAAGCAGCTGTGCTTGGTATTGCAGCTCAACCTTATTCACTTAAATGGGACTGAGATGCGCCTAGGCTATGTGGTTGATTCACATGACACCAGTGGCCTATAAAGAGGCCACAGCACTCACAGCCGATCAGCAGGGGTGCCAGGAGTCAGACCTCTACCGATCAGATACTTGTCTATCCTGAGAATAGTTCATTAGTATTAAACACTTAGAAAACTCCTTTAGCGCTCTATAGCTTTTAAAATATCAGTGATCGGTGAGGTAAAGGAGCACTTTGAATTAAGACCATAAGAAAGGTCCATACTGTATTAAGTATTAATTAGTATTAATGTGAACCTTGGAGTAAAAATGAAAGCTCTACCAGTTCTCCAGAGGCATGCCCTAACAGACTTCTCATGAATGCATCACTGCCCAGCAAAGATACTCTGGAATACTGGTGTGAAAAAAGAAATGTCAAATTAAATTTGATAACGATTAATAACTAAGGTTCACAAAGTTAAGAAACTATAAAAAAAAATATAACTATTAAAAACACTGAAAAAAATAATAATAAACAAAGTAATAAATACATGCCACTACAACAATCATAGTGAGCCACAGGGAAAAGAAAATACACTGAACAAAAATATAAACACAGCACTTTTGGTTTTGCTCCCATTTTGCATGAGCTGAAATCTGAAACATTTTCTACATACACAAAAGACCCATTACTCTCAAATATTGTTCACAAATCTGTTTAAATCTGTGTTAGTGAGCACTTCTCCTTTGCCGAGATAAGCCATCCCACCTCATAGGTGTGGCATATCAAGGTGCTGATTAGACAACATGAATATTGCACAGGTGTGCCTTAGACTGCCCACAATAAAAGACCACTCTGAAATGTCCAGTTTGATCACACAGCACAATGCCACAGATGTTGCAACGTTTGAGGGAGCGTGCAATTGGCATGCTGACTGCAGGAATGTCTACCAGAGCTGTTGCCCATACAATGCATGTTCATTCCTCTACCACAAGCCGTCTCCAAAGGCGTTTCAGAGAATTTGGCAGTACATCCAACCGGCCTCACAACCGCAGACCACGTGTAGCCACACCAGCCCAGGACCTTCACATCCAGCATGTTCACCTCCATGATCGTCTGAGACCAGCCACCCGGACAGCTGCAGCAACAATTGGTTTGCATAACCAAAGAATTTCTGCACAAACTGTCAGAAATTATCTCAGGGAAGCTCATCTGCATGCTCGTTGTCCTCATCGGGGTCTGGACCTGACTGCAGTGTAAGCCGTGTACCGGGGTGGGCTCCCCAGAAAGCAGCGAAGTCACAGACAAGGAAAGCGACACTGACACCAGCTTAATATGCAAGAACAGAAAACTTTACTTAAATGAGCATTAATAACATAAGCATCACCAAAGCAATACAAACATGCATAGAAATGCTATATCCCGGACCCACAGTAAATATCCCTGCCCAATGGACAGGCCTAGCCGATGGCGGACACAGCAGAGCCTGCAAGTCGTGCTGTGCCGCTACAGAGGACACCCCTAGCCGGTGGCAAACAAAGCAGAGCCTGCAAGTCAATAACTGTGCTGCAGTCCAGTACAGTACAGCCTAGCAAAAACAATATAAATCCTAACTGACTAACTAATGCTAGGCCTAGGCTAGTCTCTGTAACTTCAGGCGCCACACAATATATTGCAATCAGTAACCAGGTGTACTGACCTGTGTCCGTTCTGGGCCCGAGGATGCAGCCTACCAGAGATGGCCACTAACTTATCAGCAACCATGCGGCCTTGCTTGATAGTGAGGCCTTCTGTCCACACACTGGACTGGTCTTCCTGGGACAAACTCTCTTTCAGAAAAGCTGGATACAGAAAGGATATTACAGCTACTCTCCTTCTTCTGAGTGTCCATTAACTGCCGGACATCTGCAAGCCAGGATGGAATCGGATTCAGTCCCTCACAGCACAATCCTTCCACCATGCCAGATCAACACACTTCCTGGTTCACTCACAGGCAGCAGCATGAGTCATCAGCATGAGTCATCATCTGTTTTGCATATTTAAATCTCAGAGTGTGCTGCTGTAGCTGCAAAACAGTGGCCTCTAGTGCCTGGAATGCCAAATGACAGTTTAAGTAAAGACATTATGCAGAACTAGCTGTTTCACAATCTCATATGCCACCCCACTAGAAGTTGTCGCCCTCGGCAACTCTCCGCATACAAACTCATCCTGAGCATAGCACTGTGGAGACACACCAGCATTCGGCCTCGCTGACCTTCTCAGATTGGGGGTTTCAGAAATACTGGGGACATCAGGCATATTTGACAAGAGAGGAGCTGTTGATTGCTCAGCATTGCATCTGGGTGGCAAACATGCCACGGCCAGAACCTCTGTGGACACTTGAGCAGGGACAGCCCACCATTCCTCCTTTTCCTCGTTTGAGGGACTTTCCTCCATACCCTGAGCATGAGAAGGCACCCCCTCTAGCCGGCGATTATAACAAACGAAGAAATCCCTCAAAGGAGTTGCTACGCAACTATTAACCAATTTTTTTTTATTTTTAACGGCCACTAGGACCACGCGTATTTTTGCAACTCCTCTGACTAATATTATAAAACTCAATTTTATTGTATTTCTTTTAAAACCAACATAATACTTGGGAACAAAAAAGAGGGGAGATTAAAACTTTCAGGAGTGACAGTCACAGGATAAGTGGCCAGTATTTCTGTGTGCAGCTTTTGTCCAAAACTCGGACTTGCCTACATGTTTTTATAAATCATTGATATAGAGTCTCTTATTCCCGAGACCCATATATATCACCCAGGTCCTGATAGTTTCCCCTGAAGACGCCGACAGGCTCGGCGAAACATGTAGGGATACAGGTTGCTGGTTTTTAGACAGGAGAAAGACAGGGTGATATATATGGGTCTCAGGAATAAGAGACTCTATATCAATGATTTATAAAAACATGTAGGCAAGTCCGAGTTTTGGACAAAAGCTGCACACAGAAATACTGGCCACTTATCCTGTGACTGTCACTCCTGAAAGTTTTAATCTCCCCTCTTTTTTGTTCCCAAGTATTATGTTGGTTTTAAAAGAAATACAATAAAATTGAGTTTTATAATATTAGTCAGAGGAGTTGCAAAAATACGCGTGGTCCTAGTGGCACCCCCTCTACACACATCGGCTCATCAAAATTGCAACGTCTCAACATATTACGGTGTAAGTTCCGTGAGGGTCCCCCTGGCCCTACTGGCTCTACCTCATAGACTGGAATAGCGGGGTCTACCCTTCTCTTCACCATGTATGGAACTCCCTCCCTCCGTCCATCCAACTTCCCTGACGGCCGTTTGGCTTTTACCATCACCCGATCACCAGGGACATACCCATCTTTCTGCACTGGTCTTGGGTTAGGGTGTACCACCTGTCCCAGGCGCTCCCCCACAACCTTGTGTACCGCTCTCAGCCGGCGGCGGTGCTCCTGCACCCATGCGGTGGTACTTCTCGGTGGAAGCTCCATCGGGTTAGGCATGTGGAGATCTTCAATCTCCCGTCCGGCTCGTCCAAACATGAGCATATGTAGAGAGTATCCGGTGGTACTGTGTACTCTGTTGTTATAGGCCCACATCAACTCAGGTAGGTATACGGGCCACTGGGCTTTTTGACTGTCTTCCAGAGTCCGCAGCATCTGAAGCAAGGTGCGATTAAGGCGTTCGCACGCCCCGTTTCCTTGTGGGTGATATGGAGTGGTTCGGGAGTGTTCAATCCCATACAGTTGGTACAGTTCATTCATTAGAGTACCCTGAAAGCATGCTCCCTTGTCAGAATAGAGAAAAGAAAAGTTGCAGCTCTCACCTCTGATCACCCTTGTGAAGCATGGAAGATGTGGCTTGAACCCAGGCATGTTTAATATGTCCAAAAACAAAGGGTCGATTCCAGCTTCTGACGTATAAAATAATTTGTTCTTTATTCAGCTTTCAAAGTTTAAGATCCAACATACATCACATGGAGAAACACAAAGTAATTGTGACGCGTTTCGGGCTATGGTATTGAGCCCTTCATCAAGATGAAGGGCTCAATACCATAGCCCGAAACGCGTCACAATTACTTTGTGTTTCTCCATGTGATGTATGTTGGATCTTAAACTTTGAAAGCCGAATAAAGAACAAATTATTTTATACGTCAGAAGCTGGAATCGACCCTTTGTCCCTGGTCAGAATGTATCCTCCGTGGACACCCGAACACCTGTATAAAGTGTTTACAGACAGCTTCGGCGGCCGACTCTGCGGTTTGGTCTCTGGTGGGCACAGCCACTGCATACTTGGTAAAGTTATCTGTCATAACTAGACAGTACGAGTGTCCCGAGGTAGAATATCTGATCTGTACATAATCAATCATCAGAAGTTCTAGGGGTGCTGAGGTGCGGATGGTCTGCATAGGAGCCCGCTGTTCAGTACTCTTACTCAACCCACAGGATTGACACTTAAGACATGCCGCGGCCACCATGTCGGCCAGATCTGGACAGTACACCAGCCGTTGGAGCTACTTGAACGTTTTGTCGCTCCCGAAATGAGCTCCCTTTTCATGAGCTTCTCTGGCGGCCTACGGTCCCAACAACATGGGAATGACAATCTGTTGCAGGTACTGCAGCTCTGACTGTAAGTATATGATCCGGCACAGGAGGCCCTGAGTAATTGTCAGCTTGTCCCACTGCCTTAACAACTTCTGACCCTCCGGGGTCAGGAGGGCTCGTTCTTCTGGCCAAGGCCAGATCTTGCTCCGAACCCATTCTTTCACCTTCCAAAAGTCCCGGCAGCTATCCTGGACTCTCTCCCAATCAGTCAATGTTTTCCCCAGCACCAGCGTCATTCCAGACGCCACCCCACTTGAATGTGCCACATCCGGGAAGAGAGGTAAGCGACCAAGGTCAGGAGTTTCAGTATCCTCTAACTCTTCTTCGGCACTCTGAGTCGACTGTCCTACTGGAACTCGAGAGAGTATGTCGGCGTTGCCGTTCTCCCTACCGGACCGGAACTTGATGCAGTATTGGTACTTAGAGAGGCGGGCCAACCATCTTTGCTCGAGTGCGCCGAGCTTGGCATTCTCCAGGTGTGCCAAAGGATTGTTGTCCATCATCACGGTCACTTCTGCACCAGTCAGGTATTCTGCTAACCTTTCGGTCATGGCCCACACCAGTGCCAGTAGTTCCAGTTTAAAGGAGCTATAGTTATCAGGGTTGCATTCTGACTCTCTTAGGGACCGGCTCCCATAGGCGATGACTCTCTCCCGTCCATCCTGGACTTGGGACAATATGGCCCCCAGACCATGTAGGCTTCCATCAGTATACAGCAGGAATGGGGTATCAAACCGTGCGTAAGCCAGGATCGGGGCATTGGTCAGCGCCTCTTTCACCGCTTCAAAGGCCTCTTGTTGCCGGGGCCCCTAGTTGACGGGGCGTTTCTTTGGGCCCCCAGCCGTGCCTCTTAGCAACTTGTTTAACGGGCCCACCAGATGAGCGAATTTGGGTATAAACCTCCGGTAGTAGCCGGCCAGTCCCACGAACGCCCGTACTTCCCGTAGCGTACTTGGCCGGGGCCACTTCAGAACGGCCTCCACCTTGCTGTAAGCCGGTTTTACCCCCTCCTGGGTGACCACATGTCCTAAGTACTCTATCTGCTATCAATGGCAAGGGCCCGGGCTACCAGTGGGCGAATCTGCGTTTCTTCTTGATAAGCGGGGTCGATCAGGACCTCCAGTCCATTCAGTCGTCGTCCAGCCCCCACTGGCAGCATCAATATTCGCTTCTGTCGATGTGGGATCTTCAACGGAGTCCTCCGTAGCACCCTCACGTCTCCAATGGCCCGCCCGGACAGGTTACTCTTTTGCAGGCTACAGCTCCTCACCATTTGTTGTAAGACCTTCTGGGTAGGCTGGTGTGTGGTGGCCCGTTGCCAGTACTTCGGCCCTTCCTTGGCATAGAGTTGATGATCTAGGTCTCTCAGTCATGCCCAGGGTCACATCCATTCCTTTCCGGGACGAATGGTCCACCAGCACGACCCCTTTCTTGCCGATGTCTTGCATAAACAGTCGGACCCGCATCCAGACTATCCCTCGAACATCCATCTCTCTATTATCGGCAGCCGTCAGCCTGATGACGCTCCCATCTTCGGGCTCCATCATATGCCCGAAGTGCCTCTCGAAGAACTCCAAAGGCATTAGAGTGCACTCTTACCCTGTATCAACTAGGCAGCAAACCTTTCGGCCTTCCAGCTCGGCATCTAATACGGGGCTGCTGGCATACAGATCACATTCTTCATGCAGAGGGCTTAACTTCTGGTGCACCGCCGCAGGACGCCCAGCTACTGCAGCGGTCGGAAGTTTAATGTCGGCTCTGACGCTACCTGTTCTGGGCACTCTCTGGCCAGAACAGGTAACGTCAGAGCCTGGAGGTGGCGGCAGTATGAGAAGGCCACTGAGTGGCACAATGACAGAGTCTGCAGGTGGCGGCAGTATGAGGAGACCACAGAGCGGCACAATAACAGAGTCTGGGGGTGGCGGCAGAATCAGGAGGCCACAGAGTGGCACAATGACAGAGTGTGGAGTGGCAACTGCATGAGGCAGTATGAGAAGGCCACTGAGTGGCACAATGACAGAGTCTGCAGGTGGCGGCAGTATGAGGAGACCACAGAGTGTCACAATGACAGAGTCATGAGGTGGCAGCAGAATAAGTAGGCCACAGAGTGGCACGATGACAGAGTGTGGTGGTGGCAGCAGCAGCATGTGGAAGCCACAGAATGTCAGAATCAAAGAGTGTGGAGGTGGTAGCAGCATGAGGAAGACTGTGGAGGTGGCAGCAGCATGAGGAGGGCTCTGTGGCACAATGACAGAGTGTCAATCAACCAAGATACTTCTGAGGGAACCTGCCTGGCATGAACAGGCCTCTAGTAGCTACAGACAATGAGAAGACAAAGAGTCAAGATAGCTTTGAGCCCGGAAGAGTCTTGAAGTTCATCAAGATACGTCACTAAAGATTTTACCGCATCTATCGCAGCGCTTACCACTGAATTAATTTTGTTTTTCGACCGAAATACTTGAATAAAGGTTTTACGGCATATAACTACAGCGCTGAACGCTGAATAAAATTTGTTTTTCCACTGAAATACGTCAATAAAGATTTTACCACATATTACTGTAGTGCTGAACGCTGAATAAAATTAGTTTTTCAACCAAAATACTTCAATAAAGATTTTACGGCATATAACTACAGCGCTAAACGCTGAATAAACTTAGTTTTTCCACCAAAATACGTCAATTTTTTTTTTACCACATATTACTGCAGTGCTGAACGTTGAATAAAATTAGTTTTTCCACCTAAATACGTCAATAAAGATTTTACCACATATAACTGCAGCGCTGAACGCTACATACAATTTGTTTAGCGATTTCACCACATATTACTGCAGAAGTGAAATGCGTATATATTTTTCCTTTTTTGTACTGAAATAGGCCACTAAACTCTTTCACAAATAAATGCAACAGTGAAGTGCGTATATTTTGTTCCTTTTTGTACTGAAATAGGACACTGAACGCTTTCACCACATATAACTGCAGAAGTGAAATGCGTATATATTTTTTCTTTTTGTACTGAATTAGGCCACTAAACTCTTTCAACACAAATAGCTGCAGAAGTGAAATGCGTATATATTTTTCTTTTTCCACAGATATAAGCCACTAAAGGCTTTTTAACATAGCACTTGCACCCCAATTACAAGAACAAATTGCTAGAATGCCAGATCTGTATTATGGCTATTTGGATCCCCAAATAATGCTTCCCTGTACTTGTAAATCCTTTTTTTTTTTCACAATGAGGCTTTTCTAGCACTGTCCCAAGTGACTTTAAATGTCTCTCCCTGCACTAAGATGCTCTGAAATGATTCCTCCCTATCCTTTCCCTGCACTTGTAAATCGCTTTATCAGTTATTTTTTTAAACATAGAGGTTTTTCCAATTGCTGTCCCTGCACTCTGAATGCTGGAAAATGTCACCGCTGTATTTATAGGGCTGTGACATCACAGGGCTTGCTGGCTGCTGATTGGCTGCATGCATGACATTATGGGTCATCCCCCCTTCCCAGAGTTCCTTACCTCATGTCCTCACATGTGTAGCCGCCATTGTAGCCGCCATTTTAGAAACAATTGCTACCACAAAGCTCGAGGAAATTTTCATTCGTTGCAAATCAAATTTTTCCTGGGCAGTTTTTAGGGAAATTTACCAACAGGGCGAACATCAAATAAGGACCCCTTCCCCCCAGAATGTGGCCGGATCTCTGCCGTACCCCACTGTAGTTAATGGGGGCAGCGGGCATTCAGTCTGCATCCAGCAGTGCCGGATCCAGAAAATTTCGGCAGGCTGTTCTCTGCTGGAACTGGCTGCCTGGATCACTAACGCAGTTGTGAAAGTAGCCTAATACAGTGCCACATACCTCTTATATCCAGTGACATCTCCTTTGATGTAGATGTTCTCTTTCTTTATCTTCTCCATTTAGACCGCCATGATGATTTCTTTCAGCCATCTCTTCTCTCTGTAGTGTTTGACAGACATGTTAGTTTCCTAATTTTCCATCATCCTCCCACCTTTTTAACATCCCAAACTTTCCATCATCCTCCCACCTTTTCATGCACCCCCAAAACTTTACTGCAGAAACAGATAAACCACCTGAAAATACTAGTTACACACAGATAGCGCCCCCTTAAATAATTATTGGAACACAATGCTCTAAAAAATAACTGCACCCAGCAAATAGTGTCCCTTAAACTAATAGTGTAACCATAATGTCCCCCAAAAATAACTGTGCTAAGCTTATACTGTGCCAGAGTGCCCCCACAGTAATAGTGTTCCCCAAAATCCCAACAATAGTAATAATTCTGTGTCAGAGTGCACTTAGTAGCAATAGTGCTCCTACAGAGCCCCCAACAGTAATTGTGTCCCAGAAGTACGGTAATAATGCTTTCATAGTCCCCCAGTTGTAATAAAGCCCACCATAATGCCCATAGTAGTAATAATTCTCTTTATAATGTTTGACAGTAGAAAAATGCCCCAGTAGAAAAATTTGTGCCAGTATAAAATACTCCTAATATAGTGCCCCCAGAAGATGCCCCATACAGCTCCTCCCTTGTCCCCCTAGTGTCCTCCATAATGTGTCAGTATAAAATGCCCCTTTAGACTGCCCCACATAGATGCCCCCATAATGTTTCTCCCCCTCCTTCCCCAAAGTGACACCAAAATGGGTGCCAGTATTAAATGCCCCTATATAATGCCCCCATAGTGTTCTTTTCCCCCACTTCTCCATAGTGCCCCCCATAATGAGTGCCAGTATATAGGGCCCCCAGTAGATGCCCCCATAGTGCTCCTTTTTCCCCCACTTCTCCATAGAGCCCCCAATAATGCGTGCCAGTACATAGGGCCCCCAATAGATGCCCCCATAGTGCTCCTTTTTCCCCCACTTCTCCATAGAGCCCCCAATAATGCGTGCCAGTACATAGGGCCCCCAGTAGATGCCCCCATAGTGCTCCTTCCCCTCTTCTCCATAGTGCCCCTCATAATGTGCCAGCATATAGGGCTCCCATAGTGCCCCCTATAATGTGCCAATATATAGGGCCCCATAGTCCTTCCCCCTCTTCTCCATAGTGCCCCCCATATTTTGGCAGTATATAGGGCCCCAATAGTGCTTCCCCTCTTCTCCATAGTGCCCCCCGATATTGTGCCAGTATATAGGGCCCCCGTATTGCTTCCCCTCTTCTCCATAGTGGCCCCCATAGTGCTTCCCCCTCTTCTCCATAGTGCCCCTCCATATTTTTGCAGTATATAGGGTCCCCATAGTGCTTCCCCTCTTCTCCATAGTGCCCCCATATTGTGCCAGTATATAGGGCCCCCATAGTGCTTCCCCTCTTCTCCATACTGGCCCCAATAGTGCTTACCACTCTTCTCCATAGTGCCCCCCGATATTGTGCCAGTATATAGGGCCCCCGTATTGCTTCCCCTCTTCTCCATAGTGGCCCCCATAGTGTTTCCCCCTCTTCTCCATAGTGCCCCTCCATATTTTTGCAGTATATAGGGTCCCCATAGTGCTTCCCCTCTTTTCTATAGTGACCCCCCATATTGTAGCAGTATATATGGCCCCCATAGTGCTTCCCCTCTTCTCTATAGTGCCCCCCATATTGTGGCAGTATATAGGGCCCCCATAGCACTTCCCCTCTTCTCTATAGTGCCCCCCCATATTAGGGCAGTATATAGGGCCCCCATAGTGCTTCCCCTCTTCTCCATAGTAGCCCCCATAGTGCTTTCTCTCTTCTCCATAGTACCCCTCCATATTGTGCCAGTATATAGGGCCCCCACCCCCCTTCTTGCCACAGTATACTATAAATAATAAAAACAATAAGCACATATACTTACCTTATGCTGCTGTCAGCGATGCGATGCAGGCCTCTTCCGACCTGAGTCCTGCACTGTACAACTCAACTTACATCATCGCGCCGCCTGCACTGGCCTCTGATAGGCTGCAGGCACTAGGCTTGTAGCCTATCAGAGGAATGGGCAAGGGAGACGCCTCTCCCCTGCCCCGCACCGTTCATCTGTATCGCTGTCCTGAGGACGGTGATACAGATGAATATGGAGATGAGCGCTCATCTTCACTCCTGCTGCCTCTGGACAGAAAGGGCCCCCCTCCGGCGCTGGGCCCTGCTCACGGTGCCCCCCTCTTCTGTCCTGAGTGATGTGCCCCGTGCGGTCGCACCCCTCGCCTGGCTGTAGAAACAGTACTGGTTACCACGAAGCGCAAGGAAATTCGCTTTCGTTGTGAATCTAATTTTTCCTAAAATTTGGATTGAATTTCTCTTCGTCAGCTTCGATTCGCTCATCTCTAATCAGAATATCACATGTTTAGGTCCCAATATAAAACTGTAAAATTGCAGTTTTTTGTTCATTCTTTCTCCTGTAAAAAATGCAATAAAAAGTGATCAAAAACTACAACTCACCCTGCAAAAAAAGTTCTCATACAGATTTGTCAATGGAAAAATAAAAATCTTATGCAGCAACTTAAAAAAATTATTTTAAAAATGTTATTTTAGTTTAGTTGTGCAAATGAAGAACAACATAAAAACTACCAAATTTTTCGGGTTATACCTAGCTTGCTCCGGACAGCGCTGCAGATCGAGGACTCACCACACTGCTTCTTCCAGTGCACGCTGCACAGTGACCTGACATAGGACAGTTTCAGGTCATAGTGCGTGTACATCCTAACACTGTATGCGGTCAGGACACAGTGCACAGTGGGACCCGGAAAACCAGGGATGGTGAGTACTGCTCTGCGCTGCCCTCACTTCCCAGTGCCACCCGCATGCTGATGACCATTTGGACTATAGCATTTGGACTATAAGATACACTGCCACTTTTCCCAAATTTTGCAGGGAAAAAGTGTGTCTTATAGTCCAAAAAATATATTATATAAATTTTCTATTTCCAGAATTGTTCTAACCTGTAGAATAATGTCATCATGCGACTCATCCCGCACAGTGAAAAATAAAAGCCAAAAAGCAATGGCAGAGTGGCTGTATTGTTTCACGCCTTGACACCAAATTTTTTTTTTAAATTTATACAATGCATTAGATGTACCATATCCCCTAATGCTGTCAGAAATAAAAATTATCCTAAAAATAAGCCTTCAGAAATTTATGTTGAAGAAAACAAGTTATAGCTTTTGAAATGCAGGGATGAAAAAATTAACTGAAAAAAAAAAAAAAAATTGTCATGTCCTGAAGTTCAAAATATGTGGCGTCCTTAACGGGTTAGTGGGCTTTGGTGAAGAAAGTGTAAAATGTGAATGCTACAGTATTATCTAAAAATAGGAAGTATATCTAACTAAAGGAAATGTGTGTTTGACATGCACACAAAATGCGAAGTACATTCCTCCAGGCTGGTGGCTTATGAATATTCCTCCTCAGCATTTCCTTCTCTAGAGTCACCAGGGAATCTTGGGCAAATAACAAAAATCAGCAATTTGCGAGTTTCTTGTAAAGTTTCCCATTCAGTATTGTTTTTAGTTCCATTCACTTGTTAATCAGTATTTTTCTCCTTCCTTGCTTGAAACTTTCCACCTCTCATTTTCTCCTTTTCTATTTGTGTTGCAATCAGCCTGAGGCTCTCGCATTAAAAGTATGGAGCCTGGAAAGTACTTGTGCAGTGAATATGAATAACACAAATCTTGTTTTAAGTTAAATATAGAAAACAAGGAACGTTGATAGAAGGATAAGGATACAGAACTACAGCATTTTCACTGTAGGTTAACTTTAAAGGGAATCCATCACCACATGCCTGCATATCAATACAAATAAATTTCGATCTGCACTGGTCTCCTGAGTAAAATGTTCTTTCTCCAACCCTGATTGCTGCCTGAATTCTGGAGAAATTCTTGTCTTTCTGGAACTCAAAATAACTGCTCAGTGCAACGAGGGTGTCACAGCTCCACCTCATTGTACCAAATGCCATGCTCCTTATTACTGCCCACCCAGATTTGAGTAACAAGGCTGGGCAGTGGTGATGTAATCTTACCTGGCTTAGGCTGTCAAGACAGGCAGAAGGGTCTGTACCGCAGATGCTCCAAACCCTGAGGCAAACACGCAAGAGTGAGAGTACAGACTGCCAGTATTCAGGGAAACATGGGAAGGGGTAACACCTTTTACTCACCCCTGGCCCCTTTACCCAACCTTGACCCATAACAAACAACACCGACAACTGTGTCACTTTATTGCTGGGTGGTGATCGGCCACAGCTTCTTTATTAAAGCGGCAAACCTTAATAAACCATAATATTGGAGCAGTATGCCAGAACAGGGGAGGGGTATTTGTAACCTTCAGGATTCCTGCACCGCCCCCATCCTGTCTAAGGAGGATTCCCAAAGAATTAACCCTTTATGGCCCCCTAATCTGCCACCTATTTAACCATTAACGTGACGGGGCCAGCTCCCAAATGCCCTAGGGGGGAAAGGGGGGAATGGGGAGGACCATCAGTCCCTAAGCACCCTCCCTATACAGTCGGGCGCTTGCCAGGGCCAGGCGAGATAACGTTGCCACTGTCTGGCCCTGTCACTCAAAGCTGGGGGAGTAGGCAGCAATAAGGAGTGTCACTTTTAGTGCAACAAGGTGCAATGGTAATGCCCTTTTTCCCCTGAGCAGTTAAAAACAGAAAAATAAGAATTTCTCCATAAAGTGGACATCAATCAGGATGGAAGAAAGAGCAATTTACTCAAGAGACCAGTGGACATTTAATAATTTGTTTGGATTGAACGCAGGTATGTGGACAGATTACTTTTATAAGGTGTAAGCATTCAATGGGTGAGGTCATAGATGGCAGATATGTGTCACTGAGGCTGCTGCTCTCAGTGATGTAAATTCCGGAGGCAAATTGCGACCAGTGGTGTTAGATCATTGAGTTTGTGGTAGCTGGAGTTTGGGTCCGGGATTTAGGAGTGACTGAAGAGTTTGGGTGGGAAGGTCACTCCCATACTCCATCTCGGGTGTTACCACCTCACACAGGTGGGAAGGTAATTTTAAAAGACACGCTGACAGAGTGCAGTGTGTGTGTGTGTGGGTCTGAGAGAGAGACCCATGGAAACCATACCTCTTTGCAGAGGGGAATTGCTAGGTGGAAACCTACAAGTGGGTGAGAAGTCTGTATCACCGTGTTTTTTTGTTGTTATTTCCATGAACTGTTGTTTTGATTACGGAAGCAAGCCTGTACCGTTTTTGCTGTGTACCCAATAAACCCTGGGAAAAGAGACTGTCTGAGTCCCTTCTCACATATGGTGGAGGATGCGGGGAACTGGTTGCTAGGAGCAAAGCATGATTACCTGGTATTGGTGAATGTCCAGGGTTACGGCAGAGGCAGAATTGCAACAAAAAGCTGTTGAAATGGAGGAGCTCATTAAACAGATGGTGCAGAGCGATCTGCAGCAGCGACAGGCATTGGAGCAGCAGCGAAGAGCCCATGCAGAGGCTTTACAGGCTCAACGGCAGGCTAATGCACAGCAACAAGAGACTAACCGCCTATTGACCGAGCAAATTGCGGTCCTCAGAGACGCTGCGACAGCACCACAAATGGTGCATGTGGCTGGGCAAGCTTCTGGTGGTAATGTGCGGAAAACTGTGGAGTCTGCTTTACAACGAATGACAAATGAGGACAATGTGGAGGCATATTGCAAAACTGCCTATAGATCAGTGGGTTGAGGTGCTGGCTCCATATTTGACTGGAGAGCTGCAGAAGGCATACTATGACCTCACATTGTAGGATTCCAGAGACTACCACAAACTAAAAGCGGAAATACTTGCTCGCCTTGAGGTCAGTCCTGCACTCCAGGCCCAGTGGGTACAACAGTGGATATTTTGCAAAGACAAGCTGCCAAGGTCACAAATGTTTGACCTGTTCCACTTGGTACGGAAGTAGTTGCAACCAGAGTTGTCTTCCCCAGAGCAGATGGTGGAAAAAGTGGTAATGGATCGTTACCTTCACTCGCTTCCTGGGCCAGTTCAGTGCTGGGTTGCCCAAGGAGAATCCCAGAATTCTGACCAGCTGGTAAACCTTGTGGAGAGGTATACCACAGCGGAGAACCTCCTTGCGGGAGCCGAGAAAATAAAGGTTGCTCCCGGTAGACCCAAGGTCTATGCAAAGCCCAGTAAGAGGTGGTTCAAACCTGGGGGAGAGTGGGGGCAAGAAAAAAGAACCACCAGAAAATGGTTCTAGACCTCCACACCGCCATCTGGTTTGTTGGAGGTGCCATAACCCGGGGCACATTGCAGCACACTGTCCCATGTCGACTGAACATATGGGCTGTGATATGGCACGACGGTGCTCCTTGTTTGCCCATCCCGCCTGCAGTGCCATCCCGTACCAGGCAACAGGGCCTCAGATGTGCCAGGTGACTGTCAATGATAGCCCTTTGACTGCACTACTAGACTCAGGAAGCCTTTTAATGCTTCTCAGAGAGAATCTTTGCCCCGTATTGCCAGCACCTGGACGGGGCATGGGGGTCATGTGTGCATGGGGATGTTAACAACTATCCCATTGCACAGGTCACCATAGCCACTGAATGTGGGACAGTGTCACATACATTTGGTGTGGTGAAGGACTTATTGCATGCCATGATAATAGGGCAGGATCTTCCGTTGTTTTGGGAACTATGGGGTAAAATGTCACCCAAACAAGTAAATGTTGCACCTGCTTATGATGTGTCTTATATTGATGAAACCGCAAACCAAGATATGCCTAGTGAACCCACAGAGGTAGTTGAGCGGTTTCCACTGTCTGTTTTAGTGGGAGAGCAGAGTGAGACAGGAGAATCTGAGCAGACCATACCCGTTCTGGATATACCGCAAGGTAATTTTGGGACGGCCCAGTTGCAAGACCCCACTCTAAAAGGTGCCTGTAATGACCGGCGTCGCGCACAGGGAGGAAAAAGGGAAAGCCCTGCCCAAGGGAGAGGGAAAGGTGGTGACCCCTAACTCACCTTGCGGCTGGCACCTGACTGCCCTGACGTCCCTAGACGGGTTCCTCACCCGTGCGGCGATCACGTGCCTAAACCCTGGCTTTCCCTAAAATGAGCCCTAGATAGTGAACGGGCCGGTGGGATCACTAGTCCGCACCACTGTCACTAAGAGGGAAACACCAGGGAGAGGACAGACAAAACAGACAAACACATTCACCCAGGTGGGCGACCACAATAGACCACAAAGGTCCAACAGGGATCTGGAGGGTAGAGTTCTGGACCAACTACCAGAGAACGCAGCAACACAGCTCCAGAAGGTCAGAATAGATGTCCAGGCAGGAAGCTCTATATCTGGCAACCAGAGAAGTGTGAGAGGGGAATATAAGGAGGTTGGGAGTGCTGGACAAGGAACAGCTGAGGAGAAGGAGCTACAGATCCCTGAGTGAGCCAAAAGGGTTTGCAAAGCAAACCCAGAAAGCTACCATAAGGAAACAGTCCTATCTACATAGAGCGTGCAGCCGACCGCTGCGACTTCCTGACCCCGGGTATAACAGAGTCAGGCGTGGTTCTTGACACCCTCGTGACAGTGCCCTAGCAAATCTAACTGTTCTAAATGGTGTTCCCAAAGAGCCGGGTGCTGACCACATGTATCTGCATTTTAAAATGCACAACAATATCTTGTACCGGGTTGCAAAAGCTCACAATCAGGTGATAGAACAGTTAGTGGTTCCAGGGCCCTTTAGAAAAATGGTGCTAGACATGGCCCACTCTCATGTATTGGGGGGTCACTTAGGTACAGACAAAACCCGGGAACAGATATTTCAGAGGTTCTATTGGCAGGGATGTTATAAGAAAATAGATGAATACTGTAAATCCTGCCTGACATGCCAATTAAAGGCCCCGAAGTCTCATTTTAAATGTCCTTTGGTGCCCCTTTCCATTATTGAGGTACCATTTGAACGGATCACCATGGACTTAGTGGGACCGTTAGACAAATCGGCTAAGGGGCACCAGTATATTTTAGTAGTACTAGATTATGCTACCTGATACCCAGAGGCAGTGCCTTTAAGGCCTCTTTCACACTTGCGTTGTCCGGATCCGGCGTGTACTCCACTTGCCGGAATTACACGCCGGATCCGGAAAAACGCAAGTGTACTGAAAGCATTTGAAGACGGAACCGTCTTCCAAATGCGTTCAGTGTTACTATGGCACCCAGGACGCTATTAAAGTCCTGGTTGCCATAGTAGTAGTGGGGAGCGGGGGAGCGGTATACTTACCGTCCGTGCGGCTCCCGGGGCGCTCCAGAGTGACGTCAGAGCGCCCCATGCGCATGGATGACGTGATCCATGTGATCACATGATCCATGCGCTTGGGGCGCCCTGACGTCACTCTGGAGCGCCCGGGGAGCCGCACGGACGGTAAGTATGCTGCTCCCCCGCTCCCCGCTACACTTTACCATGGCTGCCAGGACTTTAGCGTCTTGGCAGCCATGGTAACCACTCTGAAAAAGCTAAATGTCGGCTCCGGCAATGCGCCGAAACGACGTTTAGCCTAAGGCCGGATCATTTTTGGCCGGAGCAAAAAGCGCAGCATGCTGCGGTATTTTCTCCGGCCAAAAAACGTTCCGTTCCGGAACTGAAGACATCCTGATGCATCCTGAACGGATTTCACTCCATTCAGAATGCATTAGGATAATCCTGATCAGGATTCTTCCGGCATAGAGCCCCGACGACGGAACTCTATGCCGGAAGACAAGAACGCAAGTGTGAAAGAGCCCTAAGAAACTCTTCCGCTAAATCTATTGTTCGGGAGTTGTTTCATATATGCGATAGAGTGGGACTCCCCAAAGAAATCTTGACTGACCAAGGGACCCCATTTATGTCCAGGGTTATGAATGAGCTGTGTAAAATACTGAAGATTAAACTGTTAAAAACGTCAGTATACCATCCACAAACCGATGGCCTTGTAGAAAGGTTCAATAAAACCTTGAAAGCAATGCTGAAAAAGGCCATTGAAAAAGATGGTAAGGATTGGGATTGTTTGTTGCCATATTTGTTGTTCTCAATCCGGGAAGTTTCTCAAGCTTCTACAGGGTTCTCACCTTTTGAGTTGCTATATGGTAGACACCCCCGGGGTTTGATTGATGTAGCTAAGGAAACTGAAGCTACAGAAGTGTAATTGATCATCATTATGACAAGCAGCTGACAGGTGTCACTCTTAGAATCAGTTCACACTTCACTTATTTTGTCAGTTACAGGTCCAAAACTGACCAAATAACTGAAGTGTGAACTGAGCTATACAGGTCAATGTTGGCATCAGGTATAAAGGACTTAACCGTGCAGTGGCCCAAGATTCTACCATAATGTGAAAGAGTGCTCTCCTTTTACACCGTCTGCTGATTCCACATTGAGTGTTAGAGAACCAGTTCTGTAACACGCTGATACAAGCAGTGGGCCTATGACAGAGTGGAGAGGGTGTCAGCACTAAGTTTGTGCTAACGTCACTGTTTATATTTCCCTTCTTCTTATCCGTAACAAGAGCAATCCCAAAAAAAACAGATCCTAGTGGAATTACTTATGTAAAAAACAAGGTGTAAAACCAAATACTTGAAAAAATAGAGTGTTATTTCACCCCAATTATAGAATCATGGATTAATGGAATTACTTATGTGAAAAACAACATGAACACCCCAAAATCACTTGTTTCAGACCGCAATTACACCTCAGAATTAAGGATTAATGGAATTCCTTATGTATAAAAGAATGTGAACAACCTAAAACCAGTAGTATTAGAATGCTTTATAACCCCAATTAGTGCAGCAAGGTGTAATAGAATGACTTCTCTATTAGCCAAGCTTGGCCCCTGCACTCTCCATATAGTGTGGATAAAGTCTCCCCATTATCTCTCTTCACTATCCGAGTGCTGTCTCTGAACTGTTCAAAACTAAAATTTTGTAATTAAAGTTTTTCCTTATCACTGTCCCTAGTACCGGTCACACCTCTCCCTGCACTAAGTTCACAGTAAAATGGCAGAGACCGGGCAGGATGAGGCTTTTTATAGGGCTGCAACATCACAGGGGCTGGATATCTGCTGATTGGCTGGCTGCACAGCATTATGGGTGATCCCTCATCCTTGGGCTTCTTACTTTCACGTTGTAACATGTGCAGCAGCCATTTTTGGAAAAATCCAATTCGCTACCACAAATCATCAGAAAATTTGGATTCGGATCAAATTCCACTTCGTAAACTTCTATTCACTCAACACTACTACTGAATAATATCAGTATATACTGTATCCATTTATTAGGCATATTTGTGTGGTCATCAAACTGAGGGTCTGGCTAGGAATCATATTTTCCTGTAACAGATGCCCAAAATTTTGCATGCCACTATATGTTGCTGTCACTTTGAGATTACTAATGATATCTTGACATTAAAGGCCTAGAAGGGAGCTGCATACAGTTCTAGGAGAGCCCAGAATATCATCAACAATTTGTTAGGGCTAGCACACATTTAGCTTGGGTCAAATTTAGTTGAACCTGAATCGAATCGGCCAACCAATTCTGCCAAATCTAATCCACGCGGAATTTAAGGAAATTTGCTAATCACTACTAATAATGTCCTGCTTTTAAAGGGCTCAAAAGGAGTTACATACGGTCCTAAGAGGCTCCAGAATGTCATTTGCAGCATACGGGTAGGTTACCCGACACTGCTAGAATGTAATGTGTGTTTCCCTTTAAGCCAGTTAGGCCTTGTGCAGGCAATCTTTATTCTAGCCAGCAGAGGGAGCCCCCCAGTTCAGTATAAATAGGCTAGGGCCTAGGCAGGGAGGGAGTGCTGAAGTTTCTAGAGCCTGAGGAAACTGAGAGAGAGACAGAGGCAAGTCAAGAAAAGCAAGAGGTACTCAAGACAACAGAGGAGGGACTTGATAGAGATAAAACCAAGGATATATGCCAGAGCTAGGGCATTGGACCTTGGAGAAGAGTTTCTATGTTCCAGGATCAGTCAGGAATAGGGTGCAAGCTGCCTGTACTGCAAGTCCTGTGTTTAACACTCTAAAGTCACCTTGCTATATATATATATATATATTGCCTGCATCAACTGTATTGAAAATCAACTGTCTTCAAAGGAACTGCGCTTCCGTCAATGTCCCTAAATGATGACTACTAAAGTTTGAATTCTGTTTTAACATCACGTGGTTCCTCAGTTAATTGGCACTGGCGTCACGAACATTTCTCATCATCACCTGCCCTTGCAGAGAGTCAGCCGTCTCAGGTTAGTGTCTATTGCACTACAACACCCAGGAACATTTCTAAACCTAACTTGAGTACGCTACACCTCTCTTTTGGCGTCACGAACAGGATACGCACGCTTTCTAGTGCAAGAAGCGTGAACTTTGTGCGTTATACAGTTGCCCTGTGACCAAAGTGACAAATTGCCTGTTTTATTAAAGTGGACTTTGTGGACTGAAAAACATACCCAAAGTGTGCCTAAAACCTCCAAAAAGCGCTGTGCAGTGTTGCGCTATCAAGAGGAAAGAAATCGCCACACCGGAGTGTGGTTTTATGGACTTTTTATCATCCTGCTTGCTGTCAGTGAATAGACAGCGTTTCTTGCTAAAAGATGGCCACCGGCCGCCTGGAGTAAAGTTTCCCGCGCTGCTGAGGACCTTCGTGGGCGGATCCCTTCAAAGACACAGAGAATCCCGCCCCTCTTCATCATCGCACCGCCACGGCCCTGCTTCTTCTACGTCATCGCGTACTCAGGACGTCCGGAATCTCTCGAGACTTGGCCTGCGCAAGCCCGGCGATACCGGTAAGAACTTGTAACCGGAGGGAAGGGGAGTGTTCCGGCCCCTTTAGTCACCAGCGGCCACATCGCAATAAGCTAACATGTCAGAACCGGGAGTTCCCGAGCAGCCGGCCCCGGGAGAGCTTGCGGCTCCTAATCATTCTATAGCCCCCATCATGATGCCCTTTACCATGCCTTACTATTTCGGGGCCCCATGGTTTCCCCGCTATAAAGGAGAGACCCATACCCTAAGAGACTTTAAAGAAAAGTTGCTGGCATTATTCAAACTGTACCCCATAAATGCCGATCAGCAAATGGAAATCCTGCTAGCGCAACTGGAGGGAGCTGCCCGCAGGGAGGTATTATCCTGGCCTGCTACTGAGCGGAGTACTCTAGAGCAGATATTCACCCGCCTCAGGGCCACTTTTGAAACTAGGACTGCCTCAGAGATAAAGATGCACTTCTTTGGCAAGAAACAGAAGTCCGGTGAGTCCCTCCGTGACTATGCCCTATCACTTCAGGAGGCTTTAGGGGCTGTAATTCAGATAGATCCCAAAGAGGCTGATAACCAGGACCAGACCCTGAGGGAACAATTTATCAACGGGGTGTCTAGTGAGCAAATAAGGACCCAATTAAAGATGCTGTCCGCCCAGCACCCTAACAGTGCCTTTCTGGACTTTAAAGAACTGGCTATAAAAATTCTGGAGTCAGCAGTATCTACGGAGTTGAGCACCCCACCTGAGTCATCAGCCTGCAGGGTGAAACCGCTTATCTCTAACCATGCTCAGGCCGGTCAAGCTGTTCAAGTGTCAGCTACCGATACTATTGCCAGGGTGACAGAGCAAGTAAATCACCTCACTAAAAGACTAGAGAAAGTGTGCAGAAAAATAGAGGAATGGGAAAAACCCATAATGACAGAAGAAGAATTCCTGTCACCTCCTAGGCCGTTCCCACCTCCATACCAAGAGACTCACCCCAGGGATCCTGGGAGGCGTAATAGAGGTCGCAAGAGGCCCGTGTGTACATACTGCAAAAAGCTGGGACACACAGAATCCACGTGCTGGCAGTTAAACGGGCAACCCCTGAGGCTGAGGACCACCCCTCGGGAGGTAGAACACTAGGTCCAGAGGATCCAAATTGGATGCCACGTTATGTAGGATCCCATCCTAAAATCAATATAGAGATCAACGGGGTCCCCTTTGAAGCCCTATTAGATACTGGGTCTCAGGTCACTACTATTCAGCTGCCCGCCTTTGAAAGATTCTGGGACAC